>NW_027493681.1:0-365705 GCF_021521415.1 Bidens hawaiensis | reverse complement strand
TCTAGACCGATTGTAAGAGCGGACAACGTGCTTGCTTGTGGTATTTTCTTGCAAATAATCATTCCTTCTCCTGTGAAAAACCCTAGATGAACTTTCAAAGAAAGATGACAACTCTTTCTGATCACCCTTTAACCTCTTCATTTCTAAGAAAGAAGTAAATGAAGATTTCTTGATTTATATGATCACCACCTTGTTTCAAACTTCTATATATATATTGACATAATTTAATTACTGAATGTTTATGCTCTTGTGGGGAAAGATTCCGACCATTTTGTGGTACTATATTCTTTGTTGTAGATTAGTTTAGTCAAGTTAGTTTTCAATTATTGTAAAGAAAGCTTTCTTTGTATGCAGAAGTTTTCAAATTTGCATTCATGATACATCATGCATTGGTCAATGTCAAATCATTCTTCTGTAATGAGAAAAAAACGGAATTATATATAATAATTAAAGAGTTTGGCGCCGCTATGTGCGGATTGGGACACTTAGCGGCACCTTATTAGTCTTCGCATTTTGTTTTATCTTTAATATTTTTATTTCCAGTATAATAACAAACATAATGGAAACCAACCGAACGTCATTTTTGTGTTATTTTATTGTTTTAGTTTTGATACGGTAACGAACATAATTAATGAAAACCTGAGTTTTAATTTCTCGTAGACTCGTAGCCTCGACATCTAGGACTGACAATGCGCGGGTTTTACCAGTGCCCGAGTTTTCTCAACGACGTCACCCCATTGGTCCACCTCAATTTTTATATGTTTTTCATTTTTTAGCTCTAGTACCGTAACAAAATTAACGGAAGCCGGCCGAATTCATGTCGAGCTACCGCCTCAGTGCCCGGGACCGACAACGTCTGGGTTCGCCTGGGGTTACCGACCATGTAAACGTCGAATATTTTATTTCTTTGATATGTTAATATTTTTATACGTTAACTTGACCAATTTAATTTTTGGGTTTTAACGCTCAGGTTTACCAACGGTGTCTATAGTGTAACGAGCCTAACCGATAATGTGCGTCGACTCGCCGTTATAACACTCGGATTTTACCAAAACATGTCTGCCGCAACGCGGCGGGTAAATCACTTGTTACATATAAATAAATAATCTAATTGATGACGTGGGTATCCATACCCACTCATAAGCTAGAGAAGCCTAGAAGCTAAGGAGCAACAAACACAAACTGCTAGACCAAGAAGTTCGAAGCTTCATCACCTAAGCTTCTAAGTTGACTACGGAAGCTCCCGGCTGCACTAAATCTCAAAAAGTCACATTTGATGTGACATAAAGTTGAATTATGTCATAAAACATAAATGTCAACATGGCCGGACAAAAGTTAACAACAAGTTACACTAAAATGATATTACTTGTCTGAACATGTTAAAAGAAAGAGTTGACCATTTCCCCTTTATAAGCTTAAGCTATTCATTAACTATAAAGAAACACAATACCCTTGATCATCTTAACTATTCATTAAAAAATAGAGCAACAAAAGTTTTAAATATGCAAATTTTGAGGTTTAAGTCACGTTGGGGAGGTCTGGTCCGGTAAAAGCTGAAAATAAGAGGGTCTTAATTGTGTAAACCACTAAGTAATATAGTTGTCAGATCTTATTTGTCCCGGTAAAGATTAAGGCATGGGACAATATCGGTGATCACGGTTTTTGCGTTCTTCTAAGCTTTAAAAATTAACCTATATGTTTTTAAGACTGTATTTTCCGATTCTGATCCAACTGCATTAGACTTTTTCAGGGACGAAAAAAGAGTAAGTGTGGGGATATTTGATATACGTCTATTTATACATCTCGAATCCCGTGTAAAGTTGTGTTTCTTTAATGTTTTGAGTTCGGTTTGATTCGTGTTTCGTTTATCTTTTATTAATTTAGGTTTTGAGTCAAGTATTTTATATTTATTGTGTTTTAAATCGTTTGGTGTCTTGCATGTTAAACTTAATTCTTTCCATCATTTCATGCGAAGCTTATGTTCGTTTTGTTCGTCAACGGTTACATGATTACTTCACTTAAGAGTTTTGATCTATTTTCATGTAGATGGTGGCTTGGTGATCAAGGGAAAGAAGGTCTAGAAGGTTCCTATCATTGCTTGGAAGCTAAGGAAGAGATCTAGCGAGTTTAAGTAATAAATAACATGAAAATTTCGTGGGATATTCCAGAAGCACGCCGCGCCGCGCGATGGGGGTGGCCAGGACCGGTCGCGCGGCGCCTAGGTCCACTGTTCAGCCAATTTTTGCAAAGCCCAAGCCCGGTAATCGATTTATATAAAGGGGATTGCAAACCTAGCCGATGTGAGACACTTTGGGAGCCGATTTCAAGAGGAAAACTAAGGTTTTGAAGGTGATTTGAAGCTAGGAACCAAGGAGGATCGAGAGTCCTTTCATACGGGTGTTCAAGGATCAATTGCAAAGGGTTTTATCGCTCTAAATTTCGTTCCTTGTTCATTATTTGTCATGTCTTTCCTCTTTGTTTTTAATACTTGTTTAGGATTGTTTTTAATAATGATTCTAGGCTAGACTTCATGTCTACCTAGGTTTGATGAACATGTTTGACGCTTGATTATTGCTTTGGATAATGTTTTGATTATGGTTTTGTTGATTTAATAGTAAAAGACTTGGTTTTGTTTTCATGATGCGTATAAGTATTTATTATCTTGGTTGATTATTAACTATTGCTTCACATAGATCTTTTATCTTTTGATTGTGTTCTTTAGATTTAGGGTTTATGTTTAATCATTACTTGGTGTTTTGATTTTTGTGAATAAATGGGTCCGTTAGATCATAGACGCTTGTTGATTTGGATTTTGAATGTTTTGCTAAATTCCAATAGCTGTAAGGTGAGGAGTTATTCATGTGTCTTGGTCAATTGCATGCTAGGATAGATAGTGACAATATTCTTGCTTATTGTGTTGATCCATGTTCATGATGTCATGTTTAGCTTATCAAGTTATCTAGGGTTTAGTGTTTCGTAAGATTTCTTGCTTTAGATACTATTAATTAACACTAATTGATGACTTTGCGGAAATCAATATAACTGATTGCTTAATAATCTAATAATTATCTTTGGGATGTTGTTTGATTCGGTCAAGGGTCCTTTAGGGTTTGTTAGATGAACAAGTTTAGAAAGTTGATGCAGACAAGATATTCCTATGAGAAAGAGCCGCTCCAATTTGATCCCGAAATCGAGAAAACAGCAAGACGAAACCGAGCAGCTCAGAAAACCACACTAAACCAAATACCCGAATTCATAGCACCAAAAGAAGAAACCATGAGTAACCGAAGCAGAAGAGATGCAAATGCTTACCAACCACATGACCAAGAACAACCAATCCCACAAAACTAGAACGTTAACCGTGACAGAAACCGTAATCTGTTCAACCGAAGAGATGTTAATCGTAATCCCAGAAACATAGATGACAACTTGTCAATCAGATCAGCTCCAGTGAACCGTCAAAGATAGAATGATTTGAGAGAGGAAAGACCCGAGATTGATCGTGCTCGTGCACGAGTGGAAAATTGGCACATATGGGACGATTTTGGTTACGATTCTGAGGAGGAAGAGGAGCGTAGAGATGAACAGCGGGGTCGATATCAGCAACAAGATCCCCGTGATGATCAAGAAATTAGGCAGAATCATCCAGAAAATCAGAGAGATCGAGCACCGAGACAGCAACAACACCATAAACAGCCGTATTATGATTTTGATGATGGAGTCCCAAGGGAGTTTTTTCCACCGCCAGTCAGAGGCGTTCAAAGTCACTTCATTCCACAAGTGGCTACGAATCCTCTACCAATCATCATTCCAGTCAGACGGGGAAGAACTTTTTCGGTAAGGCAGAACATTTTAACAGGATTACCGACATTTCATGGAAAGGCTACAGAAGAACCATACTTACACTTGATTGATTTCAACTCGATATACGCACTCATCTCGAGTCAAGGTTTTACTGCGGAAGAGGTGAAGATGGTAGTTTTCCAGTTCAGTTTGAAAGACGCGGCAAAGCAGTGGTTTCTATCGTTGCCATCAGCTAGTATTTTCAACTGGGGAGATTTGGCACAACAGTTTTTAGATGAGTATTATACCCCAGAGAACCACAGAGGCCCGCAACAACATTCAAAACTTTCAGCATATCACCGGTGAAACCTTCTATGAATCATTCCAAAGGTTTAAACGATTGTTGAGGACTTGTCCACATCATGGGATTGCCTTATGGGAATTGATAAAGGCATTCCATGATAGTCTCTCAAATGATGATGTACGTGACCTCCAAGCCACCACGAATGGATCTTTTCTTGCAAATGATGAAAACGAGGATTGGGGGCATTTGGAGAGACATGCGAGTAATTCAAAGAGACAAGCACAATCGAACAGGATGTCAAAAAGGTCAGTGGTAAAAGCAGTTGAAAGTAATGGATCAGAAGATAGAATGGATAGATTGGAAAAGAAGATGGATAGGTTGTTGGTTGCAGGTGTACAAGGAGCCGGAAATTCAGGAAAAACATATCCGGTATGTGAAGGTTGTGGGGAATTAGGACACGAAGTTGCGAGTTGTGGGGTTGTGCAAGATGAAGAAACTGGAGAAGAAGAGGTCAACTATGTGCAGGTTGAAAGGAAATACAATAATATGAACTCAAATACTTATCATCCGGGCCTCAGGAATCATCCAAACTTCAGTTATGGAAATCCGAACACGCAACATAAACCGAACATTCAAGGTAGTTTTCAGAAGACAGGTTATCAGTCAAACCAGAAACAGTATGGTAACAGTTCGGGAAGCGGTCAGAGTGGGTACAATCAAAGAGACTCGGGGGGTTACAATAAAGGGTATCAAAAGAGTTCTCAGCAGGGGCAAGGGAATTCGTCTGGTAACAAAGAGGAGTCGATTAAAGATGTGATGGAGTTATTGAAGTAAATGAATCAGAGGATGGAACTCCAAGAGAAGGCAAATGCTGCAAGAGATAAACAAGTGAGTCAACTGGCTGAAGAAATGGCGAGCCTAAAGAGAAATCCATCCAAATTACCAAGTGACACCTTGAAGAATCCGAGCCATCAAAGTAGCAGTTCTTCAAACTCCAAAAATGCACACGTCAGTGCCATCACAATCGAAGATAGTGTGGAGAATGACACGGTTGAAGAATTTGAAACAGGGGCACCACTCATCTCTATTAAGATTGGTGAGTTCAATACCACCAAGGAACTTGTTGATTATGGTGCGAGTGTGAGTATTCTTCCGGGGAGTGTGTATGACTGGTTTGATTTTGGGCCTTTACAAGAGGTTGACACCACCTTGGTGTTAGCTGATTTCACTCGAAGGCGGCCACGTGGTAAGCTGGTTGGTGTTGCGGTAAAGGTTGGTGATTTTTACTATTCAGAATACTTTCTTGTTCTTGATTCTGCACTAACTGAGAAGGAAGAAGAACCACGTGTGATATTAGGGAGACCGTTTTTTGGCTACTTCAAATGCTCATATTAACTGCCGAGACGGAACAGTTTGCATGACCTTCGGTAACCGTAAGTTAGTTTTAAGTATATTTTCAAATTCATATGATTATTCTTTTGAAAATAAATATTCTAGGTCATGTGCTACTAATGGGTGTCTTCCTCGTACGTGTGAGGATGGCACCAAAAAGGAGAAAAGTGTTGTTTTTGACAGGTCTAAGCGTGAACGAGAGAAGGAAGAGTTAAATGCAGTAGATGTAAAAAGTGGAGCAACAGTAAGTTCAACAAACAACACTAAGACGATGATGGAAGTGGTGGTCGATGAGGAAAAGGATGGACCAAACAAGAAGAAACCACCAAAGAAGGAGAAGGTAAAGAAACCACCCGAATTCGAGAATGAACAAAGGAGGTTGGCATGTTTTGGGCCTAGACGGGAAGCATTAGAGCTACCATTGTGTTGGAGAAGTAAGAAGAATGAGGTGGAGGAAGGTAAGAACTCCATTAGACCACCATAACCGCAAAATGATGTAACGGTCTGGCTGAAGACCTTAAAAAAAACTTAGCGCTGACCGGGAGGCAACCCGACCTTTTTGTTTTGTTTTGTTTTCTTTATTTTTGGTTTTCTTTTTGTGTGTTACTTTTTGTTTGTGTTTTTTGGTCATAGTGAACCATAAGTGTGGGGAAGCTCATGGTGGTTTTGTCAAGATTCGGTGAAGTAGATATTGTCATATCATATTCAAGAAGTGTGGGTCAAGGTTTTAAAAGTACTCATCAGCAGGACCCGTTTGACATAAGAGATTTGAATCAGGTCCATGTGTCTCTCCCTATCTTTTATTTGCTATTGACTGTTTAATAATTGGTTTATGGGTGGTCGTGTGGCGTGATGAACTTTTTGGTCGTGTGGGTGGTGTTTATGTTTATGTTTGCTTAAAACTTTATGTGTTTATTTTATGGTATGCAACTTTATTCAAATTCGGAGATGGGTAATTGGTTATCCCTTGAATTGAAATTGGTATGAATATCCCGTGGTTGCATCTGTTTTTGAAAATCTGAGTTACATTGTGGACAATGTAAATCTCAAGTGTGGGGATGGAAAAATATGGAGAAATTAAAAATTTTTAGCCTTAAGAGTAGCTTGATTGTGCGCAAAAGCCGAAATTGTAACTTGTTAATTGTTAGTATTAATGCCAAGTAGAGGTCTTTGGTCATGGTCAATTTTTAAGCTTCTCGAAAGTTTTCCCATGCAAATGTTTTTCAAAAATTAGACAATTAAAATGAACCGTTTAGATGGGGATAACGAGTCATGGGGACATGTACACATGTTTCATATCGGCAGCCTAATTCCTCCAGTATGTGTGTGAGATTTTCTTTATATATAATACACATATAATATATAGTATATACACATGTCATTTGAGTGCCATTATCGAGAGTAACCGGTATGTCCATGATATCTAGAACTTGGTTCTCTCATGCATTTCGAGATCTTAGTACCACCACCTGTATAGAGAAGTAGAACTGTAGAAAACCACTTTATATTGGCCATACATATTAAAAAAATAAAATAATACTCCATACCCTACATTATCCCTTAGGAGCCAAGTTTGTGCCTTTTCCCTTTCGTTTGTTTAAACCCACATTACAAGCCATGTTTGCCTTGGCCTTTTGTTTTAACCCTATGGATGAAACTTGGTATGTTAAGAGTTGTATTTAAGTTGTTTGTCGAGCATAGTACACAATGTACGTATGTCTCGGGTCATTTGTTTGTGTATATTGATGTTAGTTTTTGTTTAAAAAAAATTGAAAAAAAAGAGAGAAAGAGAAAAAAAAATCAAAATCAAAGAAAAACTCAAAAAGAGTTGTGTTTAAAGTCGTCATTGGTTGTAAATAATAGTTAGTGAGTTTGTTTGTTCGTTTGTTTGTTGGTTTCAATAAATTGGGTTTCATCCACCATAAGTCACTAAATAAATCCACTTCCACACCCCAACCTAAGCCACAGCAAAACCCTTAGTTCTTTTCTCTATGCAACCGGTGGGTAATGGGTGGAGATATGACTTACTACCAAGCTTATTACATTGTGTTCATACTTGGTATTGAGGGCAGAGAGATACTAGCACATTTTTTGCTCGTCCAGATATTAAACTGAGATGAGAGATCTTATATTATGAGGGGTATGAACATGTGTGCCTTAACTGGAAACAAAGTACACTCGTTTGGGCGGTTTCATAGTTTAAAATGTATCATTAAATTATTTGGTGGGTTATCAACCTTGACAGTGTCAGTTCTTGGGAATTGGGTATGACATTATACCTCACTAGTATTAATGCTGATAATTGATGAATCGTCGATCGAGGTGTATGTGTTGCATGAGAGTTTGCTTGAGGGCAAGCAAATGATAAGTGTGGGGATGTGATGTGTGGGCAAAAGTACACGCCTTAAGTGTTTTATATTGTGTGTTTTACTTGTTTATATGTAACGAACACAAATACTTTGATAGGTTTTATGGTTACATGTGTGCGGAGCTTAACTGAGCTTAAAGAAGCTAATTTAGAGCATTCATGATTGAGTGTAAATGAAAGTGATGATCCATGAGAAGATAGAGAATTGAAATACGAAGACGTGGCCGCAAACGGGGAGGAAAACGGAGTTGAAACGAAGATTCTATGAAGAAAACAAGATTTATGCTGGCAGACCGTAAGGCAGATTGGTCTGACCGTAAGCTACGGTCTGACCGTAGCTTACGGTGGCCAGACCGTAGCTTACGGTCTGGTCTGACGAAAAAAGGGATTTTGGTGATTTTTCTTCCATATTTAAGGCCCAAAAACCCTAAAGTCGAAACCATTCAATATTATTCAGTTTTGGGACTTCTTGGAGGCCATCATACACCATCCTAACACCTACCAACCACCACAATCATCCATGTTATCATCATCTCAATCAAGAATCAAGATCTTCAAGATGCATATGCTAGGCTAAAGTTTTCGTGACCATCTCCGGGTGTAGGGTTGTGTTTGTGGTTAGACTCTTTGGTACTTTGAACCTTAATTTGGATTTGGATTTGGTTAATCATTCGGTTAGTTGAATCTTTACATTTGTTTATGCATTTAACAGTTTTTCGTAATTGAATGTTTTGTGTTTTTATCAGTTTATTGATTTGTGGTCATCAACTTTTAGGATTAAGTTCTTTGAGTCATTGACCTGTTTATCATTAACCATTAAATCACTTACATTTATCAAACCCTAAAACTGGTAATCAATTAGATTATTATTCAACTGTACCAACTGTTCGGATTAAGTTTTGACAATCAGCAGAGCCAAATATTTAGTCTTTTGCTTATTAATTCAAACAAAGAGATTTCCAAATAGGTTTAATTACTTGTCCAACTTGCTTCACAACCTGAAACCTGGAGATTGGTTATTTTCTCATAACTGTTTACAAATCAAAGTAACATTGTGTTTGCTTAACAAATCTTTTAAACCGCTTGATATCGTTTGTCCACTTAGTTTAATATTTTATAAATTATAAATTTGATTAGCACTTTCCACTGATTCCCTGTGGATTCGACATCTTACTTGCCCTTGCTAGTAAAGGTAATTTATAAATGTTTTTTGATTGACCTTTCGACATCAATCACCGCGCCGCGCGATGGGGGTGGTTAGGCCCGGTCGCGCGGCGCTTAGGGCCACTGTTCAGCCAATTTTTAAAAAGCCCAAGCCCAGTTATTGTTTTATATAAAGGGGATTGCAAACCTAGACGATGTGAGACACTTTGGGAGCCGATTTCAAGAGGAAAACTAAGGTTTTGACGGTGATTTGTAGCTAGGAACCAGGGAGGATCGAGAGTTCTTTCATACGGGTGTTTAAGGACCAATTGCAAAGGGTTTTATCGCTCTAACTTTTGTTCCTTGTTTATTATTTGTCATGTCTTTCCTCTTTGTTTTTAATACTTGTTTAGGATTGTTTTTAATTATGATTCTAGGCTAGATTTCATGTCTACCTAGGTTTGATGAACATGTTTGACGCTTGATTCTTGCTTTGGATAATGTTTTGATTATGGTTTTGTTGATTTAATAGTAAAAGACTTGGTTTTGTTTTTATGATGCGTATAAGTATTTACTATCTTGGTTGATTATTAACTATTGCTTCACATAGATCTTTTATCTTTTGATTGTGTTCTTTAGATTTAGGGTTTATGTTTAATCATTACTTGGTGTTTTGATTTTTGTGATTAAATGGGCCCATTAGATCATAGAAGCTTGTTGATTAGCATTTTGAATGTTTTGCTAAATTCCAATAGCTGTAAGGTGAGGAGTTATTCATGTGTTTTGGTCAATTGCATGCTAGGATAGATAGTGACAATATTCTTGCTTATTGTGTTGATCCATGTTCATGATGTCATGTTTAGCTTATCAAGTTATCTAGGGTTTAGTGTTTCGTAAGATTTCTTGCTTTAGATACTATTAATTAACCCTAATTGGTGACTTTGCGGAAATCAATATAACTGATTGCTTAATAATCTAATAATTATCTTTGGGATGTCGTTTGATTCGGTCAAGGTTTCTTTAGGGTTTGTTAGATGAACACGTTTAGAAATCAGTTTCCATAATCATGTTATTTGTCCATTGCTTGATGATTGTTAATACATGGGATTCTTACCTAGGTAGATTCCTTCTCTTATTGGTTTCGATCTTGTGTTTAATTGCTTGTTTCTCGTTTACTTGTTTATTTATTTTATTAGTTTAATATTAGTTTAAAAACCCCCTTAAAACATTAATAATAAATAGTCGTGTCGTAAGTCGAGTCTAATTAATTAATTTACGTAATTTATAGAGTCCTGTGGGTTCGATATTCCGGACTTACTTAGCTTTAGTATAATTGACCGGTTCACTTGCCGGTGTTTTGTTTAGTTGAGTCTTAGGTCTAGTTTTTATTACTTGTTTAATTTAGTTAATATTTAATTGACTGTTTTGAGCACATCAAGTTTTTGGCGCTGTTGCCAGGGACTCTTGGCGATTGAATTATTTGCTTTAGTTGGACTTATTTGCTATTTATGTGCTATTTGTTTTATTTTGTTTGAGTCATAGGAGTCTAATTTAAGTTTTAGTTTATTTTTAAGTATTCGAGTATACTAACTTGGTCTGTTGCATTTTTCAAGTTTATGCCACATCTTTGTTCGCAAGGACTACCGCTGGATAATCTTGGGTTTTCTCCGTTGAAGACCGAGTCTAGTTCGTCAGTAGTGAAACAACCGTCAGAAGCTACATCTACACCAAATTCGTCACCACCCAGTTCCCCACCAGAAAGTCCGAAAAGTCAACCAACCGTCCCAATGGCCGACAATAGGATAATTCTGCTCAAGTCTTCGATGGCTTAACCGGAAACCAGTCATGCATCGTCGTTCCCGAGATCGACAACCCCAACTCGTGGAAAATTCCATCATACGTCATGAAAAACATCGTTCAAACCAATCAGTTTAATGGGCGTGATGACGAGGATGCACCGGCTCACATTAACCGACTTTACCGCGTTCTTAAAACTTTTAATTTACAAGGTGCTACCCAAGATACTATTTTCTTACATCTGTTTCCGTTTTCACTTGCAGGTAAAGCAGCTACTTGGCTTGACACTCAGCCACCTGGCACGTTCACCACTTGGGAAGCATTGCGTTCAGCTTTTATCAAAAGATACTTCCCACCGGCTAAAGCGGCTATTCTTCGTGATCAGATTCACTCGTTTCACATGGAACCGGGGGATCAATATTGTCATGCTTGGGAGCGTTTTCAGAGTTTGCTTGCCCGTTGCTCACAGAATGGTCTCACACGATGGGCTCTCGTGGAGAAATTTTACAACGGGCTGAACTACGAAACCCCATTTCGGTTCGACACGGCCGCGGGAGGAAGTTTACTAGCGAGGAATAATGTCACCGAGTGTAACGAGATGTTTGAGAGCTTCGCTCAATCGGACCTTGCCTAAGTGCCACATCGCGGGAATTCCACTCCCATTAGTAGTAGATCCTCATCCGCTTGAGGTGTACACCAGGTTATTCTAGATACTAGTGTGGCAGCTGCTTTGGAATCACTAACTAGAGAGGTTAAGGAGCTGAAGGCCAAGGTGGACAGGTGTGAGTTCTGTAGGGGTGGACATGGTACGTTGGAGTGCCCGGTGATGAATCAACAGGTCGATTTTGTTGCTGGTCAGAATAGGTTTCCCAACAATTACAACAACAATAATCAGAGTTGGAACACCTACAAGAACCCGAATCAGAATAATGCTAACTGGCGTCCGTCAGGTGCACCACCCGGATTTCATAATTCTTATGCTCCAAGACAAGGTCAGTATTTTAATAATAATAACACCGATGGTACTAATGTCCAAAATAATGTGTAGTATTCAAACGGTGGAATTGGGCATTTGGAAGAGATGATGAAGCAAATCCTGGAGAGAGATCAAGTTACACAGAAAAAGTTTGCTGAACACGATTTGCTCTTCAAAAATCAATAATCTTCTATTCTCGATATTCAAAGAACTGTTGGTGATATTGCTCGTCGTTTAGAAGAAAGGCCTCGAGGTCAGTTTTCGGTTATTCCTCAAACTAATCCGGTTGCTCAATTGAAAGCCATCTCCACTCGTAGTGGTAGGGTTTTTAGTCCGGAGGTAGTTAGTAAAGAAATTGGGAAAAATGGGGACGATGAATTGGTATATGAGGAGGAAGAGGTAGAGGCTCCGGGTAAGTCAATAGGTAAAACACCAATTATTGAGCCACTAGTTGAAAAGAAGCCGGTTGGAGTCTGGCCACCACCACATATCATTAACCCTGCCTATGTCTCGTATCCCGCCCGTCTAAAAAATCAACAATATACGAAGGATTACGGGCATTTTCTTAATATATTTAGCCAATTAAATGTCAACGTCCCGTTCGTTGAAGTCCTCCAGCATATGCCTAAATATGTGTCACACCCGGTCCATAGGCGGAAACAACCGGTGTGCGACTCATGAAAGGTTTTTCGAGAGCGCGGTTAAGCAAACAACTATATGATAAAATACATGAGGATTTCATTCATAATATAAGTTTTACAAAATATCCATAAAAAAAGATTTACATATAACATATTGAGATTTCACAGTTATGTCCCGCCGAAGGGAGAAATAGCCATGAAAACTCCAAAATATAAAATCCTCATTCATGAAATTTCCATAGTTAAACATAAAACCGTAGTGAGACACCGTGACCTCTCCACGTAGCTAAATACCTGAAAGACACGTAAAATAATTTAATCAGTACAAACTGAGTGAGTTCACAAGTTTTGTGACTCGATAAAATGCTTTATAATATGATTCTCATAACGTCATGAATGCAGTATCCATGACTTGCAGTGTAACGTCAATACATGAGTTCGTAACCATTCCTTGACTATATATATACACCATAAAGCCCCACATAACATCCCACGAGTCCACGAGGGAATAAATAAATCGGAAAACTAAGCACCCGTCTTATAAAGTGGCGCGACCACTTACGAGTGGGTTGGTCAGACCAGTAGTACTACCCGTAGAGTTCCTCGGCTATAGTTGCCTATAGTTTATTGTTACAATATATACCGGGGACTTTATGTACCATGAGCGCGCCAAATATCTCATGTACACGCACATTGTAAATCAAGATATACACCATGATAAAACATATTTAAACACGTGTCCCTCGCCCCGAAAACAGTTTAAAACATAGTGAAAATAGTGAAAATAGGGGCTGTGAGACTCACCTTAAATGAGGAATAATGTTCCGTTATACTTGGTGAGTTTCCTGTATTATATCGTATACGTATGCACTTCAGTACATAATATATAACTATTAATACTTAGCCCGATACATACTTATGAGGTGACGGTATATATGTATACTTTTTATACATTAGCGATACGGATGTTAGACAACGTCTTATACTTGTTATGTATATCCGTTATATCCTCTTTATATATATATCCTCCGAGCATTAGGGAATGCTCGATACAAATTATTCGTCGGTGATCATGACGTTCGGGACATGCTTTAGCCTATTAGGTTTTGGAGCTCTCATCGTTAGTCCCCAGGTAGGTAACGGGCACATCTATGATATATTCAGTTACCAGCCTAGACAGGACGTCCCGACTACCGGCACCTCCACCCTTCCAGTTACTCGCAATGTCCATCACAAAAACCCGTATTTTATATTTATACTTGTGGCACATATATAGGAATATATGTGTATTAATTGTATATATCATTTCTTCATGTATATGATAAGTATTATTAGTATTTTCGTCTTCGTAACATATAGTTATCTTTTACTTTTATAACTCTTATACACATCCTTTGTTTTTATAACATTATACATGGGTATTTTCATTTGCGTATATAGGAATATACGTGTACCTTGGATTTTTACCCGTACCATTGTCGTTATATTTATTTCCATGTTTTGGTGCAAGGGTTGCACTTTATGTTTAAGGTTCACTTTCATTTATACTTTCATTTTTTTATTACTAGTGTTCCTATTATTATTATTATTATTATTATTATTATTATTATTACTATTATTTTTACTTTTATGACAAACCCGATACGGTTTTTAATACGTTAGTTATACCCTTTTTAAAGTTTAACATAACCAAAATTCCATCTTTACATTTATATCATCTTGTTTATTTATAAGTGGGTTTTACTACTCAAGATCATTTTTACCTTAACTAGGTGTTCTATTAACCTTAACCTTCCTTAAACACCCTTTAAATCCTTTATATCTTTTACTTAACATGATTTATCCTTAATTATATGTCATTTCAACACACTTCAAGTTTATGTTTATGTCTAATCACCTCATTATGTATATGTATCTTAGGCTTAGTCCATGTTTTTCTTCTAAACATTATATGGCATTAGTACCTTGGGAATGTCGGTTTTTGAGCGATTTAAGACGAGATCCAAGTTCCTTGACGTTAACCACGATGTTAAGAGTCTACAATATGTTCAAATAACATGAAATAGGTGGATTAGGGTCAAGTAAAATGATGAGACCGTGGCTGGACAGAATCTGTGTTTTTCCAGCCACCATAAATTGTTACAACTCGAGTTTTCGGCTTACCTAATGCTGAAATGAAGCCGGAAATGGATGTTCAAAAGGTGGTTCGTGATCCTTGCGAGTTTCCTTGGATTCCTAAACAAGAATCACCCAAAAATACCAAGTGGTTTGTGAGATATGAACAAAAGAAGAGAGGGGGGTACTGCTGGAAAATGCAGTTTCCAGTAGTGACCTTTGAAGGTTCAAGGCTTCTTACCGAGTTTTCCGGGCAGAGATCCGTTCAAGGCTTTCTACCACGGTTTAAGGATTTCTTCTAGCTTTCCAAAGATATATAGGGTTCAAGATGTTAAGAGCAGAATTATAGAGAAAACGGGTTGCAAAGAGGCGGCTGTTTGGTGGCCTGCTGCTGTTCTTCGGCCGAGAGAGGAACAAGGGAGATTTGGATTGTGTTCTTGAATGTTTGTGGTGAATTTCAGCTGAAGATCTGATGGTGTATATTAATAATAGTGTAGGGGACATCATCCCTTAAGTTTAGGGATTGAAATCTTGCTAACTCCTCAAGATCTTGTCAACTGAAATGGTCAAAGGTATGGTCTTTGTAATATTATAATGTGGGCAGATTTTGTGAAGGCTTTTAGGGACTTTGGTTGATCTTGCAAGTAACCAAGATTATGATGATGTTGGTGATGATGATGATACATGATCATGATACATATGGGTGCATGGATAATGGTTTATAAGATTTAATGTGGTGTTTGTTCCTTGTACATTAAAACTGAATGGGAAGAGGTTGGGGTTCGGCTTTGGGCTGCAAAAGGGAAGGTATTATGGTCATTTAATAAATATATTGGTTGTCCAAATGTAGTGCTAAGTTCAATCTTGGTTCGGGTCTTAAGTGGGTAGTCGTTAGGACGAGTTGATCATCGAGTAAACAAGTTATGGAATTTATATTGGACTTGGGTATTATGAGCTTCTCTTAATTTATTTGGTCACCTATAAAGTATTATAGATGGTATGGAACCCGGTATTTATTTCGGTTCCCGGTATGATGTATATTTAAATTTAGCCCGGAGTTATATTCGGTTAAATAGTGCTCCATATTGTAATCCTTCATGGATTGTTTAAATTATTAACTTCATATTATTTTGACTAGTATACCTTTAATTCCTTCATAGTTTCATATATTGATCGTCTCACTGTATAATGTATCATTGATTTGGCCGGTTCGGCGACTATATTTCATTATTTAAATGTTTATGGCGTTTTGGTCCTAATTAGGGAATTAGGACATTACTGGGCATGGTCTTACCATTACCCCTTATATTGGATCATAGATATATATTTAGCTTGATATATTTGTCACCTCTAAACTATTACTGGGCTATCTTCATCATATAGCCGTTCTCATCGGCACTTTATACAATCCTATAGGCATAACGACTGTTCTCGTCCACATTTCAAGTATACTATGGTTTATACCTCATATAAATTATATAAATAACACGTAATTTTGATCAATTATAAAGATTAAAGTATATGGAAAATTACCGGGTGTCACATTCTCCCCCTGTTGGAAGAATTTCGTCCCGAAATTTGTTGTTAGTTAACTGTTATAGTCCGGGAAGAGGTGTGGGTACTTCTTTCGAATTTGATCTTCTCTTTCCCAGGTAAACTCGGGTCCTCTTTTAGATTTCCACTGTACCTTCACTAACTTAATCCGACTTCTTCGTAGTTTTTGTTCTTTCCAGTCGGTAACGGCTATCGGTTCTTCAACAAAATGTAATTGTTCGTCAATATGTACTTCGTCTAGGGGTACGACTAAAGATTCATCGGATAGACACTTTTTAAGGTTCGACACATGGAATGTGTCATGTACCCCGCTAAGTTCTTCAGGTAGCTTCAACTTATAGGCCACGGGACCTATCCTTTCCAGGATCTCAAATGGTCCGGCATATCTTGGGCTGAGCTTGCCCCGCTTTCCAAACCTCGGAACTCCTTTCCATGGCGAGACCTTTAAAAGAACTTTATCTCCCACTTGGAATTCCAAAGGCTTGCGTCTCACATCCGCATAACTTTTCTGTCGATCGCGGGCCGTTTTCAGTCGTTCTTTTATTTGAAATATCTTGTCAGTAGTTTCTTGAATTAGTTCGGGACCCGTCATTTGTCTATCGCCTATTTCCGCCCAGCACAAGGGCGACCTACACTTACGACCATACAAAGCTTCGAACGGTGCAGCCTTTATGCTCGTGTGGTAGCTATTATTATATGAAAATTCCACCAAAGGAAGGTGAACATCCCAGCTACCACCAAAATCAATTGCACACGCTCTTAGCATATCTTCCAATGTTTGTATAGTTCGCTCGCTTTGGCCGTCAGTCTGGGGATGGTAGGCGGTACTCATATCTAATCGCGTGCCCAAAGCTTTTTGTAACGACTTCCAAAAATGAGACGTAAATCGACTGTCGCGGTCGGAAATAATCGAGACTGGGACTCCATGTCTTGACACGATCTCTTTTATATATAGTCTAGCTAACCGCTCCATCTTATCCGTTTCTTTGATAGCTAAGAAATGCGCGGATTTGGTTAGCCGGTCGATTATCACCCATATGGTGTCATAACCACCTGGAGTCCTAGGTAACTTCGTAATGAAATCCATCGAGATTTGTTCCCATTTCCACATGGGAATCTCGGGCTGTTGTAATAATCCGGATGGTTTCTGATATTCCGCCTTGACTTTTGCGCAAGTTAAACATTTTCCCACATAATTTGCTATATCACCCTTAAGATTAGGCCACCAATAGTATCCCTTTACATCTTTATACATTTTATCTGCACCGGGGTGCACGGAATACTTCGTCTTGTGGTCTTCATCAAGTATTCTTTCACGTAATCCTCCCTTGAGAGGAACCCATATTCGGTTGACAAAGTACAGGGTACCGTCTTCTTTGGATTCTAAGTTGTCAACCATACCACGGAGACCCTCGTCTTTGATATTATCAGGTTTCAAAGCTTCTCGTTGGGCTTCGTGGATAAGGGTGGTGAGGTTCGTACTTATAGTTAGCCCTAAGACTTTAACACGTGATGTCTTCACCCTTTCTTTCCTGCTTAAAGCGTCTGCTACAACGTTCGCCTTTCCAGGGTGGTACTTGATTACACAATCATAATCATTCAATAATTCAACCCACCGTCGTTGCCTCATGTTTAATTCTTTTTGATCAAATATATGTTGTAGGCTTTTATGATCGGTGTAGATTGTGCAATGGGTGCCGTATAAGTAATGACGCCATATCTTAAGTGCAAACACCACTGCGCCCAATTCCAAATCGTGTGTGGTGTAATTTTTCTCGTGCACTTTGAGTTGTCGTGACGCATACGCGATGACTTGATTTCTTTGCATAAGGACACAACCAAGTCCTTGATGCGAAGCATCGCAATAAACTACGAAGTCATCCATCTCTTCTGGTAAGGCTAGAATAGGTGCACTGCAAAGTTTCTGTTTTAGCAACTGGAACGCCTTTTCTTGTTTATCTCCCCAATTAAACAACTTATCTTTTTGTGTGAGCGCAGTAAGGGGTTGTGCTATCTTCGAGAAATTTTCAATAAACCGTCGATAGTAGCCTGCCAGACCTAAAAATTGTCGTATTTCCGTCGGCGTCTTCGGCACTTCCCAGTTTTTAATGGCCTCTACTTTTGAAGGGTCAACATGAATTCCCTTCTCGTTGACGACATGGCCTAAAAAGTGTACTTCTCTTAGCCAAAAATCACACTTTGAAAACTTTGCATACAACTTCTCCTTTCTCAACAATTCTAAAATCAATCGAAGGTGTTGCTCGTGCTCTTCTTCGGTTCGGGAATAGATTAATATGTCATCTATAAACACTATCACGAACTTGTCATGGTAAGGTTTGCACACTCGATTCATTAAGTCCATGAACATGGCAGGTGCGTTCGTTAGCCCAAAAGGCATGACTAGAAATTCATAATGACCATACCTCGTTTGGAACGCAGTCTTTGGTACATCGTCCTCGTGTATCTTCAGCTGATGGTACCCGGATCGTAGATCTATCTTGGAATAGAAACTAGATCCCTGTAATTGGTCAAACAAATCATCAATCCTCGGTAAAGGGTACCGATTTTTGATGGTCAGTTTGTTAAGTTCCCTGTAATCAATACACATACGGAACTAACCGTCTTTCTTCTTAACAAATAGTACCGGGGCTCCCCAAGGTGAGTAGCTCGGGCGTATGAAACCCTTGTCTAGTAGCTCCTGTAATTGATTCGATAGTTCTCGCATTTCCGAGGGAGCTAATCGATAAGGTGCTCGCGCTACTGGTGCAGCTCCTGGTACTAGATCGATTCGAAACTCCACTTGTCTTTGAGGTGGTAACCCTGGTAGATCTTCTGGAAAGACATCGGGGAAATCTCTTACTATAGGTATACTTTCTATCTTCCTTTCTTCATCCTTCTTCTCCACCACGTGGGCTAAGAAAGCTTGACACTTCTTTCGCAAGCACTTTCGTGCTTTCATACACGAAATTAACTTCATCACAGTGCCAGGTCTTTCTCCTTGAATAGTCAGCGTTTCACCACTTGCCAAGGGTATGCGGATTTGCTTGTCATAACAATTAACTTCAGCATGGTTCTTTGCTAACCAATCCGTGCCTAAAACGACATCAAAACTTCCTAAATCTATCGGCAACAGATCTACGTTAAATTCATGTTCTCCCATCACTAGTACGCAACTTTCCACTATATCGTCTGATCGTAACTGTTTGCCATTAGCTAATTCTATAGTATAGGGCGTTGCTAATTTACTAGGTGCTAAACCAAGTAGGTCTTTAAATTCAGTGGATATAAAACTTAAATCCGCACCAGTATCAAATAGCACAGACGCATAGTGGTTGTTAAGTAGGAACATACCAGTGACGACATTTGGGTCTTCCTTAGCTTCACCCGCCCCGATAACAAAAGCCCTAGCTTGAGCTGTATTCTTCTTATGCGGACAGTTCTTGATAAAATGACCCGTATTTCCGCACCCATAACTAGCTCGTGGTGTCGTTTTCCCCGGTTCTTGCTTCACAACTACTGCACCATTCTTAATTCTACACTTAGCTTCCACATGCCCTCTCTTGTGACAATGCTTACACACAATACTTGAGCAGTCACCAACATGATAATACTTGCATTTGTCACACCACGGGTTTGACCCGCTATACGTCTTCCGTGGTTGATCCGTGGTCTGGGCGGCGTACACTTTCACAGTTTCTTGTTTCTTGACAGGGGGTTCTTTGGAACTTGACCCTTGATTACGAGAGGCCCAGCTCCTCTTGTGATTGTTATGGCGGCTGTTGCCGCGTTGGGAGAATGGTTGGCTTGCTTCCTTCTGAGTTGGCTTTCCTGGGGTGCCAGCTCGTACTGCATCTTCTGTCAGACTCAGACCTAGTTCAACAGCCTCGGCCATGGTCGCAGGCCTAGTGGCCGTGATTGGTCCCCTGATAACTGTTGCTAATCCCCAGATGTACCTTTCAACTCTCTTTTCTTCAGTGGTGGCCATATGAGGAACTATTCGGCATAGCTCGTGAAATCGCGTGTTATATGCTGTGATGTCGGCTCCCTTCATGGTGAGCGTCCAGAACTCATTTTCCAACTTCTGCATCTCAGTCCTTGGGCAATATTTCTTTTCCATCATCTCCTTTAACTCTTTCCAGGTCTTACCATAGGCCACGTCTCGGCCTAGGGTTTGTACTTATAAATTCCACCACGATAGGGCTTCATCTTGAAACATACATGTCACGTACAACACTTTCTGTTTTTCTGTGCATCCACTGATTGCTATCACAGATTCTGTCTTCTCGATCCAACGGATAACTCTTATGGCTCCTTCCGTTCCCTTAAAGGACCACGGTTTGCATGTCATGAAAGTTTTGTAGGAACATCCTCGTTCCTCACCGCCAGTCTCTGGAGCTACATTTTCAGTGTTTGCGGAATTCCTTCGTTCTTGACTTGAGTCGCCCCTACTGGCTTCGTAGGCGGCTATCGCTTGTGCTATGACTTCTTGTAATTGCGCAGGTGTATTAGGTAAACTGTCGTTCCTTCTCCTTGGCATTTTCCTTCAAGTTGAGATTAAGAAGGATCGGTTAGTATTGGCATCACGCTCGTATGTAAGTAGTTGTAGGGTTCGATACTTATTACATTCACACCCATATATTTGCTTATAGTCATACTTATTAATCATATACTCGCATACATAGATTTTATTATTACATCTCATTATACCACATCGTATACTCATACTCATATATCATAAACATAACTTCATTACATCAAAAGATTTGATTACATAAGTTTATGTTTAAGTCTACTACAAACTCCTACAACATACAAGCGTTTTGCCAAAAGATCGGGTCGTAGTCTGTAATATATTACTTCCCATACATATGATTACTACCCGCTAATACTAGTCTATAGTCGCTTCATGGCATCGGTGGTGGCGGTGGTGGAAACACGTCTCCCAAAAAGGCTTGAATTGTCTTAACCTCATTTTCCAATTTCATCACCCTTCGTTCGGCGGCAGCGGCCCGCCTCGCTCCCACATCAGCTAAGTGCAATGCATCTCTTACCATATGCTCCAACTTTAGCACTCTCATCCTTGCGTCCGAGATCAAGTCATAGTGGTTATCAAGGCGGAGACTGGTCTCACAGGCCTTGCCTTTCACGCTCTCCATAAACACCTCGACCCTCTTCTCCCAATCCATGAGCCATTCCTCAAGGGCCTTTCACTCAGCCTCGGCGGCTGCTGCGGTCGGTGGTACGGGGACCTCTCTATCATCGGAGGTAGCGCGCCCTTGGGGGCGTGAGGACTCGCCTACCTCATGTATAGTCCGGGGCACCTCATCGTCGGAGTCCGTGGCATACCTTTTCAGCCCGGCGGCTCGTATCTCCTCGGAGGGCACTGCAGCCAGCTCCTCCATCTCCTCAAGGTCGTCGTCGTCATAAGTTACCTTGTCGTCCACATCGAGCCTGATTACCTCGGTAGGCTCGTCATCGGAGATCTCTATAGGATCATCAGGAATTGGAACAACGTCGCTCATATGGACACTGCTGCTATCAGTGTTAGAGTCAGAGCCGGAGTCGGAGTCAGTGATGGCTAGGCCATGATATGGATCATTGTTCGGGAAGGCCATCGCTGAAAGGATTAAGGTTTAATTAGTGATAATATCGCTTTTTTTTTTCTATCCCTTATTTTGGTCTTTCCTATACTAGACCATTAGTTGCGATAAAGGTGTCGTGAAGACACGTGCACTCTCGTGTAATGCAAGTTTTGAAAACATGTCATGCATGAAAAACGTTTTCATGAGGGAATCTAAGGGGTTATAGCCTAGACTCAGGGTTGAATCCTAGTTCGCTATAACCTTGGCTCTGATACCAGTCTGTCACACCCGGTCCATAGGCGGAAACAACCGGTGTGCGACTCATGAAAGGTTTTTCGAGAGCGCGGTTAAGCAAACAACTATATGATAAAATACATGAGGATTTCATTCATAATATAAGTTTTAAAAAATATCCATAAAAAAAGATTTACATATAACATATTGAGATTTCACAGTTATGTCCCGCCGAAGGGAGAAATAGCCGTGAAAACTCCAAAATATAAAATCCTCATTCATGAAATTTCCATAGTTAAACATAAAACCGTAGTGAGACACCGTGACCTCTCCACGTAGCTAAATACCTGAAAGACACGTAAAATAATTTAATCAGTACAAACTGAGTGAGTTCACAAGTTTTGTGACTCGATAAAATGCTTTATAATATGATTCTCATAACGTCATGAATGCAGTATCCATGACTTGCAGTGTAACGTGAATACATGAGTTCGTAACCATTCCTTGACTATATATATACACCATAAAGCCCCACATAACATCCCACGAGTCCACGAGGGAATAAATAAATCGGAAAACTAAGCACCCGTCTTATAAAGTGGCGCGACCACTTACGAGTGGGTTGGTCAGACCAGTAGTACTACCCGTAGAGTTCCTCGGCTATAGTTGCCTATAGTTTATGGTTACAATATATACCGGGGACTTTATGTACCATGAGCGCGCCAAATATCTCATGTACACGCACATTGTAAATCAAGATATACACCATGATAAAATATATTTAAACACGTGTCACTCGCCCCGAAAACAGTTTAAAACATAGTGAAAATAGTGAAAATAGGGGCTGTGAGACTCACCTTAAATGAGGAATAATGTTCCGTTATACTTGGTGAGTTTCCTGTATTATATCGTATACGTATGCACTTCAGTACATAATATATAACTATTAATACTTAGCCCGATACATACTTATGAGGTGACGGTATATATGTATACTTTTTATATATTAGCGATACGGACGTTAGATAACGTCTTATACTTGTTATGTATATCCGTTATATCCTCTTTATATATATATCCTCCGAGCATTAAGGAATGCTCGATACAAATTATTCGTCGGTGATCATGACGTTCGTGACATGCTTTAGCCTAATAGGTTTTGGAGCTCTCATCGTTAGTCCCCAGGTAGGTAACGGGCCCATCTATGATATATTCAGTTACCAGCCTAGACAGGACGTCCCGACTACCGGCACCTCCACCCTTCCAGTTACTCGCAATGTCCATCACAAAAACCCGTATTTTATATTTATACTTGTGGCACATATATAGGAATATATGTGTATTAATTGTATATATCATTTCTTCATGTATATGATAAGTATTATTAGTATTTTCGTCTTCGTAACATATAGTTATCTTTTACTTTTATAACTCTTATACACATCCTTTGTTTTTATAACATTATACATGGGTATTTTCATTTGCGTATATAGGAATATACGTGTACCTTGGATTTTTACCCGTACCATTGTCGTTATATTTATTTCCATGTTTTGGTGCAAGGGTTGCACTTTATGTTTAAGGTTCACTTTCATTTATACTTTCATTTTTTTATTACTAGTGTTCCTATTTTTATTATTATTATTATTATTATTATTATTATTATTATTATTATTACTATTATTATTATTACTTTTATGACAAACCCGATACGGTTTTTAATACGTTAGTTATACCCTTTTTAAAGTTTAACATAACCAAAATTCCATCTTTACATTTATATCATCTTGTTTATTTATAAGTGGGTTTTACTACTCAAGATCATTTTTACCTTAACTAGGTGTTCTATTAACCTTAACCTTCCTTAAACACCCTTTAAATCCTTTATATCTTTTACTTAACATGATTTATCCTTTATTATATGTCATTTCAACACACTTCAAGTTTATGTTTATGTCTAATCACCTCATTATGTATATGTATCTTAGGCTTAGTCCATGTTTTTCTTCTAAACATTATATGGCATTAGTACCTTGGGAATGTCGGTTTTTGAGCGATTTAAGACGAGATCCAAGTTCCTTGACGTTAACCACGATGTTAAGAGTCTACAATATGTTCAAATAACATGAAATAGGTAGATTAGGGTCAAGTAAAATGATGAGACCGTGGCTGGACAGAATCTGTGTTTTTCCAGCCACCATAAACTGTTACAACTCGAGTTTTCGGCTTACCTAATGCTGAAATGAAGCCGGAAATGGATGTTCAAAAGGTGGTTCGTGATCCTTACGAGTTTCCTTGGATTCCTAAACAAGAATCACCCAAAAATACCAAGTGGTTTGTGAGATATGAACAATAGAAGAGAGGGGGGTACTGCTGGAAAATGCAGTTTCCAGTAGTGACCTTTGAAGGTTCAAGGCTTCTTACCAAGTTTTCCGGGCAGAGATCCGTTCAAGGCTTTCTACCACGGTTTAAGGATTTCTTCTAGCTTTCCAAAGATATATAGGGTTCAAGATGTTAAGAGCAGAATTATAGAGAAAACGGGTTGCAAAGAGGCGGCTGTTTGGTGGCCTGCTGCTGTTCTTCGGCCGAGAGAGGAACAAGGGAGATTTGGATTGTGTTCTTGAATGTTTGTGGTGAATTTCAGCTGAAGATCTGATGGTGTATATTAATAATAGTGTAGGGGACATCATCCCTTAAGTTTAGGGATTGAAATCTTGCTAACTCCTCAAGATCTTGTCAACTGAAATGGTCAAAGGTATGGTCTTTGTAATATTATAATGTGGGCAGATTTTGTGAAGGCTTTTAGGGACTTTGGTTGATCTTGCAAGTAACCAAGATTATGATGATGTTGGTGATGATGATGATACATGATCATGATACATATGGGGGCATGGATAATGGTTTATAAGATTTAATGTGGTGTTTGTTCCTTGTACATTAAAACTGAATGGGAAGAGGTTGGTGTTCGGCTTTGGGCTGCAAAAGGGAAGGTATTATGGTCATTTAATAAATATATTGGTTGTCCAAATGTAGTGCTAAGTTCAATCTTGGTTCGGGTCTTAAATGGATAGTCGTTAGGACGAGTTGATCATCGAGTAAACAAGTTATGGAATTTATATTGGACTTGGGTATTATGAGCTTCTCTTAATTTATTTGGTCACCTATAAAGTATTATAGATGGTATGGAACCCGGTATTTATTTCGGTTCTCTGTAAGATGTATATTTAAATTTAGCCCGGAGTTATATTCGGTTAAATAGTGCTCCATATTGTAATCCTTCATGGATTGTTTAAATTATTAACTTCATATTATTTTGACTAGTATACCTTTAATTCCTTCATAGTTTCATATATTGATCGTCTCACTGTATAATGTATCATTGATTTGGCCGGTTCGGCGACTATATTCCATTATTTAAATGTTTATGGCGTTTTGGTCCTAATTAGGGAATTAGGACATTACTGGGCATGGTCTTACCATTACCCCTTATATTGGATCATAGATATATATTTAGCTTGATATATTTGTCACCTCTAAACTATTACTGGGCTATCTTCATCATATAGCCGTTCTCATCGGCACTTTATACAATCCTATAGGCATAACGACTGTTCTCGTCCACATTTCAAGTATACTATGGTTTATACCTCATATAAATTATATAAATAACACGTAATTTTGATCAATTATAAAGATTAAAGTATATGGAAAATTACCGGGTGTCACATTCTCCCCCTGTTGGAAGAATTTCGTCCCGAAATTTGTTGTTAGTTAACTGTTATAGTTGGGTCCGGGAAGAGGTGTGGGTACTTCTTTCGAATTTGATCTTCTCTTTCCCAGGTAAACTCGGGTCCTCTTTTAGATTTCCACTGTACCTTCACTAACTTAATCCGACTTCTTCGTAGTTTTTGTTCTTTCCAGTCGGTAACGGCTATCGGTTCTTCAACAAAATGTAATTGTTCGTCAATATGTACTTCGTCTAGGGGTACGACTAAAGATTCATCGGATAGACACTTTTTAAGGTTCGACACATGGAATGTGTCATGTACCCCGCTAAGTTCTTCAGGTAGCTTCAACTTATAGGCCACGGGACCTATCCTTTCCAGGATCTCAAATGGTCCGGCATATCTTGGGCTGAGCTTGCCCCGCTTTCCAAACCTCGGAACTCCTTTCCATGGCGAGACCTTTAAAAGAACTTTATCTCCCACTTGGAATTCCAAAGGCTTGCGTCTCACATCCGCATAACTTTTCTGTCGATCGCGGGCCGTTTTCAGTCGTTCTTTTATTTGAAATATCTTGTCAGTAGTTTCTTGAATTAGTTCGGGACCCGTCATTTGTCTATCGCCTATTTCCGCCCAGCACAAGGGCGACCTACACTTACGACCATACAAAGCTTCGAACGGTGCAGCCTTTATGCTCGTGTGGTAGCTATTATTATATGAAAATTCCACCAAAGGAAGGTGAACATCCCAGCTACCACCAAAATCAATTGCACACGCTCTTAGCATATCTTCCAATGTTTGTATAGTTCGCTCGCTTTGGCCGTCAGTCTGGGGATGGTAGGCGGTACTCATATCTAATCGCGTGCCCAAAGCTTTTTGTAACGACTTCCAAAAATGAGACGTAAATCGACTGTCGCGGTCGGAAATAATCGAGACTGGGACTCCATGTCTTGACACGATCTCTTTTATATATAGTCTAGCTAACCGCTCCATCTTATCCGTTTCTTTGATAGCTAAGAAATGCGCGGATTTGGTTAGCCGGTCGATTATCACCCATATGGTGTCATAACCACCTGGAGTCCTAGGTAACTTCGTAATGAAATCCATCGAGATTTGTTCCCATTTCCACATGGGAATCTCGGGCTGTTGTAATAATCCGGATGGTTTCTGATATTCCGCCTTGACTTTTGCGCAAGTTAAACATTTTCCCACATAATTTGCTATATCACCCTTAAGATTAGGCCACCAATAGTATCCCTTTACATCTTTATACATTTTATCTGCACCGGGGTGCACGGAATACTTCGTCTTGTGGTCTTCATCAAGTATTCTTTCACGTAATCCTCCCTTGAGAGGAACCCATATTCGGTTGACAAAGTACAGGGTACCGTCTTCTTTGGATTCTAAGTTGTCAACCATACCACGGAGACCCTCGTCTTTGATATTATCAGGTTTCAAAGCTTCTCGTTGGGCTTCGTGGATAAGGGTGGTGAGGTTCGTACTTATAGTTAGCCCTAAGACTTTAACACGTGATGTCTTCACCCTTTCTTTCCTGCTTAAAGCGTCTGCTACAACGTTCGCCTTTCCAGGGTGGTACTTGATTACACAATCATAATCATTCAATAATTCAACCCACCGTCGTTGCCTCATGTTTAATTCTTTTTGATCAAATATATGTTGTAGGCTTTTATGATCGGTGTAGATTGTGCAATGGGTGCCGTATAAGTAATGACGCCATATCTTAAGTGCAAACACCACTGCGCCCAATTCCAAATCGTGTGTGGTGTAATTTTTCTCGTGCACTTTGAGTTGTCGTGACGCATACGCGATGACTTGATTTCTTTGCATAAGGACACAACCAAGTCCTTGATGCGAAGCATCGCAATAAACTACGAAGTCATCCATCTCTTCTGGTAAGGCTAGAATAGGTGCACTGCAAAGTTTCTGTTTTAGCAACTGGAACGCCTTTTCTTGTTTATCTCCCCAATTAAACAACTTATCTTTTTGTGTGAGCGCAGTAAGGGGTTGTGCTATCTTCGAGAAATTTTCAATAAACCGTCGATAGTAGCCTGCCAGACCTAAAAATTGTCGTATTTCCGTCGGCGTCTTCGGCACTTCCCAGTTTTTAATGGCCTCTACTTTTGAAGGGTCAACATGAATTCCCTTCTCGTTGACGACATGGCCTAAAAAGTGTACTTCTCTTAGCCAAAAATCACACTTTGAAAACTTTGCATACAACTTCTCCTTTCTCAACAATTCTAAAATCAATCGAAGGTGTTGCTCGTGCTCTTCTTCGGTTCGGGAATAGATTAATATGTCATCTATAAACACTATCACGAACTTGTCATGGTAAGGTTTGCACACTCGATTCATTAAGTCCATGAACATGGCAGGTGCGTTCGTTAGCCCAAAAGGCATGACTAGAAATTCATAATGACCATACCTCGTTTGGAACGCAGTCTTTGGTACATCGTCCTCGTGTATCTTCAGCTGATGGTACCCGGATCATAGATCTATCTTGGAATAGAAACTAGATCCCTGTAATTGGTCAAACAAATCATCAATCCTCGGTAAAGGGTACCGATTTTTGATGGTCAGTTTGTTAAGTTCCCTGTAATCAATACACATACGGAACTAACCGTCTTTCTTCTTAACAAATAGTACCGGGGCTCCCCAAGGTGAGTAGCTCGGGCGTATGAAACCCTTGTCTAGTAGCTCCTGTAATTGATTCGATAGTTCTCGCATTTCCGAGGGAGCTAATCGATAAGGTGCTCGCGCTACTGGTGCAGCTCCTGGTACTAGATCGATTCGAAACTCCACTTGTCTTTGAGGTGGTAACCCTGGTAGATCTTCTGGAAAGACATCGGGGAAATCTCTTACTATAGGTATACTTTCTATCTTCCTTTCTTCATCCTTCTTCTCCACCACGTGGGCTAAGAAAGCTTGACACTTCTTTCGCAAGCACTTTCGTGCTTTCATACACGAAATTAACTTCATCACAGTGCCAGGTCTTTCTCCTTGAATAGTCAGCGTTTCACCACTTGCCAAGGGTATGCGGATTTGCTTCTCATAACAATTAACTTCAGCATGGTTCTTTGCTAACCAATCCATGCCTAAAACGACATCAAAACTTCCTAAATCTATCGGCAACAGATCTACGTTAAATTCATGTTCTCCCATCACTAGTACGCAACTTTCCACTATATCGTCTGATCGTAACTGTTTGCCATTAACTAATTCTATAGTATAGGGCGTTGCTAATTTACTAGGTGCTAAACCAAGTAGGTCTTTAAATTCAGTGGATATAAAACTTAAATCCGCACCAGTATCAAATAGCACAGACGCATAGTGGTTGTTAAGTAGGAACATACCAGTGACGACATTTGGGTCTTCCTTAGCTTCACCCGCCCCGATAACAAAAGCCCTAGCTTGAGCTGTATTCTTCTTATGCGGACAGTTCTTGATAAAATGACCCGTATTTCCGCACCCATAACTAGCTCGTGGTGTCGTTTTCCCCGGTTCTTGCTTCACAACTACTGCACCATTCTTAATTCTACACTTAGCTTCCACATGCCCTCTCTTGTGACAATGCTTACACACAATACTTGAGCAGTCACCAACATGATAATACTTGCATTTGTCACACCACGGGTTTGACCCGCTATACGTCTTCCGTGGTTGATCCGTGGTCTGGGCGGCGTACACTTTCACAGTTTCTTGTTTCTTGACAGGGGGTTCTTTGGAACTTGACCCTTGATTACGAGAGGCCCAGCTCCTCTTGTGATTGTTATGGCGGCTGTTGCCGCGTTGGGAGAATGGTTGGCTTGCTTCCTTCTGAGTTGGCTTTCCTAGGGTGCCAGCTCGTACTGCATCTTCTGTCAGACTCAGACCTAGTTCAACAGCCTCGGCCATGGTCGCAGGCCTAGTGGCCGTGATTGGTCCCCTGATAACTGTTGCTAATCCCCAGATGTACCTTTCAACTCTCTTTTCTTCAGTGGTGGCCATATGAGGAACTATTCGGCATAGCTCGTGAAATCGCGTGTTATATGCTGTGATGTCGGCTCCCTTCATGGTGAGCGTCCAGAACTCATTTTCCAACTTCTGCATCTCAGTCCTTGGGCAATATTTCTTTTCCATCATCTCCTTTAACTCTTTCCAGGTCTTACCATAGGCCACGTCTCGGCCTAGGGTTTGTACTTATAAATTCCACCACGATAGGGCTTCATCTTGAAACATACATGTCACGTACAACACTTTCTGTTTTTCTGTGCATCCACTGATTGCTATCACAGATTCTGTCTTCTCGATCCAACGGATAACTCTTATGGCTCCTTCCGTTCCCTTAAAGGACCACGGTTTGCATGTCATGAAAGTTTTGTAGGAACATCCTCGTTCCTCACCGCCAGTCTCTGGAGCTACATTTTCAGTGTTTGCGGAATTCCTTCGTTCTTGACTTGAGTCGCCCCTACTGGCTTCGTAGGCGGCTATCGCTTGTGCTATGACTTCTTGTAATTGCGCAGGTGTATTAGGTAAACTGTCGTTCCTTCTCCTTGGCATTTTCCTTCAAGTTGAGATTAAGAAGGATCGGTTAGTATTGGCATCACGCTCGTATGTAAGTAGTTGTAGGGTTCGATACTTATTACATTCACACCCATATATTTGCTTATAGTCATACTTATTAATCATATACTCGCATACATAGATTTTATTATTACATCTCATTATACCACATCGTATACTCATACTCATATATCATAAACATAACTTCATTACATCAAAAGATTTGATTACATAAGTTTATGTTTAAGTCTACTACAAACTCCTACAACATACAAGCGTTTTGCCAAAAGATCGGGTCGTAGTCCGTAATATATTACTTCCCATACATATGATTACTACCCGCTAATACTAGTCTATAGTCGCTTCATGGCATCGGTGGTGGCGGTGGTGGAAACACGTCTCCCAAAAAGGCTTGAATTGTCTTAACCTCATTTTCCAATTTCATCACCCTTCGTTCGGCGGCAGCGGCCCGCCTCGCTCCCACATCAGCTAAGTGCAATGCATCTCTTACCATATGCTCCAACTTTAGCACTCTCATCCTTGCGTCTGAGATCAAGTCATAGTGGTTATCAAGGCGGAGACTGGTCTCACAGGCCTTGCCTTTCACGCTCTCCATAAACACCTCGACCCTCTTCTCCCAATCCATGAGCCATTCCTCAAGGGCCTTTCTCTCAGCCTCGGCGGCTGCTGCGGTCGGTGGTACGGGGACCTCTGTATCATCGGAGGTAGCGCGCCCTTGGGGGCGTGAGGACTCGCCTACCTCATGTATAGTCCGGGGCACCTCATCGTCGGAGTCCGTGGCATACCTTTTCAGCCCGGCGGCTCGTATCTCCTCGGAGGGCACTGCAGCCAGCTCCTCCATCTCCTCAAGGTCGTCGTCGTCATAAGTTACCTTGTCGTCCACATCGAGCCTGATTACCTCGGTAGGCTCGTCATCGGAGATCTCTATAGGATCATCAGGAATTGGAACAACGTCGCTCATATGGACACTGCTGCTATCAGTGTTAGAGTCAGAGCCGGAGTCGGAGTCAGTGATGGCTAGGCCATGATATGGATCATTGTTCGGGAAGGCCATCGCTGAAAGGATTAAGGTTTAATTAGTGATAATATCGCTTTTTTTTTTCTATCCCTTATTTTGGTCATTCCTATACTAGACCATTAGTTGCGATAAAGGTGTCGCGAAGACACGGGCACTCTCGTGTAATGCAAGTTTTGAAAACATGTCATGCATGAAAAACGTTTTCATGAGGGAATCTAAGGGGTTATAGCCTAGACTCAGGGTTGAATCCTAGTTCGCTATAACCTTGGCTCTGATACCAGTCTGTCACACCCGGTCCATAGGCGGAAACAACCGGTGTGCGACTCATGAAAGGTTTTTCGAGAGCGCGGTTAAGCAAACAACTATATGATAAAATACATGAGGATTTCATTCATAATATAAGTTTTACAAAATATCCATAAAAAAAGATTTACATATAACATATTGAGATTTCACAGTTATGTCCCGCCGAAGGGAGAAATAGCCTTGAAAACTCCAAAATATAAAATCCTCATTCATGAAATTTCCATAGTTAAACATAAAACCGTAGTGAGACACCGTGACCTCTCCACGTAGCTAAATACCTGAAAGATACGTAAAATAATTTAATCAGTACAAACTGAGTGAGTTCACAAGTTTTGTGACTCGATAAAATGCTTTATAATATGATTCTCATAACGTCATGAATGCAGTTTCCATGACTTGCAGTGTAACGTGAATACATGAGTTCGTAACCATTCCTTGACTATATATATACACCATAAAGCCCCACATAACATCCCACGAGTCCACGAGGGAATAAATAAATCGGAAAACTAAGCACCCGTCTTATAAAGTGGCGCGACCACTTACGAGTGGGTTGGTCAGACCAGTAGTACTACCCGTAGAGTTCCTCGGCTATAGTTGCCTATAGTTTATGGTTACAATATATACCGGGGACTTTATGTACCATGAGCGCGCCAAATATCTCATGTACACGCACATTGTAAATCAAGATATACACCATGATAAAATATATTTAAACACGTGTCCCTCGCCCCGAAAACAGTTTAAAACATAATGAAAATAGTGAAAATAGGGGCTGTAAGACTCACCTTAAATGAGGAATAATGTTCCGTTATACTTGGTGAGTTTCCTGTATTATATCGTATACGTATGCACTTCAGTACATAATATATAACTATTAATACTTAGCCTGATACATACTTATGAGGTGACGGTATATATGTATACTTTTTATACATTAGCGATACGGACGTTAGACAACGTCTTATACTTGTTATGTATATCCGTTATATCCTCTTTATATATATATCCTCCGAGCATTAGGGAATGCTCGATATAAATTATTCGTCGGTGATCATGACGTTCGTGACATGCTTTAGCCTAATAGGTTTTGGAGCTCTCATCGTTAGTCCCCAGGTAGGTAACGGTCCCATCTATGATATATTCAGTTACCAGCCTAGACAGGACGTCCCGACTACCGGCACCTCCACCCTTCCAGTTACTCGCAATGTCCATCACAAAAACCCGTATTTTATATTTATACTTGTGGCACATATATAGGAATATATGTGTATTAATTGTATATATCATTTCTTCATGTATATGATAAGTATTATTAGTATTTTCGTCTTCGTAACATATAGTTATCTTTTACTTTTATAACTCTTATACACATCCTTTGTTTTTATAACATTATACATGGGTATTTTCATTTGCGTATATAGGAATATACGTGTACCTTGGATTTTTACCCGTACCATTGTCGTTATATTTATTTCCATGTTTTGGTGCAAGGGTTGCACTTTATGTTTAAGGTTCACTTTCATTTATACTTTCATTTTTTTATTACTAGTGTTCCTATTATTATTATTATTATTATTATTATTACTATTATTATTTTTACTTTTATGACAAACCCGATACGGTTTTTAATACGTTAGTTATACCCTTTTTAAAGTTTAACATAACCAAAATTCCATCTTTACATTTATATCATCTTGTTTATTTATAAGTGGGTTTTACTACTCAAGATCATTTTTACCTTAACTAGGTGTTCTATTAACCTTAACCTTCCTTAAACACCCTTTAAATCCTTTATATCTTTTACTTAACATGATTTATCCTTAATTATATGTCATTTCAACACACTTCAAGTTTATGTTTATGTCTAATCACCTCATTATGTATATGTATCTTAGGCTTAGTCCATGTTTTTCTTCTAAACATTATATGGCATTAGTACCTTGGGAATGTCGGTTTTTGAGCGATTTAAGACGAGATCCAAGTTCCTTGACGTTAACCACGATGTTAAGAGTCTACAATATGTTCAAATAACATGAAATAGGTGGATTAGGGTCAAGTAAAATGATGAGACCGTGGCTGGACAGAATCTGTGTTTTTCCAGCCACCATAAACTGTTACAACTCAAGTTTTCGGCTTACCTAATGCTGAAATGAAGACGGAAATGGATGTTCAAAAGGTGGTTCGTGATCCTTGCGAGTTTCCTTGGATTCCTAAACAAGAATCACCCAAAAATACCAAGTGGTTTGTGAGATATGAACAAAAGAAGAGAGGGGGTACTGCTGGAAAATGCAGTTTCCAGTAGTGACCTTTGAAGGTTCAAGGCTTCTTACCGAGTTTTCCGGGCAGAGATCCGTTCAAGGCTTTCTACCACGGTTTAAGGATTTCATCTAGCTTTCCAACGATATATAGGGTTCAAGATGTTAAGGGCAGAATTATAGAGAAAACGGGTTGCAAAGAGGTGGCTGTTTGGTGGCCTGCTGCTGTTCTTCGGCCGAGAGAGGAACAAGGGAGATTTGGATTGTGTTCTTGAATGTTTGTGGTGAATTTCAGCTGAAGATCTGATGGTGTATATTAATAGTAGTGTAGGGGACATCATCCCTTAAGTTTAGGGATTGAAATCTTGCTAACTCCTCAAGATCTTGTCAACTGAAATGGTCAAAGGTATGGTCTTTGTAATATTATAATGTGGGCAGATTTTGTGAAGGCTTTTAGGGACTTTGGTTGATCTTGCAAGTAACCAAGATTATGATGATGTTGGTGATGATGATGATACATGATCATGATACATATGGGTGCATGGATAATGGTTTATAAGATTTAATGTGGTGTTTGTTCCTTGTACATTAAAACTGAATGGGAAGAGGTTGGGGTTCGGCTTTGGGCTGCAAAAGGGAAGGTATTATGGTCATTTAATAAATATATTGGTTGTCCAAATGTAGTGCTAAGTTCAATCTTGGTTCGGGTCTTAAGTGGATAGTCGTTAGGACGAGTTGATCATCGAGTAAACAAGTTATGGAATTTATATTGGACTTGGGTATTATGAGCTTCTCTTAATTTATTTGGTCACCTATAAAGTATTATAGATGGTATGGAACCCGGTATTTATTTCGGTTCCCGGTATGATGTATATTTAAATTTAGCCCGGAGTTATATTCGGTTAAATAGTGCTCCATATTGTAATCCTTCATGGATTGTTTAAATTATTAACTTCATATTATTTTGACTAGTATACCTTTAATTCCTTCATAGTTTCATATCTTGATCGTCTCACTGTATAATGTATCATTGATTTGGTCGGTTCGGCGACTATATTCCGTTATTTAAATGTTTATGGCGTTTTGGTCCTAATTAGGGAATTAGGACATTACTGGGCATGGTCTTACCATTACCCCTTATATTGGATCATAGATATATATTTAGCCTGATATATTTGTCACCTCTAAACTATTACTGGGCTATCTTCATCATATAGCCGTTCTCATCGGCACTTTATACAATCCTATAGGCATAACGACTGTTCTCGTCCACATTTCAAGTATACTATGGTTTATACCTCATATAAATTATATAAATAACACGTAATTTTGATCAATTATAAAGATTAAAGTATATGGAAAATTACCGGGTGTCACAATATGCCAAGTTTTTGAAAGATCTTCTTAAAAGAAAGGATAAGTTGGAGGAGCTGTCGACTGTACCGCTAAATGGTGAGTGTTCTACGGTGGTTCTTAATAAAGTACCGGAAAAATTACTCAACCCCGGAGTTTTTACCATTCCATGCCTTTTCGGAAGTGACACGACATGTCAAGTATTGGCCGATCTTGGAGCTAGTATAAACCTCATGCCATATTCTTTGTATGAAAAGTTGGGCCTAGGAGAGCTCACCCCTACTCGTATGATGTTGTCTTTAGTTGATCGTTCCGTTAAGTATCCGAGGGGTGTCGTGGAGAATTTGCTCGTTAAGGTAGATAATTTGATTTTTCCCGCAGATTTTGTTGTCTTGGATATGGAGGCCGACGAGAGAGTTCCTATTATTTTGGGTCGTCCGTTTTTACGTACTGCTAGAGCAATCATCGATGTGTTTGAAGGCAAGATAACTCTTAGAGCTGGTGATGATAGTGCCACTTATTTGGCTAAGTCCATGAGACATCCGAGTGGTCAAGACGGTCTTATTGATCCATGTCATCCAGTTTACTCAATAGAATCATTTATCTCGGGCATGGGTCCTATTCTTGACGATTCCCGTTCGGTAAGTTTTAGTATGAAAAAGGGGTGAGAGGTTTCTTGTTCTCGAGAAATGGTAAAGTGTGTTGGAGAAAGAGGTGGTGTAAAGCGTAAGTTTGAAAAGGTTCGTGGAGTTAAAAAGAAGAAGACAAAGGTTGATGAATGGTCGAATAGTGATTTGGAATCTTTGAGGGCATTGGAGTTCTACCGAGGTGGAGGAAGCTCCACTCGGTCCACCACGTGATTCGCATAACATGGGTTCTTGAGTGAAAACTCAAGTGTAGAGTTTGTATATTTTATTTTTATTTCTATTTTCTTTTTCTTTGAGTCACTAACATAGTTTTTTGTAGTTTTTCTTTGTTTTGTGTTTTTGAGTTTTGCTAGGTAAAGGAGAGATTGAATGAGCTAGAGAGACGATCCCCAAGAAAGAGTATATTGAAAAAGATAAGTGTGGGGATGGAGCAGCCGAGCCGTATACTTTATGTTTATTATTATTTGCTCCTAATTATTCATGTTTTATATATTTGTCGGTTGATGTGAAACACTTTAATTGCATAATATCTATCAATTTGATAAGATAAATTTTTAGATATGTTTGTTTTGTTTGGCCACTTACGTTCGTGTGTGAGAGAAGGAGTTACCATTTGTTGAGCACGTTCGTAGTTGGAGGGCATTCATGGAAAGAAGACTTAGGCATCATATTTCGTGCGCATATTACCAGCTAAGTCTTTTCCATTATCTAGCCTGTTAACTTTTTATTTTTCTTGTGTATTTTTTATTTTTAGGTTTTTAGTTTTTTGTAGTCCGACTTTATTTTTAATTTTATTTTTATTTTGAGTCTTCCTTATCCTTGCATTGAGGACAGTGCAAATTTTAAATGTGGGGATAGTATATTTGAGTCGTAGTTTAAATTGAGTCTATGTTTAAATAAAAAAAGGAAAAAATTGAAAAAAAAAAATATTTGAAAAATGTTTAAAAATGTCCATTGAATATAGTTTTTTGCGTTAAAGTGGGAGATGATGATATTTATCGGAAATTGGGTTTTCAAACTACTAATAATATGAGATAAATAAAAGAAAGCGCACTTAACTTGGGATGTGTCGGTAGGCTCAGCCTTGAAAATGAAAGGGCAATTTGATAAAATGGGTCAGAAATCTCTTGTGGGTAAAGCGTTTTGTCCGTAGAAAATAAGTAATGAAAGGTCAGCCATACCCAAGCCTCAATTCTTGGTATGAAAAGTGAAAATATTTAAGAGTTTTAAAAAATTGAATACGTTATCATATGATGCTTGGTTAGGTTTAACGTTAGAGTAGGCCGTGTAGCCTGTGATATAAATCTTAAACTGCTAGTTTTAGTGTTTTACACATCATTGGCGTATGGTTTTATAACCTTAAATCTTGTATTGATGGTATGCCCCGGGTCCGGAGACTATGGGTCTGTATGTCGATTATTCATCTGGGTATTCACAATTCCAAATGGGGTTGTGAATATTTAAAATAAAGCAAAAAAAGATCAAACCCGCGGTTTTCTGCCACATAAGTCTTTAAACATGATCACAAAGAGTACAAAAGTACAAACGCATTACAGATTTGATCATCCACGCTGTTAGCCATGTGGGGTCCCATTGCTCGCGTCTTATTTCCATTAAGAAACGGACCACAAGGGATACGCTACATGTAAGCCCTATAGATGAAATTTGGCATACTCACCTATGGTGATGGTTCGGTGTATTGCTTGATAACGGGGGTATGCCATGTTGTGGGGAACACTAGCTTTTAATTAATTGTACCTTAATCATATCTAATGGCTGCTTGGTAGACTTTGATGCTTAAGCTTATGTGGATAAACAATACCCTTGATCGTCTTAACTATTCATTAAAAAATAGAGCAACAAAAGTTTTAAATCTGCTAATTTTGAGGTTTAAGTCACGTTGGGGAGGTCTGGTCCGGTAAAAGCTGAAAATAAGCGGGTCTTAATTGTGTAAACCACTAAGTAATATAGTTGTCAGATCTTATTTGTCCCGGTAAAGATTAAGGCATGGGTTTAAGTGGACAACAATATCGGTGATCGCGGTTTTTACGTTCTTCTAAGCTTTAAAAATTAACCTATATGTTTTTAAGACTGTATTTTCCGATTCTGATCCAACTGCATTAGACTTTTTCAGGGACGAAAAAAGAGTAAGTGTGGGGATATTTGATATACGTCTATTTATACATCTCGAATCCCGTGTAAAGTTGTGTTTCTTTAATGTTTTGAGTTCGGTTTGATTCGTGTTTCGTTTATCTTTTATTAATTTAGGTTTTTGAGTCAAGTATTTTATATTTATTGTGCTTTAAATCGTTTGGTGTCTTTCATGTTAAACTTAATTCTTTCCATCATTTCATGCGAAGCTTATGTTCGTTTTGTTCGTCAACGGTTACATGATTACTTCACTTAAGAGTTTTGATTTATTTTCATGTAGATGGTGGCTTGGTGATCAAGGGAAAGAAGCTCTAGAAGGTTCCTATCGTTGCTTGGAAGCTAAGGAAGAGATCTAGAGAGTTTAAGTAATAAATAACATGAAAATTTCGTGGGATATTCCAGAAGCTCGCCGCGCCGCGCGACGGGGGTGGCCAGGACCGGTCGCGCGGCGCCTAGGTCCACTGTTCAGCCAATTTTTGCAAAGCCCAAGCCCGGTAATCGATTTATATAAAGGGGATTCCAAACCTAGCCGATGTGAGACACTTTGGGAGCCGATTTCATGAGGAAAACTAAGGTTTTGAAGGTGATTTGAAGCTAGGAACCAAGGAGGATCGAGATTTCTTTCATACGGGTGTTCAAGGATCAATTGCAAAGGGTTTTATCGCTGTAAATTTCGTTCCTTGTTCATTATTTGTCATGTCTTTCCTCTTTGTTTTTAATACTTGTTTAGGATTGTTTTTAATAATGATTCTAGGCTAGACTTCATGTCTACCTAGGTTTGATGAACATGTTTGACGCTTGATTATTGCTTTGGATAATGTTTTGATTATGGTTTTGTTGATTTAATAGTAAAAGACTTGGTTTTGTTTTCATGATGCGTATAAGTATTTATTATCTTGGTTGATTATTAACTATTGCTTCACATAGATCTTTTATCTTTTGATTGTGTTCTTTAGATTTAGGGTTTATGTTTAATCATTACTTGGTGTTTTGATTTTTGTGAATAAATGGGTCCGTTAGATCATAGAAGCTTGTTGATTAGGATTTTGAATGTTTTGCTAAATTCCAATAGCTGTAAGGTGAGGAGTTATTCATGTGTCTTGGTCAATTGCATGCTATGATAGATAGTGACAATATTCTTGCTTATTGTGTTGATCCATGTTCATGATGTCATGTTTAGCTTATCAAGTTATCTAGGGTTTAGTGTTTCGTAAGATTTCTTGCTTTAGATACTATTAATTAACACTAATTGATGACTTTGCGGAAATCAATATAACTGATTGCTTAATAATCTAATAATTATCTTTGGGATGTTGTTTGATTCGGTCAAGGGTCCTTTAGGGTTTGTTAGATGAACAAGTTTAGAAATCAGTTTCCAAAATCATGTTATTTGTCCATTTCTTGATGATTGTTGATACATGGGATTCTTACCTAGGTAGATTTCTTCTCTTATTGGTTTCGATCTTGTGTATAATTGCTTGTTTCTCATTTACTTGTTTATTTATTTTCTTAGTTTAATATTAGTTTAAAAACCCCCTTAAAACATTAATAATAATTAGTTGTGTCGTAAGTCGAGTCTAATTAGTTAATTTACGTAATTTATAGAGTCCTGTGTGTTCGATATTCCGGATTTACTTAGCTTTAGTACAATTGACCGGTTCACTTGCCGGTGTTTTGTTTAGTTGAGTCTTAAACCTAGTTTTTATTACTTGTTTAATTTAGTTAATATTTAATTGACTGTTTTGAGCACATCAATCGGCCTCAAGATAAGTCCTTGTTGGAGGATGATATCGGTTGTAGTTCTCCAAAAACAGATAGACCGATGGTTACACCGTCGTCTCAAGCTTTCCAGTTTCTATTTTCAAACACCACCCTCATCCAAAAATGACATTTCTCTCCAAGGGATGACTTTTTACTCCCATTAGTGAAGACGGAAATGACCCTGGGAGGTGTTAAACGAAACTCCGTCCATCTCAGAGAGCTAATGAATAACTACGCTCAAGAAGAACGAGCAAAAGGGGTGAGAATAAGGTTATACTACACTGAAGAACCTGATATCACACTCACCCCGAGACCTAGTCCGCCAAGCATGAATACACATACCCATCGGGAAGAAACACTCAGGGAACATGTAGCTCACAAGGTGGAAAGGTTGAAAACATGAATTCTCCTTAATGAAGGTAAGCTTGTCGGCTTCACCCATAACTCCCACGGGAACAAGAAAATATACTGTGGAGCAGTTATTCCGAAACTCAAATGCTGCAGTACTTCCCCCGACAAGCACCTACCTAGCGGAAGCTATGATGCCCTTGCCTATAGCAAGAAGCATGGTTACCTCACCATTAGTTGGAGCCACGTGCTCCATGCCCTAGGCTTACCTACAACCAAGTTTCATGCTACCAGGCATGACATATCCTCATATAGTTGCACTCATGATGTCCCAGTATGGCCAGCCATGGCCAGGAAGCCTATAATGGCAAGCTTCTCAATGCTTCCCAACTATAAACCAACTTGTGGTAACTCAGGCTTTAAGTATCGTCACTAACAGTACTGGTGAATTGACACACTTGGAACCTTATCAACCTTTTCATGCTTCTCTTAACAAATAGCAAACTTCGAATTCCAAACGAAGGTTAAGATGCCAACTAACATAAAGACTTAAGATGGAACAGAAGATCCAAAATATCACCTTGGAGTAGCTATTGCAGAGAAGTGGAATAACGCCAATATTTTTTTAAGGATATCTTACAAAACCCAACAAAAATAAAACACACTTGATTTGGACAACTCCAAAGCGAAAAAGGTAATTTTTAAAACCAATTTTAAATAAAAAGTAATTTAACCTATACTAAACTATACAACATACCTTAGCCTTTTTAATTCGTTTCCTCTTCCGGTAAGCGTAACAAATAACTCACCCGGTCCATATCGAGCATATTGATGTCCTTTCCTTCCAAATACGGTTTCAGTCTCTGACTGTTCACCACTTGTTTTGTTTGCTCTTGAACATCTTCGATTTCCACATCACCAAATTGTCCCACTTTTGTGATGACATATGGGCCCATCCACTTGCTCTTTAACTTGCCCGGGAAAAACTTTAACCTTGAATTATACAACCACACATTTTGACCCACTTCAAAAGTCCATTTTCTCAACTTTGCATCATGGACTTTCTTTAGTTTGTCTTTGTACGCGGAAGCACATTCATACGCTTCATCCCGGATTTCCTCAATCTCATTCAACTTCAACTTTCTCAATTCACCCGCTTCCGCGTTAACATTCTTGATCGCCCAAAATGCCTTATGTGCCAACTCCATTGGTAAATGACACCCTTTCCCATAAACTAACCAATAAGGAGTTGTGCCAATAGGAGTTTTGTAGGCGGTCCGATACGCCCACAATGCATCATTTAACTTAGAAGACCAATCCTTCCTATCGACCGGCACCGTCTTCATCAATATTTCTTTAATTTGGCTATTGGACACTTCAACTTGTCCACTTGTTTGTGGATGATAAGGAGTAGCAATTCGGTGATTCAGATTGTACCTTTTTAAAAGCTTCCCAAAGTTGAAATTCTTGAAATGTGACCCACCATCACTTATAAAAACCCGCGGGATGCCAAACCGAGCAAAGATGTTTGATTGAACGAATTTACAAACTACCGAATGGTCATTTGTTCTTGTTGCTACCTCTTCTACCCACTTGGACACATAATCAACCACAACTAAGATATATAAAAATCCATTCGAGTTTGGAAACGGGCCCATAAAGTCAATTCCCCATACATCGAAAATCTCTAACACCAAAATCGGTTGCAATGGCATTTCATCCCGTTTCGAGATACTACCAAACTTTTGACAATTCAAACAATGTCGGGCATACTCACTTGAATCTTTAAAAATGGTGGGCCAATAAAACCCACATTGGAGCACCCGGTAACCCATCTTTTGACCACTAAAATGACCTCCACACGCCGATGCATGTGCATGAGTCAAAACTTCCAACACTTCAGAATCGGGAATACACCTTCTTATCATTTGATCTGAACCAATCTTGAACAAATCCGGTTCATCCTAAATATATTGTTTCACTTGGGCCATGAACCGTTGTCTTCTTTTCTTCACCCAATGACTTGGAATAGACCCCGTTGTTAAATAATTCACAAAGTGGGCATACCACGGTGTAGTCGACATGGCTAACAATTGTTCATCAGGAAACCGTTCGTTTATCTCCATCGGGTCATCAACACCCTCTAACGGAATTCGGGATAGGTGATCCGCCACGACATTTTCACACCCCTTTTTATCCCGAACCTCTAAATCAAACTCTTGCAAAAGCAACACCCATGTAGGTTCCCTGACGGATCACACGAGATATCCCGATATACACAGGTGCGGAATCCCTGTGTAGATCGTTACGGACGTAGAATATTAGCTCACGAACACACGTACACACAATACGAACAACCACACGTTATATTGATAACTCACACCAAGATGCTTACAGACTCACGTCAATAGACTCACACGCAACTGAACTCAATCAACCAAAACCTAAAATGACCAACACTGAAACAGTAACCCGTAGGTTACTTAAATACACGACAACTTCGCCTCAGGCGAAGTTGTCAATAACTTCGCTCGTTGAACAAGTTCGCCTCGGCGAACTTGTCAACAACTTCGCTTGGTTAACAAGTTCGCCTAAGCGAACTTGTCAACAACTTCGCTGTTACACAAACAATTACATAAACAATATTACAGACTCGATTACAGACTTTATACATATGAACTACTGACATCTATGCACCAACAGACTCCCCCTTGGCAGTAGCTTCATATCTTGATCTTTCAGCTCTTGTCTCGTAATCCTGTATCTTTCATGCGTGCACTCCTTCTCTCACACACACCGTCACAACTCGTTGATACTTTCTTGCTTCATCCTTCCAAGCTGGAATATAAAAGATCTTTTTCTCGTTGAGCATCTTCAGATCAGCTTGCGATAAGTTGACAAGATGCATCGGATCGTAAATTCTAAGTATCTCTTGTTCATCCTCATCTTCCATCACAGCTTCAGCAGTCTGGCAATCAACGTACCACCATTTTAGATTCTTCAACGCATCTTGAGGCATATTCTTCATTGGAACCTCCTTGATGCATCGGATCGGCTTGTACTTCATCACCATCCATGGCTTGCCATCTGCTCTCAATCCCCTCTCTGTATCCTCCACGAGCTTTCCCTTCTGTGGCTTTAATAGTTCAAACTTCTTTTCTTTTACGCCCTCTTTCCACACAATCTTCTCAATCATTCTTGCCATATTGTTGTTACTTCTGTTTATCAGGCCCAACCTGCCCAAATATTTCACCTCGCATTCCGGCAACGTGTTGAAAGATCTCAACATTCTCTTGAAGTATTGAATGCCATCATAACGTTTTACCACAAATAACTTGATCTGTTCATCATAAATCCAACAGATGATTCCCTTCTTCGCCTCAGCATAGCCTTTAATGTTATAGCTTTTCTTGAACATGGCTGGAACAGCAGGCTTCTTGGTCTTGATAAACCAATGAGCACAGCCTTCCTTCCACCTAGGCTGCTCCTCCCACTCAGTAGTCTCATCCATCTCAGCCCTCACATCGGCTTTCTCAACCTCAGGGATCTCGTGCTCGACATTTTCATCCACAATCTCTCCTTCCTCTATCACATCCTCAACAATAATTTCTGCACCAATCTTTTCAATCTCACTGATTGGCAGAACATCTTCATCAAATAATACATCGTCGCTGAACATGTCATCATCAAGTTCCTTCAGCGCATCGATCACGTCGTCATCACCACCAGCCGCTTCAGTAGACTCCCCCTCAGCTGTGGAAGCCCGAAGAACTTGTGAGGTTCTTGGCAGCTCACCACCTGCACCTTCCGGTGCATTGGGATCATCGTCTCGGTCTTCTCTACGCTTGGTCCTCAACTCATCTCCTCTACAGCTCATCTCCCCCTGAGATGCCAGGAAAACCTTCAAGGCATCTATTATTTTCCCGTGCTCAGCCAGGAGGGATGCCTGCAGTTGATTTGATTCCACTAGGCTTTGAATAGTCTTTGACTGCTCAGCTACAATCCGCTCTAGTGAAGCTATCCGTTCCGAGTCAGAACTGGGCGTGTCCGCAGGTGGTACCGTACCCGATACTCCTGCAGAAGTGGTGACCGTAGACTCAACAAATCGTGCTACTACCACCGGTGGAGTACGAGTTTGAGGTGGCAGAGACACAATTTCTGGAGCCGACGTCTGGACGACTGTGATCTGTGGAAGGTCAGCCGATGATGTAGCCACTACGGGAACAACCGTAGCGCTTGTACTCGATACCTGCACAGAGGTAGGAACAAGGGACATACCAGACAAGGCAGGTGGAGCAAAACGTGCAAACCTTGAAGTCTCTCCGGCTCCAACACCCATACCTGTCGTTTCCCTTCTTGAGCGCTTTCGCACCAGCTGTACAGCCTCTTCTTCATCATCTTCCTCATCTTCGTCATCAACAATTCTCTTCTGCTTACCCACCGTTCTCTCATGTCTCACCATCATCCGTCTGGCCTCTTCCATCACATCATCAAAATCAGCTTGTGGACCCGAGACTTGAATATTCTCATGTGGATCAACTCGGTCCATATCAAACAACCCTTGCCAGCCGAACATGGCGTCAAGATCAATCTCAGAAGCTGGCACAGCAGCAGATACAGCAGTAGATACAGCAGGCGCAGCTGATACAGCCTGGGGTGCTGCCGCCTGTTGTGGTCTTGGGTCTCTGAACTCGTCCCCTGCCGCAGGCACATACTCCGGGTTAATAAGATACCCAAAAAGCGGAGTATGCCTGGGACGCAGCTCAGGCTTGCTTCGTGCGCTAGACGTGCGACACTGAGCAAAGATACGTTTCGTCACACATTCCACGTATCGAATAGGGCGTCTTTGAGGTAGCGACGGAGCTAAATGATTTAAAATCATCTATAGGAATCGTGGATACATAGTAAACCGCTCACGCGCCACAGCCCTCCTCTGACGATCGATCTCGTAAAAGATCATCTGACTAAAAGAATATCTTTTATTGTAAGTCAGGGCAGTCATAGCAGACTACATCGTCGCACCCATTCCATCAGTGCCCGCCTTCCGTCCCGACATACAGACTATCATGACATGCATTAGGAAGCGCCACTGATCTAATAAGAATCCTTTCCTTCGCTGTGTATCCCCTAAGAGACCTGAATACCCCATCCTTAGGAACGCGCCATCAGGAAAAGGAGCAACAAACTCTGTGGGGTCATCTCTTGTTTCTTCTCCAAATTGCAACGCCACCCGTATATGTTCAGAGGAAAACTGAACAACTTGACCATTAACGGTGGCTCGCATCACCGGGGGCTCAACCCGGCAATCATACTCTACCGTCTGCCAAAAGTCTTCTATATTTGGTAGTGAAATAGGCAGGGTAGTTGTGACAGCGTGAAATATTCTTGAGCGCAGTAGAAAGGTAATAATCTCCCTGTAGTCTTCCACGCCTTTTGCATCTGGATCTAGAGTGATGAACTGATTATGAGCTGGAAAGAATTGCCTCTGATCGTCACCGTCATCACCACCAGCTCCTCCAACAGCAGCCATTTCTGCACTAAACGAACCAAGTTAGATAACCGTTATGCAACTCACAAGTTCGCTTTATACCATGAGCGAAGTTGTGATCAAAAATGAATAGGCGAAGTTAAAGATGAGGCGAAGTTGGGAACAACTTCGCTTCATCTGTAAGTTCGTCTAAGTAAATTTAAGTAAAATGATCAAGGCGAAGTTGTTGTTAACTTCGCCTTATCACAACATCGCCTAGGCGAAGATAAGTGTTAGGCGAAATTAAGCTTCAGGCGAAGTTGAGGATAACTTCGCCTCAAGCGAAATTAAGCCCCAGGCGAAGTTGCGGATAACTTCGCCTAAACCCTAACTTCGCCTAAACCCTAACATCTGAATCGGCGACTGTTGGAATTCCAACCACCGGAAATCCGGTGATTTCGGCTAAGTTCGACGATCAAGGACATCAAAACACATGATATTAAGGATGTTTAGATGAGAAGCATGTCCATGCACACGTTAACACAAGTTTTGAAAGTTTCGATTTTGAAGGTCCGACGACCCGATGTCTCGAACCGGGTAAAAACGACCATGAAAGAACATGTTTGTGATGTGTATCGACAACACGTACCCTCAACTGATAATCGAAACTGGAAACGAAGATCGAAATCGGAATAGAAAACAAGTTCGCCGGAAAATTCTTAAGTTCGCCGGAAAATTCGGAGCTTAAGTTCGCTGATAACTTTGAAAATAATGAAAATCACTGTTTAAAAAACCTTATATAGGGTCAGTGTAGTTCAGGCGAAGTTACGGATAACTTCGCCTAGGCGAAGTTAAGCACAAGTTCGCCTGATTCAACAACTTCGCCTATAATTTCAAAATCAAACCTTTAAGTTTGAACATTTTGCGATTAACATTTGAAACTTCCAAAAAGAGTTAAACAAATATGATCATGTCTAAGTAACCAGTTATAAAATAATACAACTACAAAAATAGGAAAAACTTATAAAAATTTAACAAATAAGGGATCAAATTTTAGTCTAGTCAGGGACACCACGTTTCAGAAAAGATCCTAACAGGAATCATACTAACTACGTGACCGTTACATAGATCCGTGTTTAGCTGTATTATGACATATAGAGACAGGTTGTAAGCAGGTAATATACTTAAGATGGTTTTCATCGTTTCTGTGATACGAGTTAGGTTCAATTAATCCTTAAAATTTAAGTGGGCAACTACTCAGAAATATTGATGCCTCCTATCTATCCTCAAAGCGTATATGGGTTTCCCCAAGTCACCCCGAATTGACTTCGACCCATAGTGTCTGATTAACTTGTAAGTATTCTATGTCTGGATCCCGTATTCATCCTTACTCCATGATTGAGAAGTCTCGATATCTTGAACTCTCTAATGTTACAATAACTACATAAGTATTTTTTTTTTTTTTTAACATACTTATAGACTTCAGAGTAATAATTAACTGCAAGTCCCGAATCTGGATCACTGCAGTGTCTTGAAACGCTTTCTTCACGGGAATCAGAACACACATGGGCTCGTGTATGACTGGGTAATCGCTTTTCTGCCTATCATTCGAAAAGATATATATGAAGACACGCAAAACTCTTAAGGAGTTTCCACGTAAAATCAAGTAAAATTAGTTTGTATCACATCTACTTTTACGCACCATAAAAAGTCACCATGACATACAATGATTGTCCTAAAGCCTTTTAAGCCTAATAACTTCACTAGTTAAGCACACACAATCAGTATATATATCATTTTCCACGGTTGGATCAATTTTCTGTTAAACATAGCAAAGAACTTCTTACGAAGTATTAGACTTGAAAAGTAATTTCATTTCCCTTAAAAAAAAATATTTTGACTTCAGTCACCCCGATCACGTCAAAGTCTTCAGGTAAACGGCAATCCCGAAGATCCAATGGATCAACTGGACCGACCACATACAAGTATGTGTCCTTCTCACTAAGAATGACCGACTAATTTTCAGTGACAGAAAGAAAACACATCTTAACTGCCCCGGTCACTTTCAGTCATCTGGTTAATGGCGACCCTCATTCTCTGAGGACCAAAACATATCCGAGAATATGTCCATCAAACTGAGGTAACCGACTAATTTTAAGCAATAGTAATGTTTTTTTTTTTTTTTTTTTTAAATAAACACAAAAACATGGTTACTCGGGATTGATCATCCCGTTCAGCTCAATTAGGTTTTGAAATCTGGATTTATCAAACGCTTTTGTAAATAAATCAGCGAAATTTTCCAGCGTATCGACCTTTTCGACCTTGATCAGTTTCTTCTCAGCACAATCCCGTATGAAGTGATGACGAATGTCAATATGTTTAGTTTTACTATGCTTCACGGGATTGTTAATTACTGAGATGGCAGCAGTGTTATCAATTAAAATAGGAGTGAGTAAGAAATTCAGACCATAGTCGCGCAATTGTTGCTGAATCCACAAAACCTGAGAACAGCAGTTGGATGCTGCCATATATTCAGCTTCGCACGTTGAGATTGCGACTGACGTCTGTTTCTTGCACTGCCATGAAACTAATCTTCCACCAAGAAACTGACAACCTCCAGTTGTTGACTTCCGACTCTGATTGCACCCTCCATAATCAGAGTCCGTGTAAGCGACCAGCTCCAAGTCACCTTCTCTCGGGTACCACAACCCCAGCTTCGGCTTGCCCTTGAGATACCGCAGTATCCTCTTTGCACCTTTCAAATGAGATTCTTTTGGATTTGCCTGAAAACGTGCACAAAGACAAACAGCAAACATTATATCAGGCCTAGATGCAGTTAACTACATTAAAGAACCTATTATCGCCCGATATTGAGTTGGGTCCACATCTGCATCACCGTCTACTTCAGCACCCAATTTGTGATTGACGCAGATTGGAGTATCATATGGAGAACTGTCCTCCATCTTGAAGCGCTTGAGCACATCATGAACATACTTCGTTTGATGAATGAACATCCCGTCCTTCCTCTGATCAACCTGCAATCCTAGAAAGAAAGTTAGTTCACCCATAGCACTCATTTCAAACCTTTTCTTCATGACGGCTTCAAATTCCTGACACATGGAGACTTTTGATGCAGCAAATATTATGTCATCCACGTAGACTTGAACCAGCAGGATGTCACTTCCTTCTCTCTTCACAAACAAAGTACTGTCGATCAAACCCCTTTCAAAACCATTTTCTAGCAAGTAGTCCGATAACGTTGAATACCAGGCACGAGGTGCCTGATGTAATCCATACAACGCCTTGCTCAACCTGTACACGTGATCTGGATAGTCTGGGTCAGGAAAACCCGGAGGTTGCTCAACATACACAACCTCATCAACTATCCCATTCAAAAACGCACTCTTCACATCTAGCTGAAACACCTTCATATTTTCATGAGCAGCAAACGCCAGAAACAATCTTATGGCTTCCAATCTGGCGACAGGAGCAAACACTTCGTTGTAATCAATCCCCTCTTGTTGATTAAAACCTTTCACGACAAGCCTCGCCTTGTTTCTTATAATGATCCCCTTATCATCTCTCTTGCACTTGAACACCCATTTTGTGCCTATCGCATGCACATTCTTTGGTTTTTCAACCAAAGTCCAAACTTCCATATTCTCGAATTGAATAAACTCTTCTTGCATGGCCTCGACCCACGAGCTGTCCTTTAAAGCCATTTGATAATTTTTCGGTTCAATCTGGCTTATAAAGCAGGTATACAGGCATTCATCGATTATTCCTGTCTCCTTAATGCTTGTATAAACACAGGTGTGTTCATTTAAGCTGCTTCTCGTTTGTACACCTGAGGACACATCACCAATCACATTATCCAAAGGGTGATTTTTATGAATTCTCGTGGTCGGAACAGAACCGACATGCAAATTATCTTCCAAATTAGAAGAGATCTCATCAATGGTTGTTTCATGCTGAGAGTGAAAAGGATTGATAAATTCTTCTTCAGTTGAGGCAGCAGGGGTATCAATAGTGTTTGATGAGGAAGGTTGACATTTTTCAATCAGCTGTCTTTGCAATAGATTTTCTTCCTCATCGAGCATTATCTTCGTCGCAGCTCTTTCTTCTTCTTCAGAAATCTCCAAATCCGGTACGTTAAACGACTTAAAAAGCTTAACATAGTCGAAAAGCTCAGCAGGTCCATTGCTTGGTTTTGGCGGTTGGTAACTTGTGATGTCAGTGTTACATACCACCTCCACCTTGCAAGTTGAAGTATTGAAGACACGCCTGTTGGGAGTCCCAACAACATAACCGACTAAGATTCCTTCATCGGCTACTTCTCCAAATTTCGAATTTGTCTTCAAGATCGAACAAGGAGACCCGAATGGTTCAAGACCACTCAAGTTGGGCTTCCTTCCATGCATAAGCTCGTAGCAAGTTTTACCAAGTCTCTTAACGGTTAACACTCTATTCAGAACATAGCAGGCTGTAGCGACTGCTTCAGCCCAGAACATCACAGGAAGCTTCGAATCTGCCAGCATAGTCCTGGCCCCTTCAATTAAAGTTCGGTTCTTCCTTTCAGCCACTCCATTCTGTTGCGGAGTATACGGAGCGCTGTATTGATGTTCAATTCCTTTCTGAAGACAGAAGATCTCCATTTCAAAATTCTTGAACTCTGTCCCATTGTCACTTCTGATGAACTTAACTGTTTTACTCATGACGTTCTCAACTTTAGTAATCAAACTCTTCACCATTTGAGCCGTCTCGTCTTTCGATTTTAGAAAATATACCCACGAGTATCGCGAGTAGTCATCAGTGATCACCAAGCAGTAAGAAGTACCTCCTAGACTTTTTACATTCACTGGACCGAAGAGATCCATGTGAAGCAGTTCTAGAGTACTGGCAATTGAGTTGACCTTCTTGGTGAGATGGGATTTCTTGTGTTGCTTTCCCTTCTTGCATGCAATACATTTGACTTCAAAGTTAAAACTTTTCAAGGGAACGCCCATCACAAGCCCATTTTTGACAATGTGGTTCATCTTCCGAAGATGAATGTGCCCCATTCTCCTGTGCCATAGTTCTGATTCTGATTCGCTTGCTTTCGTCAACAAACATGATTCTCCCAAGGCCATTTCAGTAGACCTCATATCCATCACATACGTATTTGTATCACGTGGAGCTGTCATCACTATCCACTCTTCTGGTATTTGAAAACCAGGCTTCAACACGATCGCCTCATTCTTCGTGAAGTGAACAGTATACTCCTTATCACAAATCTGCGACACACTCAGCAGATTGTGCTTCAGCTCTTCCACAAAATTCACATTCTCAAGTGTCATCTTCCCATTGGACACCGTTCCTTTCCCAGTAATTCTTCCTCCACTTCCACCAGCAAAACTAACTCTGGCTCCCTGAACAGGTTTTAAGTCGTGCAACAAGTATTTGTTGCCCGTCATGTGCCGGGAACAGCCGCTATCTACAATCCAAAGACTGTGGGCAGGCTTGTTCAACTGTTCCTGCACAATAAAGCAAATGATTAGAATCTAGGGACCCAAGACCAATTGGTCTTGGATCTATACATCCCGTACTTCTGCTTTCCGAAGTTAGCATTTGAATAATTCCTGTCAGTCCTAGTAGGAAATCTCATTGGAAATTGAATGTGAGGCCTTCCAAACCTATGTGTATTGAAAGTATTATATCTTGCGGTTTGATTATTAGCATTGTAAAACTGAGGTTTGTTTCTGTGAAAACCTGAATTAGTTACGTTTCGAAACTTTAAAGGGTTTTCATTTTTAACAGCATTAAAATTACCAGTAGACTTATGCTCAGTTTTAATAGGCCTCACGCCTCTGAATTTCAGCGTCAGAGGACAATCTGAAACAAGATGTCCTACCTTATTACACCGAAAACAACACCTATACTCCATTTTCTTTTCAAATGTTGTTTTGGATGTAGAGGTAGTGTTACCAGCCGTTCGTCTCACATAAGGTGGGACGTACGGGTTGAGTGGAGTACTCTTTTTAGAAGTTTTATCTTTATCTCCATCAGTGGGTAACACTACCTTCTCTTTTGTCTTACCAGATTCGGACAACTTATCCGAATCCGATGAGACCGGACTCGTAACAGAAATATTTACACTTGAAACAGGCGAACTCGTTTCTCCACTACTAACACTACTAACACTTGGTTCTTTACTTGTAACCTTGATAGGAACTGTCTGAGGAACTTCAAAATCAGCAGATTTCTGTACACTGGGGTTAAAAGTGTAATTGTGGTTATACGGTGGTGGAACCTCTTGATAACCAATTCCTCCTCTCTTTGTAGAGGTACCTTGATCACTAACAAGGTGATCAAGAATAGCTGAGGAATTTCGGAACTGCTCCAGTTTTCGGTTCAGTTCCACCACTTTCACCTGGTGGTCAGCAATCTGCTTTTCACGTTCAGCAATCAGTTTAGTCTTTTCTTCTAAAACCTCATAACTAAGATCAATAACTTCAATTTTCTCAGCAAGTTTAGTTTTTAAGCTTTTAACATCCTTTTCACATGCTTTAATTTTAACTTTGTAACTGTTTTCTCTTGCTTTTGTGAAGTGATGATCTTCTTTAAGAGTTTTAAATTCAGCATCTAAACGAACATACTGATCAGTCATGGTAGCAAGTTGCTCAGACAAATTCTCACATTTAGTACAAATAGATTTAGAACTTACCTCGGAGCGTTGATCATCGTTATCTGCCATGAAAGCTTTTTCCTTACCAGCAGCTTTCTCTTCTCCGGTAGTCTTCTCACGTTCTTCATTCTCAACCTTAGCCATATTTGCCTGTTCATTATTTTCATTCAAATGCAGGTTCCAGTTATATTCACCTGCTTCTCTGGACAGCATGGCATTGACTTCTTTAGTACTTCCAGTGTGCTGTGGGGACCGGCCCTGACCACGCTCAACTCTCTCGTTTCTGCAATCTTTGGCAAAGTGCCCGTTTTGTTGACAGTTATAGCACCTTACCTTGGACTTGTCGAACCCTGGTCTGCCACCAACAAACTTTCTCCCCATCTTCCTCATGAACTTCTTCACTCGCCTCACTATCATGGCCATCTGCCATTGTAAATCCATCTCCTCCAGATCATCAGCATCGATCTGGTCGTAGTCTTCATCTAGCATCGCCGGATCAACTACCTTTCCTTGAATATAGTTTTCGTATGAAGCAATAAATGAAGCATAGAGGCCAAACTGCTCTTCAGCAGATTTGACGCTCATTGGCATCTTTGAGTACTTATTGCTTGAGGAACTTGAAGATCCACCACTCTGGCTTGCTGATTGTTGAGTACCACTTGATCCACCCGCAACGAAGCAAACATCCCCATTTGAATTTACTGACACATGCCCCTCCTGTGAATAATTGGCACCCGACTCACCTTTCGAGTAGTAGGCGGCAGAGTCAGTTTTTGAACTTGTATTGGAGTTCACTTTCGCACCATACATGCTTGGATCTTGAACCTGATCCATAGATGTTTCTTTCCTCACCATATTAAGCTCAAAAGTTCTGAGCTTGTTGACAGCGGTTTCAAGATCATAAGTAGAGAAGTCCTTGTCTTCCCTCATTAATACAGTATACATCTCCCATTTTGGTGGGAGAGCATCGAGAAGTTTTTCTACAATCTCTTCTTCTCGGTAGGAAATGGAGTAGTTACTCAATTCAGTCATGAGATGATAATATCGAGTGATAATATCATCAAGAGATTCGTTCTTTAAGTACTTAAAGACTGAAAATTGAGTTTTAAGCAGCTTTATCTTTGAGGCCCGAATGCCTACATTTCCTTCGAATCTGCTCTCAAGAGCTTCCCAAAGCTCTCTAGCCGATGTATACTTTCTGAATGTATGGAGGATCTCCTGCGGAAGAGCCATTGTGATTGCCGCATGAGCCTTGCTTTCGGCTTCGTACATCTTCTTCTCCTCCTCTTCCATTTTACTGTATTTCTTTATTTGGTCTCGACCCTCATACTGCATGATTGGTGGAATATATCCATCTTGGATGCATACCCACATTTTTGCATCCTGGTACTTAACATACTGTATGAACCGATCCTTCCACGCAACAAAGTCGGTTCCTTTTAGCAATCTTGGGGCTTTTGTGGCTGACCCCGCTTCAACTTCCATCTTGACAAGCTCTGAAATGTTGATTGACGACATCCTTCTTGAAGACTAAGAAACCCGAAAAATTCTGAAATGGGCGAAGTTAGAAAAATTTCTTCGAAACAGTACTGTAGGCGAAGTTAAGTATAACTTCGCTTAAGTAAAAACTTCGCTGGATCCTTTGTAAATTCGCGTAAATGGGCGAAGTTGAGAATAACTTCGCTTAGGATAAGCGAACTTAGAAAGTAAGCGAACTTGAAGAGAACTTCGCTGAACGAGGCGAACTTGAGAAGAACTTTGCTGAGTTAGGCGAAGTTGAGGAGGTAGGCGAAGTTATGAATAACTTCGCTTCTCCTTATATCTTCGCTGAAACCCTACGAATCCTGACGGCAACTTCGCCTGATGAACAGCAACTTCGCCTGACGAACTTGAACTTTCTGCAGATCTGAAAAACAGATTTTAACGACGATTTTGACGATTTGAAGGCTTAAACACACTGGTAGGAAGCTAGAATGAGCAAAAACACCACAAACTCGTCCCGGTAACTCCCGAAATGAAACGAATTCTACACCCGCTTGAATATCCCGAACCTCACAATCGAGCAACTGCTCTGATACCAATTGTAGGTTCCCTGACGGATCACACGAGATATCCCGATATACACAGGTGCGGAATCCCTGTGTAGATCGTTACGGACGTAGAATATTAGCTCATGAACACACGTACACACAATACGAACAACCACACGTTATATTGATAACTCACACCAAGATGCTTACAGACTCACGTCAATAGACTCACACGCAACTGAACTCAATCAACCAAAACCTAAAATGACCAACACTGAAACAGTAACCCGTAGGTTACTTAAATACACGACAACTTCGCTTCAGGCGAAGTTGTCAATAACTTTGCTCGTTGAACAAGTTCGCCTAGGCGAACTTGTCAACAACTTCGCTTGGTTAACAAGTTCGCCTAAGCGAACTTGTCAACAACTTCGCTGTTTCACAAACAATTACATAAACAATATTACAGACTCGATTACAGACTTTATACATATGAACTACTGACATCTATGCACCAACAACCCATCTAATTAACCGTGCTTTTGCATCCTTCTTCTCCATCAAATATCGAACCGCACTATGGTCCGAATAAACAATCACCTTACTCCCCCAAATATACGAGCGGAACTTATCCAAAGCATACACCACCGCAAGAAATTCTCTTCCGGTGGTTGTATAATTAAGTTGCGCTTCGGATAAAATTTTATTCGCATAATAAATTACCACCGGCTTTTTATCAACTCGTTGACCCAAAACCGCTCCGATAGTAGTATCACTAGCATCGCACATAATCTCAAACGGATTTGACCAATCCGGTGGTTGTAGAATGGGAGCTTTCACCAACTGTTCCTTCAAAACATTAAACGCTTGCAAACATTCATTAGTAAAATCAAAAGAAGCATCTTTTAACAATAAATTACATAAAGGTTTTGTGATAACACTAAAGCCTTTAATAAATCTTCTATAAAAACCTGCATTCCCCAAAAATGACCTTACCCCTTTAATGTTTTTAGGTGGAGGTAAGGATGATATTACCCGAACCTTTGCCTTATCCACTTCCATTCCCCTTTCCGAAATCACGTGACCCAACACGATTCCCTCTTGCACCATGAAGTGACTTTTCTCCCAACTTAGAACTAAATTTGTCTCAACAAACCTTTTTAAAACTTTTTCTAATTCATTGAGACAATTTTCATAAGTTGGGCCAAAAATGGAAAATTCATCCATAAATACCTCGAGTGACTCCCCGACCATATCCGAAGAAATACTCATCATACAACGTTGGAATGTGGTCAGGGCATTACACAATCCGAATCGCATTTGCCGAAAAGCAAAAGTGCCACACGGACAGGTGAAAGTGGTATTGTGTTGGTCATCTGGGTGAATAGCAATTTGGTTATAACCTGAGTACCCATCCATAAAACAGTAATACTTTTGACCTGATAATTTTTCAATAATTTGGTCAATAAAAGGTAATGGAAAATGGTCTTTAGATGTAGCGGCATTTAATTTGCGATAATCAATGCAAACTCGCCACCCGGTGACCGGTCGGGTGGCGATTTGTTCACCGCTTTCATCCTTAATTACATGTATACCTGCTTTTTTCGGTACCACATGTGTAGGACTTACCCATGCGCTATCCGAGATAGGATAGATGATTCCCGCATCCAACCACTTGATTACCTCTTTCTTCACAACTTCTCTCAAATTGGGATTCAACCTTCTTTGAGTCTCCCGAGATGGTTTTGCCTCCTCGTCGGTGCTGATTTTGTGCGTAACTATAGATGGACTAATGCTTTTTAAATCGGCAATTGTCCAACCTATGGTAGCCTTGTTCGCCTTCAACTCCTTCAACAATTCTTATTCTTGGGCCTCTTCCAAATTAGATGCAATAATGACCGGTAATGTGTCATTATCCTCCAAAAACGCATACTTTAAGTGGCTTGGTAAATCCTTCAATTCCAACTTTGGTGGACTTTCCAATGACGCTTTTGTACCCGAATCAATCACAGCTGGCAGACTTTCAATTTGATGAGTCCATGGTGATCGTCCTTCTTTAACCGCCAACACGTCTTGATTTTTCTCTTCCATCCTCAATGCACAAAGATGTACCTGTTTAGAAAAATCACAAACACATGCTTCCAAAGCATCGTCCTCATAATCGTGCGGTTCACACGTGTCAACAATATCTGCCATAAAACACTCATCACCACATAAAGCATTAGATCCGTTAGTGAACACATTTAATCTCATTTTTCTATTTCCAAAAGCCATATCAACTGTGCCCGATCGACAGTCAATTTTAGCATGAGCGGTGTTTAAAAACGGTCGACCCAATATAACATTTTGTTGTTGGGTCGAATCAACCGATGAGTAATCTAAGACCAAAAATTCTACCGGATAGTAAAATTCTTCAACTTTTACTATCACATCCCGCAAAATTCCTCGGGGGAGTTTATGGGACAAATCGGCTAACATAACCGTTGTGTCGACTCGTTTTAAAGGACCAAAATCATACTGGTCGTATAACCCCCCGGAAGAATACTTACACCGGCTCCAAGATCGAGTAACGTCTTAGACAATTGAAAATCGCCTACTTGAATATTAATTAAGGGTGTTCCCGGATCTTGAAGCTTAGGAGGATGATCTCCTTTTAGAACCGCACTTATCCGCTCAGTTAAATCCACTCGTAGAGGCACTTTTTGTTGCCTCTTTTGAGTGCACAATTCTTTCAAAAATTTTGCATAAGCGGGTACTTGCTTAGTTGCCTCAAGTAACGGTAAATTCACTTTTACTTTCTTAAAAACTTCCAACATCTCTTCTTTTTGAGGACCCTTTCTTGAAATTATATTCTTCTTACCCGGATCAAGTAAAGCCGAAGGAAATGGAACCACCTTTGGTTCTACTTCCTTATTTTCATCGTTTAAATTTGAAGTATGACCTGGATTTTTTAACGGTTTTTCAAAAGTGACATGTTTAGTGGGTTTAATAATTTCAATTTCATTATCACTTTCATTACCCGTAATATCCTCAACTTCCCCATCAACCACAGCCGGTAATAAATCTTTTTTATATTCTTTACCACTTCTTAAAACACTAACGTGATTAATAGGAACATTACGAGAAGAGTTGTGAGAAGGATTTACCTTTGTGTAGCTTGGAAATTGACCTTTATTCTTCTTCAACTCAGACACTTCAGTTGCGAGTTGACCTATTTGTGTAGTCAAAGATTGGATGGCCTTATCTCTTACTTCATCCTTTTGCATTCGCGCCTCATCAAGTTAATTTCTTCGTTGCATGTCTTGTTGCATCAACTTCAACATGTCCATAACCTCATTACCACTCGATGAACTTTGACCCGTTGACCCACCTTGACCACCACCCCTTGACCTTGAAATCCTTGATTATTCCCGCCATGATAATTACCTTGGTTATTATATTGTTGGCGAGGGACATAATTGCTTTGACTTCCTTGAAAATTCGGGTTAGATTGAGTGGCCGGATTTCCAAAACGAAAATTCGGGTGATTTCTCAACCCGGGGTGGTAGGTGTTGGAGTTCATATTGTAATTTCTACCACCTCCCCCTTGGAGTGCATTTACCTCTTCCACCGGTGCTTGACCTACCGTACATACCTCCGTTGCATGACCCAACTCGTTACAATTTGTACAAACATCGATTACTAGATTTGTGGTTTGTATATTTCCTTCTTCCACGGCTTGCACTTGCGGTCTACCAATCGCCGGTCTCGCTCTTCTACCGGTTTGAGTCTTTCTCTTTGAAGTAACCGCCATTTGTTCCAAATATGCCCAATCGTCTTGTTCATAATTGGTACCAAATGTACCATTAGTGATTGACCGCAAATCCCGTTCATCCTCCATACTCAAACCCTCATGAAACGCATTCAACAACTCCCATAAAGCAATACCGTGATGAGGACAATTCTTGATCATCGTGTTAAACCTCTCGAATGCTTCATGAAACATTTCCCCCGATTATTGTTGGAAGGTTCTCAAACTTCTTCTCGCATCACTGGTCTTTTGGGCCGTGTAAAATTCTTTTAAAAATCTTTGTTGCATTTCGGCCCAAGTATAAATAGACACGAAAGGCAAAGTGTAAAACCATCTCTTTGCCTTGTCTTCTAATGAAAACTGAAACAACACCAACCTTGACCCCCAATTGTGTTGCAAATGGAGTCATATGCCTCCAAGTGGAAGTAAGGTTCCTCCGTTGCTATACCCTTATACTTCGGAAGACTTTGAAGTGAATTTGTTCTTACTTCAATTGTCCTCCCTTGATGATTGAGAGGGATAACCACCGGAGACGGATTTTTAGTAATTATGGTTTGGAAATGGGCTTCAATCCCCCTTACCATCTCTCTTGCATGCCTTCTTGGTACCCCCATTTGTACTCTTGGTTGACCCATTTGCCTATAAACGGGCCTTGGCTGCGCATATTATTGTTGAAACTGTGGTTGGGGCATTTGTGGTTGGAATTGTTGTTCTTGAGGTTGCCCTTGTGGTTGTTGAACAATTGGTGGCAGTTGAACTTGTTGATTAACAACAACCGGTGGTTGTTGTTGAGCTTGTTGTTGTAGGCTCCTGGACGGATCGTACACGGGACGTCGCTAACAACGCAGGTGCGGAATCCCTGCGTGGGTAGATACGAGTGTAGAGTATGTAGAGATCGAACACGAAAGCAATAAACCAACCACGTTATATTAATAACAACCACGTGACCCGAGGTCACTGTTACAGACTATGACACGAACAAGTTCACTAAACAACTGAAACAAACCCTAAAATGACCAACTCCGTAAACTGTTCGCTGAACAGTATATAAACACGACAACTTCGCCACAGGCGAAGTTGTCAATAACTTCGCTGATTCAACAAGTTCGCCATAGCGAACTTGTTGACAACTTCGCGCTTTACATAAATAATCAAATTCAAAACATAATTACATTACAGACTCGATTACAAATGCTAGACTATGAACTACTGACACACATGTACCAACAGACTCCCCCTTGGCAGTAGCTTCATATCTTGATCTTCAAATCTTGAGTCTTGTAATCTTTCATCTCTACGCGTGCGCCCCTTCTCTAACACATACCGACACCACCCGTTAATATTTCCTAGCTTGATCCTTCCAAGCAGGAATGTAGAAGATCTTCTTCTCGTTGAGCACTTTCAGATCAGCCTTCGATAGATTAACAAGATGCATCGGGTCGTAAACCCGAAGTACTTCTTGTTCATCCTCATCTTCCATTACCGCCTCAGCTGTCTCACAATCCACGTACCACCATTTTAGATCTTTGAGCACGTCCTTGGGCATGAACTTCATCGGTACTTCTTTAAGGCACCGGATCGGTTTGTATTTCATAACCATCCAAGGTTTTCCATCAACTCTCAGACCTCTATCCTTGTCTTCGACAAGTTTTCCCTTTTGTGGTTTCAGTAGCTCAAACTTTTTCTCTTTAACGCACTCTTTCCACACAATCTTCGCAATGATTCTAGCCATGTTGTCTTCGCTTCTGTTTATCAATCCCAATCTGGCTAAATCTTTTACTTCACATTCTGGCAGTGTGTTTAGAGATCTCAACTTTCTCTGGAAGTACTGAATGCCATCGTACCTCTTGATCACAAAGAGCCGCAGCTGCTCGTCGTATAACCAGCAGATAATACCTTTCTTGGCTTCCGTGTATCCCTTAATATTGTAACTTTTTCTGAACATCTTAGGGACCGCCGGCTTCTTCGTCTTTACGAACCAGTGGGCACAACCCTCCTTCCATTTCGGTTGTTCCTCCCACTCAGCATCTTCCTCCACATTCTCGTCACACAAACCTGTTCTGTCAACCTCCGGAATCTCATGTTCCACGGAGTCATCCACAATCTCACCTTCTTCTAACATGTTTTCAACCGTAATCTGTTCTCCAATCCTCTCAATCTCATCCACTGGTAGCACATCATCTTCCATCATAAACTCATCATCCTCCTCATCCAACTCTTTCAATGCATCTATCACGTCTTCAACATCAGCATCATCATCAACTGCTACAACATCGTCACCAGCTGCATTTGTAGACTCCCCCTCAGTTGTGGAAGCCCCAAGAGCCTGAGAGGTTCTTGGCAGCTCACCACCTGCACCTTCTGGTGCATTGGGATCATCGTCATGATCTTCTCTTCGTTTCGTCCTCAACTCATCACCCCTACACGTCTTCTCCCCCTGAGATGCCAAGAATGCCTTGAAGGCATCTATTATTTTACCGTGTTCAACCAGGAGGGCTGCTTGTAGTCGATTGGATTCCACTAGGCTCTGAATGGTCTTTGTCTGATCAGCAACAATCCGCTCTAGTGATGTAATCCTCTCGGAATCTGAAGTAGGCGTAGGAGTTGGCGGAACATCAGCAGAAGTGACCGCAGGTGGTACTCTTGGTAACCCTGCAGTAGAAGTGATGGTCGACTCCACAAACCGTGCAACTACCACCGGTGGATTAAGCGGTTGTGGTGGTAGAGACTCAACTGTTGGGGCCGACGTCTCGACCGCTGTAACCTGTGCTGTAGTAGGAATAAGAGACATACCAGATAAGGCAGGTGGAGCAAAACGTACCAGCCTTGAAGATTCTCCAGCTCCCGAACCCATACCTCTCTGTTCTCTTCTTGAACGTCTAAGCACAATCTGCACTGCCTCCTCTTCATCAACTTCTTCCTCATCCTCGTTTTCCGTTCTCGGTCTCTTTCCCGTAGTCCGTTCCCGAGACACCATAAGTCTTCTTGCCTCAGCAAACGTCTCGTCTAGATCAGAGTCAGCTACCGAAGTAACTGCTCTAGTAACATCTACGAACTGAGGACCCGAGACATCCATATCAAACACACCATGTACGCCAAAGGCAGCATTAAGGTCAACGTCTTCAGCAGTAGACACAGCGTGAGATACAGTAGCTGGCACAGCAGCAGAGGCAACATTAGAAACCACAGGCGCAGCTGATACAGCATGAGGTGCTGTCGCCTGATGTGGTTGGGGGTCTCTGAACTCGTCCCCTCCTGCAGGAACATACTCCGGGTTGATGAGATACCCGAATAAAGGAGTATGCCTGGGACGCAGCTCAGGCTTGCTACGAGTGCTCGAGGTGCGGCACTGAGCAAAGATACGTTTCGTCACGCATTCTACGTATCTTATTGGGCGTCTCTGTGGCAGCGACGGAGCGACATGATTTAAAATCATTTGTAAAAAACGAGGATACATAGTGAATCGCTCGCGCGCCACAGCCCTTCGCTGACGATCAATCTCGTAAAAGATTAGCTGACTGAATGAATATCTGCGGTTGTAAGTCAGCGCTATCATGGCCGACTGCATCGTCGCGCCCATCCCGTCTGTTCCTGCCTTCCTGCCGGACATGCATACAATTAACACATGCATCAGGAAGCGCCACTGATCTAGCAGAAATCCTTTCCTCCTCTGCGAGTCCCCCAGCGGACCCGAATAACCCATCCTCAAATAAGCTCCATCCCGGAAAGGAGCTACGAACTCCGTTGGGTCATCTCTAGTTTCTTCACCGAACTGCAGAGCCAACCGTATGTCTTCCGAGGAAAACTGTATGTCGTGACCATTTACGGTTGCTCGCATCACCGGAGGCTCAGGCCTGCAATCGTAGTACACTGTCTGCCAAAAGTCTTCAATGTTAGGCAGAGAAATAGGCAGTGTATTTGTCAGCGCGTGAAAGACTCTTGATCGTAGGAGAAACGTAATAATCTCCCTGTAGTCTTCGACGCCTCGTGCTTCTGGATCTAACGTGATGTACTGGTTATGGGCTGGAAAGAATTGTCGTTGCTCATCACCATCATCACCACCAGCACCTCCAATAGCAGCCATATCTGCACCAAACAAAACAAGTTAGACAGTGTGTAAGCAGCTCACAAGTTCGCTAAGTACCACGAGCGAAGTTGTGATTAAATCTATACAGGCGAACTTATAGGTGAGGCGAAGTTGGGAACAACTTCGCTTCAACTATAATTTCGTCTAAAAATTGTTAAGTAAAATGGTATAGGCGAAGTTGATGTTAACTTCGCTGAATCACAACATCGCCAAAGGCGAACTTGAGTTCAAGGCGAAGTTACGGATAACTTCGCCACAGGCGAACTTAAGCTTCAAGGCGAAGTTACGGATAACTTCGCCACAGGCGAAATTAATCTCCTGGCGAAGTTGTGGATAACTTCGCCTAAACCTTAACTTCGCCTGAATCTGAAACGGCGACTGTTCAGATTCAAGGCTTAGATCCGATGTTTTCGGACCGATTTGACGATCCATCAGTGATTAACAACATAGAGTAATGATATTGAGACGTAAAGGACGTCCATGAACACGTAATACGTGGTTGAAAAACTAGGTTTTGAAGGTTCGACGACCCGAGGTCTCGAACCGGGTAAAACTATAACGAACGAGTATGTTTGTGAAAGATATTTACCACACATACCGTTAAAGAGCACAAGAAATTGAAATCAAGGATCGAAAACGGAATGAAAACAAGATCTCGGATAATAAGGTTTAGATATTATGTTCGCCGGAAAATAAGAATTATATGTTACTGTTACTGTTTCAAAAGCCTTATATAGGGCAGAGTTGGTTCAGGCGAAGTTACGCTTAACTTCGCCTAGGCGAAGTTAAGCACAACTTCGCCGAATTCAACAACTTCGCCCGTATTTTCAAAATCAGCCCTTTAAGTTTGAATAATCTTGCAGTTAACACTAGAAGTTTCCAAAAAGAGTTAAACAAAAATGATCATGTCCAAGTAACCAGTTTTTCAATAACACAACTACAAAAATAGAAAAACTTATAAAAATTTTACGAAATAAGGGATCAAATTTCAGTCTAGTCAGGGACCACTATGTTTTGAGAAAAGATCCCAACAGGAATCATACCAACTATGTGACTGTCACTTGGATCCGTGTTTAGCTGTATTATGACATAGAGAAACAGGTTGTAAGCATGTAAATAACTTAAATGGTTTTCATTGTTTCTGTGATACGGATTAAGGTTCAGTTAAGCTCAAAAATTTTAAGTTGGCAACAACTCAGAGATAATGATGTCTTCTATCTATTCTCAAAGCGTATTTGGCTATACCCAAGTCACCTCGAGTTGACTTCGACCCATAGTGTCTGATTAACTTGTATATACTCGTTGACTGCTTCCCGTTCTCTTCTTACTCCAGACATGAGAAGTCTTGATTGTTACTATGTCTCATAAGTACTAAAGATATACACATTTTTTTTTTTTTTTTAACCAAACATTCTTATTGACTTCGGAGTATTAAACTACTGCAAGTCCCGAATCTGGATCACTGCAGTGTCTTGAAATGCTTTCTTCACGGGAATCAGATCACTCACGGGCTCGTGTATGACTGGGTAGTTGCTTTTCTGCCTATCATTCGGAAAGATATGTGTGAAGACATTCAAAACTCTTAAGAGATCCGCACGAGGTCTAGGAGTGCGGAATCCTCCTATACTCGTTTATTGGTGTACAGACGAATAACACAAACACGTACACGATCAAATACACAAACAAATACAAGAACGGGATAAACAAATCTGCAGATTCATATATAAAATAATCACGTTACATACCGTAACAAAAACAGAAAACACGACAGACCCGAGGTGAGCTCTACCTCGGGTTGTCTCACACGACTCTAGTCTCTTACTCTCTCTCAATAAACAAGCTGCTCAAACACACACTGATTTCTTAATCCCTAAAACTAAACAAGACACAACTATATATAGACAAACATTTACGGGCCTGGGCTTCAGTAGGCGAAGTTGTACAAACTTCGCCTAAGGCGAAGTTGTGATAACTTCGCCTAAGGCAGAAGTTGTTACAACTTCGCCGTTGGCGAAGTTGTTCTAACTTCGCCTAAGGCGAAGTTGTGCTAACTTCGCCTGTGGCGTTCCGCTGGTCAGAATTGCATAGCGACGGTCACAAAATGCACCAACAGTCTCCCCTTTGACCGTTGCTCTCAATTCTAACAAAACACGAAAGATCATCTGTTACAAAACATGCACCAACAGACTCCCTCTTAACTGATGATCTTCTGTTTGCAGTCAACCAGCCGTGTCTGAAACTGTCCTGTAGCTTCACAAATCTACCAATCACCCAGCGTCTTCCATATCAGATCTCCCCTTCAGTGTAAGCTTCTCCGACTATAACGATTGAGGTCTTTGTAATGCATGCATCCCCGTGCCAATAGATCATCTCAACCAATCACGTGAGTCCATCTGACTTCACCAACACATGAAGTTGGGCTTCCTCCACAACTTCACCAACTCGTCGGCATACGATAAGGTTTAATCTTCAATTACTCAACATCAAGTGATCAATTTCATCACAAAACCACCCTGACAGAATCTAACACATGACCATTAAAAAATCTGAAGCATCTTCAATCACCAGGGATAACGATCAGGAACATAAACACTTTAATTCCCGGTTAAATCCAACTTGTTCCAGAATCTTCACTCTAATAAATAAGCATCACGTTTCAGGATCCAATTCTCGAACGCCTTGAAAATAACATAAATAATATGCTCTGACCGCAATCCAGTAATGACGAAAAACCTTCAGTTCAATTTGACTTTCTTCGGTTGGTCACCACGAACAACAACAATTTCCTTTCCCACAAACACCCGAATATGTGTCACTATCCAGTTTCAAACAATAACCCATTCACAACCTCAACTCCAAATCAGAGTTGACACGTATTTGTTCACGCGTAAAACCAAAAGATAACAAGATCACTCATTGACGGAACAACATCTTCGGTCTCACAATAATCGTGTACACCTGGCCATACAGACGGAAAATTCCAAAATACTTTTTTTTTTTTTTTTTTTTTTTTTTTTTAATCTCGTTAACTTCGCCGAAAGTTAACATCGCCTGGCTATAACTTCGCCGAGAAGTCAACTTCGCCTGTTCATAACTTCGCCGGACCTTATATCTTCGCTGAAACCCTACGAACAGTGACGGCAACTTCGCCTGATGAACAATAACTTCGCCTGAAGAACTGTTCGGCCAGAAACGCACAGAAACGTGCCAGAAACACCAAAACGCAGATCTCGAACCATAGCGTAAGAGCCTAAGGCTCTGATACCACTTGTAAGTCCCCCCGGGGTGTCGCCGATTGATACGAGATCCGCACGAGGTCTAGGAGTGCGGAATCCTCCTATACTCGTTTATTGGTGTACAGACGAATAACACAAACACGTACACGATCAAATACACAAACAAATACAAGAACGGGATAAACAAATCTGCAGATTCATATATAAAATAATCACGTTACATACCGTAACAAAAACAGAAAACACGACAGACCCGAGGTGAGCTCTACCTCGGGTTGTCTCACACGACTCTAGTCTCTTACTCTCTCTCAATAAACAAGCTGCTCAAACACACACTGATTTCTTAATCCCTAAAACTAAACAAGACACAACTATATATAGACAAACATTTACGGGCCTGGGCTTCAGTAGGCGAAGTTGTACAAACTTCGCCTAAGGCGAAGTTGTGATAACTTCGCCTAAGGCAGAAGTTGTTACAACTTCGCCGGCGAAGTTGTTCTAACTTCGCCTAAGGCGAAGTTGTGCTAACTTCGCCTGTGGCGTTCCGCTGGTCAGAATTGCATAGCGACGGTCACAAAATGCACCAACAGTCTCCCCTTTGACCGTTGCTCTCAATTCTAACAAAACACGAAAGATCATCTGTTACAAAACATGCACCAACAGTTGTATAACTGGCGGTTGTTGAACTGGTGGTTGAGCTTGTTGAACTAGTGGTGGTGGTTGTTGAATAACTAGTGGTGGTTGTTGCCATTGACCATAACCAAAAATTCCTAGATTTACCATTTTTCCTCCATCACCTCCCATGTAGTGACCTTCCACTTCATACCCCTCAAATTCACTGTCAACCCCATATCCGTATCCGTCACCTTGTGATCTTGAATGTTGCATAAACGGTTGCGGTTTATATTGGTAGCTTGATTGTGATGGTTGAAAGGTTGGTGGTTGATATTTTTGAGATGATGATGACGCACCAAATGTAGGAAAAAGGTTGGTAATAGGTGGCAATGTGGATGATGTTGCATAGGTGAATTTGGCAGCTATGGGTTCGGTTGTGGGTGGTGGTTGGAGTTCACTTGATGCTGTAGATATATTAGTAGTCCCGAAGTGGGAAGTGGTGAATCCATGTTGTTTGATGCGGTTGGAGAACCAAGAAGGTTATTCTCCCTAAGTAAGACTCGGTTTCTTCGAAGTGTTCTGTCAATCTCGGGATCAATTACTAGCGGTGATGACCTGTTAGAGCCTCTAGTATGTATACACCTGTAGGTACCTGCACACTAACACAACCAGCGTAAACCCAAAAATAACACAAAAACTACTAAAGCTAACACACGTTGCGCACTACTCCCCGGCAACGGCGCCAAAATTTGACGTGAGGTCGAAGACTCACTCAAATATAAACCGATTACAACTATTAGATAGCAATAAGCGGGTATCGAACACATGGAGTTTGTGGAAAGTGCGTTACTGAGTAGCTATAAAATTTAACTGTATTAAACTAAGTGAAAAAGTAAATTCAAATAGTTGGTTGTTTGGTTTTGATTAACAAAAAAAAACTAAAGCAATAAACGAGTTTTAAACAATATAAGAAACAATGCTCTCTCCCGAGTTCAGGTTTCCAATGTTGACCAAGTTAACGTTTACTTTTGGGATGAACTACATAGACATAGTTCGTGAAAATGCATTTGATAATGATAAAAGAGGACTAAGTACTTGGATTGTAAAAACGCAAGGTTGTCACTCGATAATCAGTTTAGTATAGTTAACCCTAATTCCCTTCTAATAAATCCCGATTGCCTATGTCACCAAGAACGGATAGACAAGAACACGAATTGTACTTTACTAACAATTACTAATCAAACTCACAATCACCATAGCAATACAATCATAAGATCAAACTACTATCCCATAAATAATATAAACGATCACAAGTATTCAATTGAAAACCTTACAATTCGGGAGAGAACATAAAAAGAACTAGCCACACATACTTTGATTCATCATCACATCAATTATAGTTTGCATATGAATCAAAATCGATTCTCTAATGATTACCACACTCAAAATAATGTTCTTGCACTCAAAAATCGCCTCTAGGTTGCTCTAGGATGAAAAGATATGATTAGGATCTCAAAAGCCGCCCAAAAATACAAGTTATAAAGTGTTTATGATTTTCCTCGTCAGGTCCACCGTAGCTTACGATGGCTTAAAACTGCCTTATGATGACCATTTTCATCAGGTCCCACCGTAGCTTACGGTGGCTACCATATGCTACGGTGGCTTTTAACAAAGCCACCTTGTTTTCGTCATAACTTTCTCGTTTCAACTCCGTTTTCGTCCACGTTCTTGTAATTACATCCTCTATCTTCTCATATCTGCAATTATATGAGTAACCATTGTCAACTAATTCCACAAAATAAACCGATTGTATGCATCGTCATTAACGGTCTTATATCACTTAAGGGTTGTCCCATGGACCACCCGTCAAGTAGGTATTGCAGAGAGGTGGAATAACGCCGAGTGGTGCCATATGTTAATGCAAACCTTAATAGGACCCACTAGACTTTGGTTCAATGCTCTTCCATCTATAAGCATAGCTTCCTTTGATGATCTCTACCAAAGCTTCTTAACCAACGTTACACAGTAGAGAAGGTGCACCAAAGACGATGCGGTCCTGCACCAAATTAGACAATATGAGCATGAAGACCTTCGGATCTTCATGGAAAGATATAAAACAGAGGCTTAAACTATAGTGGTGCTTCCAAAAATACGCGTGTTTCAGGTTCCATGAACTCCATCAAAGCAAAGAAGCTCGTGAGAAGATTCCATGAAAACTTTCTTCAAACTATGAAGGAATCTTCCGAAAGAACCGAGGCTTACCTTCAAGGGGAAGAAGCTCTGGATAACCAAGAATTGAGAAAAAGTGACCATGGAAATTAGATACACCACTCCTCAGAAGGAAAGAGGCCTCTATTCCAATCATTAGTTGAGAAGCATCCACCCAAACACTATGATCATGGTAGGTCAGACGACAGAAGCCATCATTATCGACAACAGAGAGCTTATGAGAAGGAGAAACTACACTTCACTGTGTTGACTAAGACTCCACAAGAGATATTGGCAACCGAGGAGGTTAAGCACAACTTCCGTCCTCCTTGTCTATTATCTAAGCCAGCAAGCAAGCGTGATGAAGGAAAGTATTGTGCCTTTCACAATGATATTGACCATCATACTAATGATTCCTTCCAACTTAAGAAATGTATTTAAGATGTTGTTTAAAGTGGTGAGCTAGCTCAACTACTTAAGGATCCCAAAGATGGTAAAGGAAGTGGAAAGAAAGTGTTTGGAGTCAACATGACTCAGATATGTAACAAGAGGCAGTGAATGCTTGCCTTGAATCAACAAAGCATATATTTCTCTCCAATAGATCCTCATAATAAAGTCACAACTCATGTCATTATAGTAGTTGAGCTAAATGGTTTCCTCATAGACGGAGCCTATATGGACTCTAGGGCAGCAACATAGGTGATGTATAAAAGATGCTTCCTTCAACTTCCTCAAGAAATCAAGAGACAGCTCCAACACACCAACAATTCCCTTAAAATATTCATTGGAGAGAAGATGATTCTGCTTGGGAAGCTCACTTTAGATGTCTGATTTAGATATGGAGATCTCTCTCGAGTCGAGAAGCTTACCTTTACAGTGGTTAGGTACCCTTCTAATTATAACATACTCATTAGAAGGACCAATATTGGTACTATCGATGCAGTAGTCTCTACAGCTCATGGTATGGTGAAGTTCCCAACCATGGGAGGTATAGCTACTATGGTACCAACGCCAGAAGCCTTACTCATAGATGAAATTGAGGAATCGTATGAGCTTGATGAAGACATGGAAGATATCGATGTACATGAGATAAACATCAGCTCAACTTACCCTGAACAAACTATAAAAGTTAATATCAAGCTTCCATCTCAATCTATGAGTAAACTCATAACTCTATTACAAAAGAGTAAAGATGTTTTTGCATGGTGTCCAAATTATATGATAATGGTTCCTAGAGAATTTTCTAAACATTCCTTGAACATTTCACCCACACATAAACCGTTCGCTCAAAAGAAGATAAGCTTGGCAGTTGAAAGAAGTATGGTTGCCTGTAACGAGGTTGGCAAGCTTGTTAAAGCCGATATACATTGAGAAGTAAGATGCCATTCCTGGATCGTAAACCTTGTCATGGTTAAAATGTCTGATTGTTCTTGGCGAATATGTGTGGCCTTCAAGGATATTAACAAAGTTTGCCCCAAGGATAGCTACCCCTTGCCATATATTGATTGGGAGGTGGATTCCCTTACAGGCTTCAAGTACAAGTGCTTCCTGGATGCCTATAAGGGTTATCACCAGATCTTAATGACGGTTGAAGTTGAAGAGAATATAGCATTCCACATCGACAAAGCGATCTTTAGCTACAAGAAAATGCCCTTTTGTTTGAAGAATGTTGGGGCTATGTGTCAATGGTTGATCGACAATGCCTTCTCCGAGCAAATCAGAAATAACATGGAAGCTTATGTAGATGACCTGGTCATAAAAAGCAAATATGAGGAAGAAATGATCAATGACATGGAAGAAACATTCCAAAACCTCAGAAGCATCAACATGAAGCTCAATCCGGTTAAATGTTCGTTCAATTTCGAAGAAGGTAAATTCATGGGTCACTTGATAGACAAATAAAGCATAAAAGCTAGGGGCATTTACATATATCCCCTTCCTAAAATCATTTATTACATATATACCCAACCTTAAAAATCAAATTACATATTTCCCCTTCTTAAACCATATATATTACATATTTATCCATTTCATTAAAAATCTTATATTGAATTACACTTTTACCCATAATGAAATTATTTTTTTGAGAAGATTAATGGTTTCTTATTATTTATTTAATTATTAAAATCAAATGAATACATACATACATACATATCTGCACATCAAAACAGTCAAACACAAGTTGCAAACCTGCTACCCTCAACTCTCTCATCTTTTTACCCCAAACCCTAAAATCTTAAAAAGAACATCAAGGGTAAAAAAATTTCTTCACGGTGGTTCAAAGTGACGGAGACGGTTCGTTTCATGTGGGTTTCCATCGCTAATAGAAAAGGGCGGCTATTGGTGGTTGAAACTAGCGGCGGCGACGGCAAGCCCGTATCTCCGACGAGTTTCCGGCCACTTCATCTTTACCGGAAATGACCACTACCACCACTATTTCCTTCTACGGCGAGTTAGAATATTCTTATAACAAAACACATTACAATTTATGCAAACCCTAATTCCACCTTCTACCTCCTCCACGCTCTCTCATCTTAATTCCACCATCTCTCTCCACCTAAACCCAATGGTAACGCCAAAAAAACGTGACTGTGGTGGTTCAGCAGAAGTTGTAGGTCTTGCCGTAGAAGATGAGAAGAGAAAGGTGAGGGTGGGGTTGCCTTAGTTCATGATAACATTGGTGGTGTTAGAAAATTTAAGATGGATCAACCAGATTTTGAAGATGAAGAAATTAATGATTTGAAAAAGTTTTATGGAATTTCCTTTGAAATATGAATTTGTGTTTTCATAGACATAACATTTTAATTACAAAGAGGACAAATTGGTAATTTCATGACAAAAGGGGAAATATGTAATTTATTTTCAAGTGTTGGGGAAATATGTAATAAAGCCTCTTAGCAAGGGGATATATGTAAAAATCCCTAAAAGTTAACCCAAGTAAGGTACAAGTTGTTCTTGACTTGCACTCTCCAAATACAATAAAGGAGGTCCAAAGCCTCAATGGTAAGATCGCTTCCCTTAAACGATTTCTTTCAAAATCGACAAAGAAATCTTTACCAATATTCAAAACTTTGAAAAATTGCAATGACAAGAAAGACTTCCAATGGACTAGCGAGGCAAAAGATGCCTTCCTAGCCAATGCACTAACTTCCTTACCTACCCTAGCAGCTCCTCAGGTAGGAGAAGCAGTTACAATTTATCTCTCTACAGAAAGGAAACTATTAGTTCAGTGCTTATTGTCGAATGCAACAAAATCCAAGTTTCGGTGTACTTCATCAGCAGGGCACTAAGGGAAGCCGGGCTTAATTACACACCCATTGAGAAGCTGATCCTTGCACTTGTTCACACAGCTAAAAGGCTAAGAAGGTATTTCCAAGCTCATTAAATGAAGGTTGTCACTGATAAACCAATAAGGTCCATATTGGAAAGTCCTGAAATCACAGGAAGGGTGGCCAAATGGGCTATTAGCTTGGGTGAAAACAACATACTATTTGAATCTAGAAAGGCAATCAATGTCTAGATCTTGGCTAACTTTCTAGTTGAAACACAAGAGGAGCCAATGTAGGTGAACGAGCTGGAGGAAGGTGAACATGTTATTCCCTTGGGAATGTGGACACTCTACAATGATAGAGTTATAGAGGTTCTGGTGCAGGTCTAATCATTACAAACCCCCCAAGGAACCAAATATACTTATGCACTCCGGTTAGAGTTTCCTTGCACTAACAATGGGGCTGAACATAAGGCATTGATTGCAAGGCTTCGATATAGTGTATGAATCTACAAAGGCAATAATGGCCAAATCTTGGTCAACTTTCTAGTTGAAACACCAGAGGAGCAAATGAAGGTAAACAAGCTAGAGGAAGGAGAACCAGCTATTCCCTTAGAAAGTGGATACTCAACAATGGGGCTGAACATGAGGCATTGATTGCAAGGCTTCGCTATAGTGTATGAATCTACAAAGGCAATCAAGCTAGTTGAAACAATGGGCCAAATATTGTTCGGCTTTCTAGTTGAAACACCAGAGGAGCAAATGAAGGTGAACAAGCTAGAGGAAGGTGAACCAGCTATTCCCTTAGAAAGTGGATACTAACAATGGGGCTGAACATGAGGCATTGATTGCAAGGCTTCGCTATAGTGTATGAATCTATAAAGTCAATCAAGGGCCAAATCTTAGTTGACTTTCTAGTTGAAGCACCAGAGGAGCAAATGAAGGTGAACAAGCTAGAGGAAGGTGAACCAGCTATTCCCGAAAGTGGATACTCAACAATGATGGAGCTATAGAAGGTTCCAGTGCAGGTCTAATCATTACAGACCACAAGGAACCAAATATACTTATGCACTATGATTAGAGTTTCCTTGCACTAACAATGAGGCTAATTACAAGTCATTGATTGCAAGGCTTCGCTTAGCAAAAAAACATGAAGATCCCGGAACTAAGAGTCTTTGTAGAATAAAGATTGATGGCAAACCAAGTAAACAATGAGTTTGTGGCAAGGGAACCTTTAATGCTGAAGTATAAGCATACGGTCGGGGAGCTTATGAAGGAATTCGAAAGTTGTTCCATAAACCATGTTTCTAGAATTCAAAATAAGCAAGCTGACGCCCTTAGTAAACTTCCTTCCCTGACCTTTGCACACCTGATGAAGAAGGTCCTGGTTGAAGTATTGATACGTGCTTTGTAGCTTGTATAAAATATGATAGATTGGATATTTAGCTTTTGCACAAGATCGTGTTTTAAATTTATAAAAGTGATTTCTACAAAGACTAAACACACACAAAATAGGCAAGTGTACCTATCGTATATGTAGAATAGTATTGGTAAGAACCAAGTATCGATCCGTGGACACAAAGGTTTCTAATAATAAATCGTTGTTTTACTTCAATCGGAGGTTTTAATCATTTTGAGGTTAATTTTTGAACTTTTTATAAAATATAAATAATTATATATATATATATATATATATATATATATATATATATATATATATATATAATATATAGGTGACCAAGATAAGAAATTCTAAACGAGTTGTTCAATTATACGAAGGTTACCATCTAAGATCAAGAATCCACTCCATTTTAGCATTGATAATTAATATGTAGACATGTGATAAACTTACCGTAGCAATATATGATAGATAACTCCTTAACCCAAAGTGAGCATCTTTGGCACTAAGGAGATGATATGCGCATTTTAAAGTCCACCCTTTCCTAATGTCATACCATCTCAATGATCTCAATTTAAGTTGGCAAGTAGTTTCGTTAAGTAGAAAGATTAGGATTGACTTCAATTTCTCGAATACCAATTCTAACAACTTCGGGTGATTGTAGGTCATCACACAACCTCCCCTTGGTTGATTTAAGTAGGTTATGATTACACATTCCATTAACATATGGTTTCTTTAGCTAATTTGATATCCTAAGCAAAGCCATTTTCGGATTACCAAGGTTTAGAAAAATACACCATAACTTATATCTCATCATTTCTAAGTACAATATAAGGATCCATGTTTCGATAATGTATCGAAGTATTTCTATCTTTCAAGAACATGAATCGATCATGAACGATTGCCAGAGAGATTGACAACCACCAACTTTGAATTAGTGATTTAAGATGGTGAAACATTTCTCATCAAAAGATAATTGTAATATAACCATGTACTTAACTAGACTACATCATATGTCTTGATTAATTATCAAGTAAAACAAAGCTTCTTCATAGATTTTAGATGGTAAAAGGAGTTTAGCTCATAATGAGCATTATGATGAACATTAAGATGATTGATAATAACAAATACATGATTAAACTTGGAACAATTTAACCAAATGTAGATGAATCCTTCTTCTTAATGATGGGGATGATGGTTGATGATGATGATTAGTGGTGATGACCTCCAAACCTTCAAACTCTTCACTAGATCTTCAAGGTGAGTGTTAGTGTGTGTTTTTATAAGAGAGAATCGGATAGAAATCTTTTCAAAGCACACTTGATGAATGCAACATGAGCCACTATTTATAGGCAATCTGGATGGTGAGGCACGGCCCCGTGCTTGATGAGCACGGCCCCGTGTATTTTATGACATGTGCCAGATTTGTTTTGTCTTTTGAGTGAGCTGGCAACGGCCCCGTGGTTAGCAGGCATGGTCCCGTGCTTTTTAATGACATGTGCTCAATTCTTCTTTGTCTTTTCTGCATTCCCGTCCACAGCCCCGTGCATGCTGAGCACGGCCCCGTGCTTTTGTTCTCAGATTTTGTCTTTTCTTGTTCCATAAGCATGGGGGCGTGTTTCTTGAGACATGGGGGCGTGTTTCTTTGTTTTCTTGTGTTTTCTTCTGTTTTTCTTCGTCTTTTTGCTTGTTTCTTCGTTTGAGGTTTGGTTTCACCTGAAATTACGTTTTATTATGATAAGTAGCCTTTTATGCTATGTTATTAGATAGAAATTGCAGTTTTTAGAGATTATTTGATGCTGAAAAGATGTATATTTCTATGTACATCACATGACTTGGTCCTTTTACAAATGGGGGATAGACATTGGTGGTACCTTCCCCGAGTCAGCAGTGAAGGTGAAGTTCCTATTGGTGGTTGTGGATTATTTCACTAAGTCACCGGAGGTCAAACTCCTTGCTTCCATCATCGGGGGGCATGTAATGAACTTTGTGTGGGAAAGTATAATTTACAGATATGGGCTGCCATGTGAAATAGTGATAGATAACGGAAAGCAATTTGCTGAGAAACCATTCAGCCAGTGGTGCAAGGACCTATAGATCAAGCAAGTGTTTAGCTTATTTGCATACCCTCAATCTAATGGTCAAGTCCAGCGGATGAACCAAAACATTGTAGAACGTATCAAAGCAAGCATAGGGAGACATGACAGAAATTGGATAAAGAACTTCCAAGCGTTCTTTGGGCTATTCGAACAACATAGAAGACAAGCCATGGTAACCGTTAAGAACTGATACCCACTACCCCGAATTGACGATCTGTTCGACCAACTGCAAGGAGCAAGCTACTTCTCTAAGATAGATTTACATTCTGGCTATCACCAATTGAAAGTCCAGTGCGAAGATATCCGGGAAACCGCATTCTGAACAAGGTATGGACATTATAAGTTCACGGTCATGCCGTTTGGTCTCACTAATGCCCCAGCCGCGTTCATGGACATGATGAACCAAATTTGTAAACATTACTTAGATAAATTTGTTATCGTATTCATCGACGACATACTTATTTATTCTAAGTCAAAGGAAGATCATGATATGCATCTCAGAATCTTGCTTGAATTACTTAGAAACGAGAAGTTGTACGTCAAATTCTCGAAATGCGAATTTTGGCTTCACAAAGTACAATTTCTTGGTCACATCATAAATGTGAATGTAATTCAAGTTGATCCCGCAAAGATATAACCCATATCAAAATAGGAAATTCCAAAATCGCCAACCGAGTTCTGAAGTTTCTTAGGTTTGGCCGGCTACTATCGTAGATTCATTGAAAATTTCTCTCGAATTTCCGTTCTTCTAACATCGTTAACCCGTAAGAATATCAAGTATGAATGGGGAACCAAACAACAAGAAGCGTTCGATTTGCTTAAACAAAAACTCACCAATGCACCTATACTGGCTTTGCCAGAAGGTACTGAGGACTTCGTTGTCTTTAGCGACGCGTCCATTCCGGTTTGGGTTGCGTACTAATGCAACGAAATAAAGTAATCGCTTACGCTTCTCGAAAACTCAAGGTACACGAAAATAACTACACGACTCACGATCTAGAGTTAGGCGCTATAATCTTTGCCTTAAAGTTATGGAGGCACTATCTCTATGGAGTTAAATTCATTGTGTACACCGATCAAAAATGCTTGAAACACATCTTGGAACAAAAATAACTCAATATGCGTCAACGAAGATGGATGGAAACATTGAATAACTACGACCTTGAAATCGTTTATCACGAAGCGAAGGCCAACGTTGTGGCCGACGCCCTGAGTCATGAAGAACATGAAATGCCCAAAAGAGTTTGAGCGCTACGACTAGAACTCCAAGTAGATCTAGTCGAGCAAATCAAATTAGCCCAACACCAAGCCATCGAAGAAAACAAAATCTCTGACGAAAAGCGTAACGGAAGTATTGGCTCATTAGTCAAAGGTAACAATAGTATACTTAGACTTTGAAACAGGATTTGGGTACCAATCGTTGGAGATTTGCGTGAAAAGATAATGAGCGAGGCACACAAGTCCAAGTACATGATGCACCACGGTAGTGACAAAATGTACCAAAATCTTAAGCCGAACTACTAGTGGAATGGAATAAAGAAAGATATCACTTTGCATGTTGCAAAATGTTTAACGTGCTTGAAGGTCAAGGCCGAACATCAAAAGCCCTCGGGATTGCTTCAGCAACCCCAACTTCCCGTTTGGAAGTGGGAAATGATAACCATGGACTTCATCACGAAACTCCCGAAAACCGCTCTTCAACATAATGCGATCTGGGTTATCGCTGATAGGTTAATCAAATCTGCTCATTTTATACCCATTAACGATACCTATTCGATGGATAGATTAGCACGAATCTATGTAAACAACATCGTTGCATTGCATGCAGTGCCTCTGTCTATCATTTTTGATAGAGACAGTCGATTCACGTCAAATTAGCCCAACACCAAGCCACCGAAGAAAACAAAATCTCTGACGAAAAGAGTAACGACACTATTGACTCATTAGTCAAAGGTAACGATGTTATACTTAGACTTTGAAACAGGATTTGGGTACCACTCGTTGGAGATTTGCGTGAAAAGATAATGAGCGAGGCACACAAGTCCAAGTACATGATGCACCCCGGTAGTGACAAAATGTACCAAAATCATAAGCCGAACTACTGGTGGAATGGACTGAAGAAATATATCGCTTTGCATGTTGCAAAATGTTTAACGTGTTTGAAGGTCAAGGCCAAACATCAAAAGCCCTCGGGATTGCTTCAGCAACCCGAACTTCCCGTTTGGAAGTGGGAAATGATAACCATGGACTTCATCACGAAACTCCCGAAAACCACTAGTCAACATAATACGATCTGGGTTATCATCGATAGGTTAACCAAATCCGCTCATTTTATACCCATCAACGATACCTATTCGACAGATAGATTAGAACGAATCTATGTAAACAACATCGTTGCATTGCATGGAGAGCCCCTGTCTATCATTTTTGATCGAGCCAGTCGATTCACGTCTCCCTTCTGGAAAAGTTTCCAACAAGCGTTAGAAGCCCGACTAAGTGTTAGCACCGCCTATCATCCTCAAACCGATGGGCAAAGCGAAAGAACATTTCAAATGCTTGAAGACATGCTCTGCGCTTGTGTTATTGACCTAGGTATTCAAGCCGCACCGTTCGGAGCGTTATATGGTCAAAACTGTAGAACGCCGGTATGTTGGTCTGAAACTAGAGATAATCAATTATCTGGAGCAGATAGTCAAAGAAACCACCGATAAGGTGTTGCAAATCCGAGAATGACTTAAGACGGCGTGAGACCAGCAAAAGAGTTATGCTGATATCCGTCGTAAGCCGTTAGAATTCAATGTAGGCGATAGAGTCTTATTGAAAGTTTCACCGTGGAAAGGCGTTCTTTACGGTAAGAAATGAAAGTTAAGTCCACGTTTTGTTGGACCGTTCGAAGTGCTCGAGTGAATCGGTACTGTCGCTTACCGTCTACGACTACTCGAAGAAATAAAAGGGATACACGATGTATTCCATGTCTCTAATCTGTGTAAATGTTTAACCAATGAATCTTTCTCAATGCCTTTAAAAGATGTCGAAATAAACGAAAACCTCAAGTTCATAGAACGACCCTTACAAATTGAAGATTTTAAAACAAAGAAACTTAAACGGCGTAATCTAAAATTGGTCAAAGTAAAATGGGACTCTCGAAGAGGCCCCGAATATAATTAGGAGTTAGAATCCGAAATGAAGAAAAAGTACCCCCACTTATTCTAGAAAGCGAATCACGTGGACGAGATTCATTCCAAGGTGGGAGGATGTAACATCACGAAAATTTTGATCAAAATCCAACAAGTATTAAAAGTACAAGGACCAAGTTGGAAAATCTTATTCCCTGACCCATTGCGATAAGCGATGGATCAGAAGATAAGCCATCACGTATCGCTATGGGTCTGTCACAAAGCCCAAGAAAGAAACGAATAGCGATACGTGATACCCCAAAGCTCACTCGTCATCGCGTATCGCGATGACGAGGCCTGACAACATTGAAAAGTGCCCCGCCACATATCCCCACGTGTCCAGCCACGCGGCAAAGCTAGTTATGACACGACAAGCCTAGTTGTAATACGCGACGACCTCCAAATGGTCCGTCGCGTATCGCGATGCATCATCTCGTTCAGCCTATAAATAGGGCCATTAGCCTATTCATTTCTTCACACCATCTCACTCTCACTCTAAAAATACTTTCTCTCTACCTCGATAAGCGTGTCACCGCCCCGACGTTCGTATCTCGTGATCCGTGCCAAATACCGACGTTAACTCGAAGTACGTGCAACCACGAGACGATCCGACACTCTACCTCGAAGTGTGTGCCAACGAAGATCGACGACCGGCGTGCATCGATTTACGTGCAAGGAAGTGTTGACCAAGATTTCTCGATAAGCGTACAAGCGTAGAGGTGCTACCCGAGAGTCTTGAAAATTATAAGTCCAACAAGGTAGGGGTAATCCTCGAATAAAATATTAATATAATATTAAAAGGTTTAGACCCTAGTCGAGGGTATACTCGATACCTCGAGAATAAACAGAATAAAATATATCAAAGAAAATATAAATAAGAAATATGAATGTAAAGAAATTACTTGTTATTAATATTATTTAAGTTCTTAAATAATAAGTAAAGAAATAAAGCATACGTTTCTTCGAAAAGAAGAAACGTAGTGTTTAGAAAATTAAACAAGTAAAACTAAAGGTTTAAAACTTGTTAAATAAAGAAAAGATGTTTTGAACTAAATGGTCAAATAGAAAATATAATCGAGGTAAAGATCATACAAAATAGACTAAAGGTCTAAAGCTAGATTATTGATTTAGTAATAACAAAAGGTTATACTCGTACAATAGGTACGAGATAGCAAAAGAAAGACTAATTGGTCAGTGAAGTGAAGCTGATCATTTTCAAAGGTTAATACGCCCCCAACTTTTATAACTTGTTTAATCGAGTCAAAGTAAATTGATTACATGAGATTATGTATCTCTAAAACATTATGAGCAAAAGTAATCATTGGCCCTTGATGACCGTCGTTTGAGTCAATCAAAAACCTAGTTAAAATACATAGATAGGATAAGTAAGGTATCGTATCCACCAGGAGTATGTGGTCAATGCAAGTCGTGTACAAATTTAATATTATGAAGTAACTGGTTTAGTGCTGATCACACATGCAATTAAGTTGAATTTATGGAACTAACAAGTAAACAAATAATCAAGTTTCAATCAATTAACAAAAGCAAATCACACCCGGGAATTCAAGTAAGCAACCTACAGTAATCACATGCAACCTAACAGATAAATTATTAATGATTAACTACAGACTGATCAATCGGACAAAACCTTAGACATCAACAATCACTTTACACACGGCATTGGTTATCAAACGGTCCTTGCCAGTGTGACTCAGTTAAGGGCAATCGTATGTTTTATCGTATTCAATCTAATCAAACAGTCATATGATCAATTATCTAGCAACTAGTAACAAATCGTTCAGACTAACGTAAACCTAAACTGATTGAACACACATAAATACTAAACATCAATAATCATATATCAATCACCAATAATTATACAAAAGTGTTCTTAGTCACATGAGAAAACAGAAAGTAATACAAACTTTACATCCCGGATATGATTCGAGAAGACTAGCTGAGCATCGTCATCGATATATCTTCAATTATGATGAGGAAGGCCATTAAGATTGATCAAGAGATTATTGGTAGCTCTGTAATTCACCCAAAATCGCCTAATAGTTGCTTCTGGTAGTCAAAAATGATTAGGGTTCGTAAAATAGAAGATATAGGTCAAAACTTGCTTTTTCTCGTTTTTAATGTCCATAGCTATACGCAATGGCCATAACCTCATGCCATCGCATATCACGACCTAAGAAAACCTCATATTTGGATTCCTCTCGTCGAGAAACCCAAAATTCATATATTATGGGTCCCGTAACTCATTTTCTAGCCCAGGATATGCTCGTTTTACTTCATAGTCGCGTTTTGTCAACCCATCTTGTTCAGTTTTAACATCGGCTTATGATTTCTCATCTATACTCTTCCCGAATCCTTGTAACACTTCCCAAGACATCAAATCATGTTTTGGTCTTCCCAAGATATCATACTATGCTCGTACAAGTCGCCCATTTAGCATCTTTAACGATCAATGACCTGAAATACAAAAGCACGTATGAAGTACCAAAGTTCTAACAATATACTCAATAAAACTACATAATTAATACACTAATATATATACAAAATACCCGACCATCAGCCCTCAAGCTGTCGTGAACGTTTATTTGGATCCTTACATATGTGGTTAGACGGTGGGCACACTCGCCACACCTTGTTATATGCCTCCGCCATGATGGGTCGGACCTAAGTTATGTCCGAGAGAGGGTAATCATGTGTATACTGATGGTTCTAAGTAATCTCGAACGCTGCGGTGTTTGCTGAGCGGCTTCTAGTAGAGCTTAAGTTTGTAATTGTGTTTAAGTTTTGAACTTGATTATTCATAAGCCATGATGGGCCGAGACCTAAGTTTTGTCTCGAGGGGTAATTAAGTAAATAAAATATTTTATGCGTCAGCTTATTCACCAACATGTATTGCTGAAGTATTTTCAAATTGTTTTACAGGTAATGAATGATAGACGCTTGAAGAATTGAAGTCTTCAATAGGCGATCTGGTGGCTCATATCATTTTGCTAAATATTAAACTTAAATGGTGGTTTTGTATAAACAATTAATCTTTTGTAAACATTAAACGGGTATTTTATATTCTCGTGTTTTGTCATGTAAATATTAATATTTTAATCCACGCAAATATTTCCGCATTAATCCATAACTCTAATTTATTTACAAAAACGGTGCCAAATGTTAGTCACACGCCTAGGCCTAAGATGGGGGTGTGACAAAAAACTATCTCCATGTAACGAGATTGAGCACCTCTCACCAACTTGCTCCAGAAGTACAAGAAGCTAGAAGCTTACGGGGTCGATAAGCACAGAATGTCTTCAACCTTTTGCTGCTTCAAGAGGAAGTAGGAGTAGCCTTCCTAATGGTAACTTTGGTTGAAGAAGTAACAGTGGTTGATGCGGGAACTTAATCTCCAGAATAATGAACATCCATAGTCCGCTCAACAACGTCGGGTGGGTCAACCAGCAGCAAGCTCAACAGCCACAAAAGTAGTAGAAGAAAATCAATATCCATATATTCCAAAGACTCATCTCTACAAAACAAACAATGTTAAGGTTAGAAAATATCAAGAGGAAAAAATCAGTAATAAACATGACATGCCCTCCCACCATCGAAAATCTTGGGTTTAGTATGAGGGCTAGGTAACTTGGTACTATGGCCCAAGTACGCAAGAAACTCTGCATGGCAAGTTTGAAGCTTAAAGGACGTAACTTGAAGCTTCTTCATAAAAACAACATCAAGGTCCTCAACTTTAGGCTTGATAGGGTTCAAAGCTAGTTCATGTTTCCGCCAAACAGGGGGGAGGATAAAATTGAGGCTGAAACATAGAAAAACATATCCTTTCAGGAAGAGGTAAAGCCAATGGTACTTGAATAAGTCTTCTCAACGGTGAACCAATTTTTCGTTCTAGACAAGTTGAAAGAACCTTCGATACATTGGTAGGGTAGGCTCATAACCAAGGGAACGAAAAATAACCTCAAAATGCAGGATCCTAGCTACGCGAACATGAGCCAATTGGCCAAGGCAGACGCTATGATACTGCCACACCCCCATTCTAGGCCTAGGGGTATGATCCATAGTTGGTACCATATTTGTAAATAAATAAGAGTTACGGGTTTTAGCGGTAGACTTTATAAAAACAAATGATCGATATTATAAATATTTACAATACAAAAGACGAGGTGAAAGTCTCGTTTTAAGTTTACTTGTTTATATGTTTTGCAAAACCACCATATTTTATATTTACACAAAATTATCTGAGCCATCGGATTCTTGAGCTTCTTCGTCTTGCAAGCTCTATTCCTAATTACCTGCAAAATGTTAAATAAAATACGTCAGCAACGAATGCTGGTGAATATGCTGACACTAAAATATTTTCTTTACTTAATTACCCCTCGAGACCACGTAAGTCTCGGCCCATCTTGGCTTTGGAATAATCAAGTTAAAACAATCATCATAAACTCGAGTCTCTGCACTAGGTCACCTCAGCGAAACACCGCAGCGTTTATGACATAACTTAGGTACCATAAATATACACATGGCCATTCCCCACTCGAACGTAACTTAGGTCCGGCCCATCGTGGCTGGAGGTCGTGACCAAGCGTAGTGCGATGCGCCCACCGCGTTCCACATATGTAAGGATCCAGAAAAACGTATACCATAGCCTAACGGCTGGCTTATACTCTTATTTATAATGTTTTTAGAGACACGAAGTCTCATGTAAAGTTTTATACATAACACGTTTGTTTGTTTGAAAACAAGTTTGTAAAAGTGGGGCGTAATCACCTTTCAATGGGATCGGCTTCCTACACCGTCCGTTAGTCTTTCTTCGCTATCTCGCACCTATAATACGAGTATAACATTCATTAGTCGGATACACGATCCGGCTTAAGACCTTTAGTCTTATCATCTCGATGTACCTTTAGTTAATTATTTCTTTTTACTTTAAAACCTTTAGTTATAAAGTAATCTTTATAAACCTTTAGTTTATATTTAAAAACCCGACGTTTCTTCTTCTTTAAGAAACGTATTTCTTTTATTATTTAAGCATATTCATAATACTTAAATAATATATTCTATAACAAAGAATAATTATATACATATATATATTTACATATATATTTTCATCTTTCTTTTCTTTATTTTCTTTGGTATACATTTTCTCTCTTTTTATATTCATCGAATATAATTCCGACTTAGAGCATTAAGCCGTAATAATATTTTATTATTATTTTGGGTCAGGCATTATGCCTACCTTTCTTGGCTTAATAATGCCTTCACATTCAGGCAGCACTTCGACGCTACTCGCTTTTCAACGTTCACTTGATCAACACTCCTTTCCGCACTTGGCACGTTTCTCGAGACACCTTTGGCACGCACTTCGAGGAACCACCGGATCGTCGGACAGCACTTCATTCTTGTTCTGGATGTCAGGGAGTGGCACGTAAATCGAGGTAACGGGCACGGAAAATGAGGTTTCGGAGCACGGTTATCGAGACGGGTCGAAGGCACGCTTTATGAGGTAGTGAGAGAGTCTAGAGAGAGAATATGTGTGTGAAAATTTGGTGTGAAGAGAATGAATTCGTGGCTGCCCTATTTATAGCCCAAACTGGATCCCATCGCGGTACGCGATGGGTTCCTTGGCTTCCCCATCGCGTACCGCGATATAGGGTTGACGAGTCAGCAGGTAGACCTGCCACGTGTCGACACGTGGAAGGCGCCGCCACACGTAGCGGACGTGTTGCCACGTGGCAGTAGGCGTTGCCACCGTGTGCCACGTGGCACACATGTCACGTTGTGTCAGACACCCCATCGCGGTACGCAATGGGTGTCTTACTTGACCCTGTCGCGTAGCGTGATGGGTAAATAAAGCAGATTTTACACTTTAGTCCCTGGAGTTTGGAAATTGGCAGGATTGGTCCATTGACTTTGGAAACATGACATTTTTCGCCCGAATTTTACGTGATGTTACATCCTCCCCACCTTGAAATAAATCTCGTCCTCGAGATTGCTTTACGAGAACAAGTGGGGGTATTTCTTCCTCATTTGGGACTCGAGTTCCCAAGTATATTCGGGTCCTCGTCGGTAATCCCATCTTACTTTCACGATTTTCAATGTTCTTCTTTTAAGTTTTTTAGTTTTCGAATCTTCGATTTATATTGGTCTTTCAATGAAATTTAAGTTTTCATTAATTTCAACATATTTTAGGGGCATCGAAAGAGATTCGTCGGCTAGACATTTACGCAGATTCGAAACACGGAATACATCGTGTATCCCTTGCATTTCCTCGGGTAGTCGCAAACGGTATGCGACGGTACCAATTCGCTCGAGTACCTCGAAGGGTCCAACGAATCGAGGACTTAACTTGTCTTTCTTGCCGAAGCGGACTTCGCCCTTCCATGGCGAGATTTTAAAAGAACTTTATCATCGACACTAAATTCTAATGGCTTACGATGGACGTCAGCGTAAATCTTTTGGCGATCACGTGCCGTCTTAAGTCGTTCGCGGATTTGAAGAACTTTGTCGGTGGTTTCTTGGACTATTTCTGGTCCAGATTATTTATTATCTCCAGTTTCAGATCAGCACACGGGCGTCCTACATTTACGACCATACAACGCCTCGAATGGTGTGGCTTGAATGCTCGAGTGATAACTATTGTTATACGAAAATTCCATTAGGGGCAAATGGTCGTCCCAACTTCCACCCAAGTCTATCACACAAGCGCGGAGCATATCTTCCAACGTTTGGATTGTCCTTTCGCTTTGCCCATCGGTTTGTGGATGATAGGCAGTGCTAAGGTTAAGCTTTGTACCGAGTGCATGTTGGAAGCTTTTCCAAAAGTGAGACATAAAACGATTGTCTCGATCAGAAATTATAGACAGCGGTACTCCATGCAAAGAAACGATGTTGTTCACATAAATACGCGCTAATCTATCCATTGAATACGATTCATTAATGGGTATGAAGTGTGCGGATTTTGTTAAACGATCCACAATTACCCATATAGCGTTATGTTGACGAGTCGTCTTCGGGAGTTTGGTTATGAAGTCCATGGTTATCAACTACCACTTCCATACAGGAAGTTCGGGTTGCTGAAGCAATCCCGAAGGCTTTTGATGTTCAGCCTTGACTTTTAAACAAGTTAGACATTTCGCAACATGCGAAGCGATGTCCTTTTTCATCTCATTCCACCAGTAGTTCGACTAAAGGTTTTGATACATTTTATCACTCCCGGGGTGCATCATATACTTGGACTTATGGGCTTCATTCATGATCTTCTCACGCAAGTCTCTAATGATCGATACCCGAATCCGGTTTCCCATTCTAAGGATACCATCGTCACCTTTGATGAGCGAATCAATGGTGCCGTTGCGTTTTTCATCGGAGATCTTGTTTTCATTAATCGCTTGAGTTTGAGCAGATTTGATTTGGTCAATAAGGTCGATTTGAAGTTCTAGTCTTAACGCTCGAACTCGTTTTTGCTTTTCGTGCTCTTTACGACTCAAGGCATCAGCCACAACGTTGGGCTTACCTTCGTGGTAGACAATTTCGCAATCATAGTCGTTTAGAGTTTCCATCCAGCGTCGTTGGCGCATATTTAGTTCTTTTTGATCGAAGATATGTTTCAAGATTTTATGATCGGTGTACACGATAAATCTTACTCCGTAGAGATAGTGCCTCCATATCTTAAGTGCAAAGATTATGGCGCCTAACTCTAGATTGTGAGTCATGTAATTCTTTTCATGCACTTTGAGTTAACGAGAGGCGTAAGCGATTACTTTCTTGCGTTGCATTAGTACGCATCCCAAACCGGAATGGGACGTCACTAAAAACAACGAAGTCTTCGGTACCTTCTAGCAAAGCCAGTATAGGAGCTTGGGTAAGCTTTTGTTTAAGTATATCAAATGCCTCTTGTTGCTTTGTTCCCCATTTGTACTTGATGTTCTTACGAGTTAATGAAGTTAGAGGAACACCGATTCAAGAAAAGTTCTCGATGAATCTATGGTAGTAGCCAGCCAATCCCAAGAAACTTCGGATCTCAACTGGAGACTTTGGGACCTCCCACTTAGAGATAGCTTCAATCTTAGCGGGGTCCACTTGAATACCGTTGACGTTGATAATGTGACCAAGAAATTGCACCTCGTGCAACCAGAACTCTCATTTCGAAAACTTGGCGTACAACTTCTCGGTCCTAAGGATTTCAAGTAAGGTTCGAAGATGATTTTCATGATCGTCCTTAGACTTAGAGTAAATAAGTATGTCGTCGATGAAAACGATAACAAATTTATCCAAGTAAGGCTTGCAGATACGATTCATCATGTCCATAAATGCTGCTGGCGCATTAGTAAGTCCAAACGGCATAACCGTGAACTCATAATGACCATACCTTGTTCGAAGGGCGGTTTTCAGAATATCTTCGGATTGAACTTTAAATTGGTGATAGCTGGAACGAAGATCAATTTTAGAAAAGAAGCTAGCACCTTGAAATTGGTCGAATAGATCGTCGATACGCGGAAGTGGATAACGATTCTTGATTGTCACCTTGTTGAGGGCTCGATAGTCAATGCACACCCGCATGCATCCATCCTTCTTCTTAACGATCAGTATTGGAGCTCCCCACGGTGATGAACTTGGTCGTATGAAGCCTTTCTCGAGGAGCTCGTCCAATTGTTTCTTTAATTCCTTCATCTCGGTTGGCGCGAGGCGATATGGGGCTTTAGCGATCGGAGCAGTACCAGGAATGAGATCGATCCTAAACTCTACTTCACTATCGGGAGGAATGCCGGGGAGTTCGTCGGGAAATACATCGGCATATTCGGAAACAATGGGAACGTCTTTAAGTTCTTTGGGCTTTGATTCTTTGGTGACGTAGGCCATGAATTCTAAGCATCCTTGATTTAAACACTTGTTAGCCCTTATCATGGAGATTAGGGTAACTCGGCCCGCGTCTTTATCCCCTTCAATTCGAATAGTTCGTTTATCAGGGGCTTGAAGTTCAACGGTCTTGCTATTGCAAAGGATATGAGCATGGTTGTCGGATAACCAGTCCATACCCAATACAACATTAAAACCAGCAAGAGTCATGGGTAACAATTGAATAGGCAAAACATAACCGGCTAATAAGATTTTTCCATTTTCTAAAGCTTCTGTGATTTTAACAGTTTCGCCACTAGCGGTCTCGACGCTTAGAGTTTTATTGAGTTTGATCAAAGGTTCGTTTAATAGACTATAAAACTTATAATCTATAAAACTTAAGTTGGCACCTGAATCAAACAAGACTCTAGCATATGCGTTGTTAACAAGGAACGTACCAATGATAGTTTCCTGCATGTCGGCCGCTTTCTTTGTATCTAGGACGAAGACCCTTGCATTGCCCTTTTTGGGCTCATTCTTTTGACCGCTACCACCCGCACCACCAGTTACGGGCTTATTCTTGGAACACTCGAAGCTAAGATGCCCCATCTCCTTACAATTATAGCAGGTCATCTTCTTCTTCCAACAGTCGGTCGTAGCGTGGCCGGGTCGGTTACATGATTCACAGACTCATGAGACAAAGTTGCATCTACCTCTATGATATTTCTTACAGATTTTGCATTGAGGAATGCCGAGATTGGAGCTAAACCTTCGTTGATCTTTACCCTTGAAGCGAGTATCTCCACCTTTCCTGGAGTCATGTGTCGTCACAACCTTCTTGTCTTCCTCTTTGTTGCGGATCATTCCTCCCATCAAATATCCAGCCAATTCCATTGCGGAGTCAGCGGTTTGAGACAAGTGCGACCTTACCATATCACGAATTTCTCGTGCAAACCCCAAATATAACGCGTAACTTTGCTGGATTCGGGGGTAACCAGCTGGGGAACCAAACGACAGTATTCCTGAAATTTTGTATTGTACTCACGAAGGTTTGTTCCGACAACCTTGTGAGCCAAGAACATGGTTTGAATTTGATCTGTCTCGTGCATAGGACAGAACTTCGACATTAGCAACTCCTTGAACTCGTTCCATGACAAACTATACATAATTTCCCTTCCTCTACTCATCATCAGTGTGTTCCACCATTCTAGTGCTTCGCCCTTGAACATCAGGGCAGAGTATTGAATCTTTTCTTTGTTCGAACACTTGCTTGTAATCACGATCGTCTCCATCTCTTCGAGCCACCTTATGGTATTGATGGCTCCTTTGTCGCCATGAAATTCTTTTGGCCCGTAGTACTTAAAGTCTTTGAACGAGCATCCACTAATCTTTAATTTCTTAAATTCTTTTCTAACACCCTCATCGGCGTTTGAATCATGCTCACTTTCTTCCTCATGTGAAGGTCGAGTACGGGGTTTAGAAACAGATTTACGGGAAGGATTTTCAGATTGTGAGTGTTTTGTTTGAGAATGTCTTGTTTGAGATCTAGACATTGATTCTTCTCTAACCGCATTTTTAACCATTTGTTGGATTTGTTTCAGATATTTATCGGGAATTGGTTCCTCTTTCTCGAGACCTTTTCCTTTCACTTTGCGTCTCTCGGCTTCCTTTCGGGAAACCTCTCGATTATCACTTTGTCGAGACATATTTTATCTTTTATTCTTTTTCTTTATCTAAAATTTAACACATTTCTTTTCTTATTATACAAATTTTATTTATATCACAACCCTGTACATATCATAAATGATATGTATATTATTTTACAACTTACTTATATATCGTTTCAACAATATATAAGGTCCTATCCTTATTACATATGTTACATACTTCACACATATCATGCAAACTATTTTACACACATAAACTTTCTCTTCTCAATCCTTCATAAATTTCTTCACAACTTTGGTGAGCTTGTTGCATTTACGAAGAAGCTTGTCTCCCATCTTCTTCTTTTTCTTTCCATCAACATGAATCTTCTTCCTCAACTCATCTGTCTCTTGTAGGGCTTGATCCAAATGCTCTTCCTGTGACTGAGGCATGTCAGTCGGATACCCGTATCTTGGAGGTGGGTCGCGATAACCCATCATCACAATATCGTAGTGGTTTTTGGGATCAGGATATGGAATTGCCGTCTCATTAGATTGGTAATTGAAGAAAGCATTGGCAGCCTCATTTTGCTCGTGGATTTCATTGGCCTGTTCCTCAATGGATGGAATCTCGCCTTGGTATGGTGGGAAACTTGATGACGCCTTACCCTTGAGTTCCTGGAAAAATTTCATGTATGGATCGACAGAACCATAACTTGGGGCTGAGTGTTATTCTTCCTCCGGTGTGGTTACTTCATTTGGGTTGTCGGGAAATTCTTCTTCCTCAGGATATGTCTCCTCCTCAGGTTCCTCTTCCGATTCTTCCTCGGGGTCGATTTCTTCTTCCGGTTCCTCTTCTGATTCTTCTTCAGTCATTGCTGGCATGTGTATCTTCTCGTATGGCATTGTTACTCTCATCTTGGGTTTGTGAGAGGGTCCTTCCTTGTTGACACAGGAATTAGCAGTATCCATAGTTGAAGTGCCGGTATGCCAACTTCGTTGATCGGAATGGCATTGCATCCAGTCGGATGAAGATGACTTTGGTTCATCCTTTATTGGTATATTGGAGAGGAAAGCATATGAAGGATGAGGATTCGATGGTAATTGTGTTGAACTTCCGGATGGATGATAGGTGGGATTTTCAGAAGGATTGTATGTCGGGATCTCGGAAGGTTGATACATAAGAAGGCTTGACGGATGATAACTTGAATGCCTTGGGGGTTGGTATATTTCATGTGGTGTGTTATCTAGGTGATAGATTGGACTTGGATTGGGGTTTTGGTTATGCTCTTCGTTGAAGAATGATTCAAAGTAATCTTTGCTCATGATGCCTCTTGGAAACTTGTAGTATTTCCTTGCTCTTCTTACTTTATTATCATAATACTTCATTAAATTCTCGTAAGACATCTTGATGGGTAGTTTAGATGGTGGAGAGGGAAAGAAAAGGTTACCAACCAATCTTATCCCTATTCAAATAAACAAATAAATATTTCCTATGCTTGGATCGAAGCTTGGGTATTGTTTTATGATACCCAATTCGCTAAGATCGATGGCTATGATACCAACCTGTCACACCCCCATTCTAGGCCTAGGGGTATGATCCATAGTTGGTACCATATTTTTAAATAAATCAGAGTTACGGGTTTTAGCGGAAGACTTTATAAAAACAAAGGATCGATATTATAAATATTTACAATACAAAAGACGAGGCGAAAGTCTCGTTTTAAGTTTACTTGTTTATATGTTTTACAAAACCACCATATTTTATAGTTACACAAAATTATCCGAGCCATCGGATTCTTGAGCTTCTTCGTCTTGCAAGCTCTATTCCTGATTACCTGCAAAATGTTAAATAAAATACGTCAGCAACGAATGCTGGTGAATATGCTGACGCTAAAATATTTTCTTTACTTGATTACCCCTCGAGACCACGTAAGTCTCGGCCCATCTTGGCTTAGGAATAATCAAGTTAAAACAATCATCATAAACTCGAGTCTCTGCACTAGGTCACCTCAGCGAAACACCGCAGTGTTTATGACATAACTTAGGTACCATAAATATACACATGGCCATTCCCCACTCGGACGTAACTTAGGTCTGGCCCATCGTGGCTGGAGGTCGTGACCAAGCGTGGTGCGATGTGCCCACCGCGTTCTACATATGTAAGGATCCAGACAAACGTATACCATAGCCTGAGGGTTGGCTTATACTCTTATTTATAATGTTTTTAGAGACACGAAGCCTCTTGTAAAGTTTTACACATAACACATTTCTTTGTTTGAAAACAAGTTTGTAAAAGTGGGGCGTATTCACCTTTCAATGGGATCGGCTTACAACACCGTCCGTTAGTCTTTCTTCGCTATCTCGCACCAATAGTGCGAGTATAACATTCATTAGTCGGATACACGACCCGGCTTAAGACCTTTAGTCTTATCATCTCGATGAACCTTTAGTTCATTATTTCTTTTACTTTAAAACCTTTAGTTTCTATTTAAAAACCCGACGTTTCTTCTTCTTTAAGAAACGTATTTCTTTTATTATTTAAGCATATCCATAATACTTAAATAATATATTCTATAACAAAGAATAATTATATACATATATATATTCACATATATATTTTCATCTTCTTTTCTTTATTTTCTTTGTTATACATTTTCTCTCTTTTTATATTCATCGAGTATAATTCCGACTTAGGGCATTAAGCCGTTATAATATTTTATTATTATTTTGGGTCGGGCATTATGCCTACCTTGCTTGGCTTAATAATACCCTTCACAGTCGGGAAGCACTTCGAAGCTACTCGCTTTTCAACGTTCACTTGATCAACACTCCTTTCCACACTTGGCACGTTTCTCGAGACACCTTTGGCACACACTTTGAGGAACCACCGGATCATCGGACAGCACTTCCTTCTTGTTCTGGATGTCGGGAGTGGCACGTAAATCGAGGTAACGGGCACGGAAAATGAGGTTTCGGGCACGGAAAATGAGGTTTCGGGGAAAGGTTATCGAGACTGATCGAAGGCACGCTTTATGAGGTAGTGAGAGAGTCTAGAGAGAGAGTATGTGTGTGAAAATTTGGTGTGAAGAGACTGAATTCGTGGCTGCCCTATTTATAGCCCAAACTGGATCCCATCGCAGTACGCGATGGGTTCCTTGGCTTCCCCATCGCGTACCGCGATATAGGGTTGCCGAGTCAGCAGGTAGACCTGCCACGTGGCAGGCGCCGCCACACGTGGCGACACGTGGTGACACGTGGCAGCAGGCATTGCCACCGTGTGCCACGTGGCACACGTGTCACGTTGTGTCAGACACCCCATCGCGGTACGCGATGGGTGTCTTTCTTGACCCTATCGCGTAGCGCGATGGGTAAATAAAAACAGATTTTACATTTTAGTCCCTGGAGTTTGGAAATTGGCATGATTGGTCCATTGACTTTGGAAACTTGACATTTTTGGCCCGAAGTTTACGTGATGTTACAGATACTCCAAAACATTGAGAAAGAACTTGGGAAAAGGGTATCGAAGGTTAGACTGGTCAAAATAATGGGTATAAAGTGTAACCTTGCTGAAATGACAACTAGTAACATGGGTTAAAGGTTTGGGCAACTCTAGTTCAAATTCAGGGCCTATTCCGAACTCCTAGAAGAAGCGATCAAGCTCTGTCTTGGAAAGTTTGGAATATTGGGTAGAAATGTCCTCTTTAGAACCCATAATCAAAAACATATTTGAAAGGAGAAGGATCGTACCTTTTAAATGTGGGGAAAAGGATGAAAAAACACAAGAAGATCCAAAGGGTTAATGGCAAAAACGATGGAGAAATTACAAATAACGGTTACTAGGGTGTTACATAAAGGGGTTTTTGAATTTAAAACTCCCAAAGTATAGGGGTAAGTGAAAGGCTGAGATCAATTCTAGGTCCAGCTGTTATTAAAGGCATAATGAGCTCCTGTTGTAACCATCAAATCAGTCAGTTGCAACAAGAGCAGCCACCAGAATTAAAATAAGCATAATGATCAAAAGTTCAGTACAAGAAGCTTCTAGCTTCCAGTCATAAGTTTCAAACGTGGAAGCTTTCGACCACAAGCTCCTAGCTTCCAGACCACACAACAAAAAAAAACATTTTTCAGATCTTAGGCTTCAATAAACAAGCCCAAAACAGCAAGGTATATGCATTGGTCTATGAAGAGGCATGTCGTTTAGCTCAAAAGCATTAAACACTCGGGGGACATCATGAATAAAAATAGTTAAGTCACATGTATTCATCATAGCAATCTAAATACTTCTGATTGGGGCTGATGACATGGGTACCCTTACCCACTCATAAGCCATGGAAGCCTAGAAGCTAAGGAGCAACATACACAAGTTGTTGGACCAGTATTGCAGTAAATCTCGGAAAAGTCATCTCTGATGTAACATAAAGCTGAAATATGTCGTAAAGCATAAATGTTGGCACGACAAGACAAAAGTTGACAACAAGTTACACTAAAATGGTATTACTTGTCTGAACATGCTAAAAGAAACAGTTGACCATTTCCCCTTGAGAAGCTTAAGCTTCCCCGAAAAAGCTTCCGGGTTGCCTATATATAAAGGACTTCACCAATGGTAATATTCATTCACACTTATCCTATTTCTCTCTACACTCTCTTCATACTTACTCCCTTATCATCTCATTATTTGCAGGAGACCCCCTTCTACGGTGAGACTAACCGTCGTGTTTCTTTAATCTTAGCAAGTTAGAAAGCTCTGTTAGTATCATACTCTTGGAATGCCATACCTTAATTGTCGCTATACTCGTAGCAACACTCATAGTATAGATCCAGTAAGTCAGTTATACTAGATGAAAATCTTTCAAATATGAGTGGTTTGGATTAGCATTATAAATAGATAATATCGAGTTATATTATTTTAATACAAATTTGGGAGTTATCTAAAATTCATTTTCTTGTCAAAAAGTATAGTAGAAATAAGGTTTTTTTAGGAAAAGATGAGTTGGACTTCTAAGACTACGTGTAGTGGTCACAACCCACAACGTCCCCACCCACCCTTTCAATTACTTAAACTTCATAACAGCCAATATTCCGATGGCTAGCTTTATAACGACAATAACACTATACTTCTTAGCTTTCATCCTCACCGTTTAACTTTCTTTTTCATTTCATGCTCATGGCGAATGAAACAACGTACCCAAACCTACCACTTGTTGAACATCTTACCCTTCACTAGTTAAAGATTCCATCCATCCGCTAAGAAGCAACGTACCCAAACATATTAGGAAATGCATTTCCTAATCCATATACATGTATGAAAATTTTCACCAACGCTTAACCAAAACTGAAGATTGTGACCTGCATTGATAATATTGACCCACGCCATCGACAACGCACCTTCCTCCTCAGTCGTCCACAATTGCATCTCCAGTTGCATACACCCACTTGGTTGGCACTGTTGCTTTCGTTAGCGGGGCTGTTTGGATTTATAGTCAGCAAGTACGTGTTTTTGAAATAGTGAGAAAGACACAAGATTTTGTTTTTTGAGTATTTATAGTATAAAAAGGGTATTAATTTTTTTAGAACTCAAACGGGGTTAATATTGTTGTAAACGGTCAAAAACAAAGAACCACAAGTGAATTCCGTTACCAACCCCACCTACTTGGAAGGGCTACTCAAAGGGGGATGGGGGTGTGTGCAAGTCAAGCCTAGCGACAGAGGTGTAGGCCATAGGTGGGGAACAAGTTTCATTGAACCCGTACATATATGTTTTTAATTAATGTTATATATTCATGTATTTTGACATCACATCTGCATAAATCTTGACACCAAACCCATAGAAACCTTGACAATAAATCTTAACCCACATTTTAATTAAAAATAATAAACTTGTGAAGCCTATAAAACCACATTATTAATTATAAATAATAACTTTATATCTTGAAAAAAGATGCAACGTTTGTCAACTTGAACAATACATATAATCTTGTGTAATTGATGGTTCAAACAAAACAAAAAAAAAAACATTCGTTTTACATTGGTTTACTTATTACTAAAGCTAGCTCTTATTTTACGTGCCGTGACTGCAATTGTTAAGAGATGTTTTTCAACAATGGCGTACGTCAAATCCGATTTGTGTTACCTAGATTGATGATAAACATTTAAGTGATTGATTCATTTGTTTTAGAGTTAGGCTAAATGTACCTCTCTTTCTACTTGTCATACCTTTACTCCTAAACTTTCAACTACTTTAACAATTTTATTTGACATGTTGGGTGGGTGTTGAGGGAGACAAGTTTTCACAAGATGGATTTGGGGCAAACTTTGTTTTCCACGGATTACAAAAACGGCGGGTTTTTTCAAAAGTTGTCTGAGCCGACGGATTTTGAACAAGTGGTTGGTTTTGATTGGCTCAAATGAAACCCGTCGGAGAACACGTATTTGATTCAAAACTTATCTTTCCGACAGTTTTGGATGAACATTTATAGAATATTTTAATAATTGGGGCTTCTCTTTGTAAAAATATATTATTTAGAGAATTTTCCCATATAGCTTAAGATAGCCAATTTGTACCTTTCACATCATGTCGTTTTACTTTCTGCATGTAGTGAACTGTGAAGTACTCAACAAGTGTGTGTTATCATAGGCATAGTTGAATAAATTCTTGACGTGATGTATCCTTTTATGTAAAAAAAAATATAAAAAAAAACTAACTTATAATGTCTAAAAAAATACTTACGTTATACTTAAATAAAACACAAAAGACTAGAACCACAAACACATAATACTTATGATTTATGAACAAAAATCAGTATTTTTGTATACAACTATGTAATGAAAATCAGTGAGTTAAGACAAATTCGAACTGAACATGATACTATGATAATTTCGAACTCATTTACTTATAAATGGAATGGTTTTTGCTATATGTTTTATATGTAACAGCTCAAAAATAGTCAAAAATTATAAATGTTCGCTAAAAGAGATACCATCAAACCAAAGACAATATTTTTATCCATAAAACAAAATGTTATAACTAGATTATTAGGCATATAAAATAACTCGTGCACTCTGTAACATTCGTTACTTTCAAATCCGAAACCCGATCCGTTTATTTTCTTATGCCTCATTTAATATTCGAACGGTCGTTACTAAATAAATTTCCGCCCTCGTTTAAGGATATATTTTTCGTTTATTTATTTTTTAACAATAACTATGAACAATATACTATAATACCCCCTAACTAACGTATCCAATCTTGCATCCAACACCATAGATCAAGGACCAATAAGCAATAAACAAAATCATATTCTTTCCCTCCTTTTTCTCTACCACCACCGACGACCGATGTGGTGTAAAACACACATGTTTTCCTAATAGTTTTTATGTTATTTTGTGCTTAAACGTTAACGATATCAATATTTCTTGCGTGAATTTACACTTTTGTGTATGTGATAGATCCCATGTTGAAGAGGGTGAGAAAACGAGTTAAATGGAGAAAGAATCAGCTAAAACGGAGCTCGGATGAAGCCGGTACGCGCGTACGAAGAGAAACGAGCTAGAAGTCGAAAAACGTCAGAAAATGGCATGGCCGAGCTACGTGACCAGGTCATACGATTCAAGAAGCATGTGGTGGATTCCATCATGTCCCAAGGCTGCCAAGAACAGCTAGCAATCATAAAAACGACTGTTTTGTCTTCTAACGGGTTTTGTGGGCTTGTTTTAACCTATTTTATATTAGGAAAGAGGTGTTTTAACATATATATAAAGGTTTATACCCTATGAAAGATTTCTAATCATCTTTCCAGCCATCACATCTGCTAAAGTCGAAATACCAAGGAGGAGGAGCTTCCGGATCGAAGTTTCATCAACCGGTTGTCGGTTTTGCTTGTTTTAACGTTTATGAGTTCGTTTTTGAGTTTTAGACTTTGAAACAAGTTCCAATCAGTTTGTAATGAATAATTTGAGCTTAATTATCATTATTATCTACAGTTCATTCATTATGGTTGGCTAAATTTGTTTGAATCGCCTAGGTTTGATGTTTAACGGTTGATTTATCACTTTTCGGGTGCTGATTTCGTGTTTGATTGTTTAGTTATTGTAAAGTTCATAATTTGTGATATTATTCCATGAACCTTGCTGCCATTTGATGTATTTTAGGTTGCATGAGCCCCGAGTAGTTGATTATTGCATGAATTTGTTTCGTGTAGTCGTTAATTGCTAGTTCGATTAATACTGAGTGTGTTGATTGATTGTGGTAGACGCGTGCCATTAGGGTTTATGTTTCTTGAATCATTTAGGTCAGTAGGATCATCCTCTTTGAGTTGGACCAAAACCTTAGGGGTTAGCTTATCTCTCTGCTTTAGTTGATTTAGTTACCCGTTGCGAGACCACATGCGGTTTTCTAGCTATCGACTAGATTAGTTTGTAAGTTGAGTTATTTTATCCTTAATTTTGAATTAACCCTCTCTTCCTAGGTTTGTAATTAGCTCGAGCCTTAGTGAGGATTGTGATTTTGATACGGACCATGTAATAAATCATTAGGGTACATAAATAAACAACCGTAAATTAAAAGCTAAATAGACGTTGTTAGGGTTTTCTGGTAAAACTGACCGTAGGGACCCAGTTGCCTTGATTGCATCTATCTTATTTCATCTTTAGACGCCGGTTTCAAACACTTGTTAGCACCTGAGCCATCCTATACCCGTTAAGTCATCTTACCTAGGTGATTCGTTTTCTTATTATCGTTAGTTCCGTTAAGTTTCATCGTTAGCTAAGTTAAGCTAGTTAAGTTTAGTTAGTTTAAATAATTAAGATAAATAAATATATTATTTAGGCAGGACTTAGATTAGGGTTAATTATCTGAGCCGTTCTCACGTGTCTTTGTGTTCGACATCAGGACTTCCATTAGACTGTGCTGCTACGCGATCGGTACACTTGTCGTTTGTGTGAAGTTTAGTTAGGATTGTTTGGTTTTATAAATTTAAGACTTAGTGTTGAATTGCGAGAATTAGTTATTCATATTTATATATAGCTTTTTGCACATCAAGTTTTTGGCGTTGTTGCCGGGGACAAGGTTTGAGGCGATTAGAGAACGACCCGAGTTGAGAACTTGCTTTTTATAGTTTTGTAGATATATTTAGATTAATATAGTTTATTTTAGTATTCTTTAAATTAGTTTTAATTAATTTTTATCTACTATTATCTGGTGTCCGTGATCCGTTTCTGTTTAAGTGTGCAGTAATGGGGACTTACGGGAATGAAGTCAAAGAACAAAAACGTTATACCATTGGCAGATGGAGATAAAGAGGATTTTGGATTGCAAAGAGAAAAATCGAGTGAAACCCCGGTTACGTTTGATGTTTAATTTAAGGGGGAATTTCTGGGTTATAAAAACTCATCCGGTGAATTCATTGAGCAAATACCAGATCCGGATGAGGTAATGTTTGATTGGTTGCGCATCATCCACGATACAAATCCAAATGCCCCGTTTCCGACCCAACAAGCTTTAGATGGAATTTGGCTTGGTTTAATAAGTCAGTCACAACTTAGTGAGCCGATTATCGAATTTGAGAAGTTGGGGATGGAAAAGAAGTCAGAGGAGTATGTTCCTTCAAGGGAGGACGAGTTTAGGGGTGAGTCTGGTGACGAGTTGTGGATTTTACAGTGATGGATGAAGGAGAGTTTGACCCACTTGGTGATTTGAAGTTGCTCGAAGATTTATTGTATAACGAGCCAAGTATGGGGATCAAGAAGGAGCCTTCTGAGAAGAGCCATGAGGTGGTTGGTGATTCAATCTTCCCACCATTGCACTTGGATTGTGAAAAACCAAAACATAAACCGTACTCAATATCCATTCGGGACGTGTCGAGGTTTAAAAAGTTGGTTAAAAGAATAAGGAGGGTATCTAGGCTCAGAGATCATGGTATGCAGAAGAGTTCTTCACACCCGTTTCACTTCAAGGAATCATTTTTGGGGGGAGTCTACAAGTTGGTGGGCCAAGTTCACGTTGTATGTTTGGGCCCATGAGAGCGGTGCAGTTGGTTTCTTCCTGACCAATTGTAAGAGGAGAATGTTGAGGAGTATTGATGGGAAGCGGATAAAGGAGAAGCCTCCTGATGAGGTTTCGGGAGCAAGTCTGGCTGAAGACTTTTTGTATAAACTTAGCGCTTTCCGGGAGGCAACCCGATAATATGTTTCATTTTAATTTAGTTTTGGTTTTGTTTCTCCGACACTCCAATTGCTTCTTTTCTTGTTTGCAGGTTATTCTATGGTTGGTTGACGACGGTTTATGAGATGATTATAATCAAGTGTGGGGATGCCACTTGTTTTAGAGGATTGTCGCTTTCGTTCGTGAGTGATAGCTTAATAGAGAGCACTGGAGTTTTAAGCTTGCGTTCAAATAGGAGGGCGAGGAACATGATTCACCGCACACTTTCATGATCACATATACCAGGGAGTCTGTTCCACTTTATTTTTTTTTATGTTTAGTTTTGTCTTTTGCTTGTCTCACATTGAGGACAATGTGAAATTTAAGTGTGGGGATGGGGAACTGAAGTTTTCATTTTTAAGAAAAATAAAAGAATATTGAAAATCTTGGGAGTTAATATTTAAAAAAAAAGTTTTAAAGAAAAATGTCCCTTGAAAATTGTTTTTCTTCTACGTTAAGCAGGAAATGATACTATTCCCGTTGTGCTAACGAACTCTCGGAACTTTTGAAAAATATAATATAATAATAAAAGAAGAGATGGTTTGCATATCTGATTTGGGGATGTGTCGGTATGCCCAACTAGCTTTAATAGTCCTCTTTAGCAGATTTCATATATATAATAATTTGAAAAACGGTGAAACCGAATTTCGATGCTTAGGGAGGATTACCATAATCTAAAAACTTTGAGATGGTAAGACTTAGATGCACTCAAACCAGCACACCACCACATGTCCATCATTTTACGAGCTTAGAAATAGTTATATAATTTATGGTGATATAAAAAATAAAAAAAAAATTAAGAAAAAAGAGAAAAAGAAATGAAAAAAAAAGTATGTTATGAAAGTTATAAGTATTCCAAAAGTTGGTCCGAAAAGCAAAAGGATGAGAAAGTTATGTATTGTAAAATGCCAAAGAAGCATTCTCAAAGTTAGTAAAAGAGGCCAAAGATACACATACTAGACGAGACTTAGAGTTTACGTGTTACCAAGGGGATAGTGACTCTAAGAATACACTATTGGGGCTCGAAGGTTCTTTGACAATAAATATCAAATTAGGAATTTATAGGACAAAGTCCAATAATATTTAGGAATAGCTCGTATGACCTCCACATGACCATTCATCCATCAAATTTCACCGAGTGCATCTAATTAGTACCATCAACGAGTCATTGTCTTATGGTGATTTGTCGAACCGGGTTGCTTCGACTCTAGTTCTTCTAGCTCTCTTTGTCTGAGATGAGGTAGGTGTATCCTTGATTTTTGGACTTAAAACGCTTAATGAAATTGGGGGCTTGATTGGTTAGTGGCTGGGTTTAAGTGGACAACAATACCGGCAATCGCGGTCAATATGTCGAGCTGTTTCTTGAGCTTTTGTAATGTTAAATAATCTGGGAGTGTGTTGTTTTCCAATTGTTTATGATCCTGTGTAGATTTTTTTTTCATGGACGAAAAAGGTTTAAGTGTGGGTATGTTTGATGTGGTGTAAAACACACATGTTTTCCTAATAGTTTTTATGTTATTTTGTGCTTAAACGTTAACGAATATCAATATTTCTTGCGTGAATTTACACTTTTGTGTATGTGATAGATCCCATATTTAAGAGAGTGAGAAAACGAGTTAAAATGGAGAAAGAATCAGCTAAAACGGAGCTCGGATGAAGCCGGTACGCGCGTACGAAGAGAAACGAGCTGGAAGTCGAAAAACGTCAGAAAATGGCATGGCCGAGCTATGTGACCAGGTCATACGATTCAAGAAGCATGTGGTGGATTCCATCATGTCCCAAGGCTGCCAAGAACAGCTAGCAATCATAAAAACGACTGTTTTGTCTTCTAGCGGGCTTTGTGGGCTTGTTTTAACCTATTTTATATTAGGAAAGAGGTGTTTTAACATATATATAAAGGGTTTATACCCTATGAACGATTTTTAATCATCTTTCCAGCCATCACATCTGCTAAATTCGAAATACCAAGGAGGAGGAGCTTCCGGATCGAAGTTTCATCAACCGGTTGTCGGTTTTGCTTGTTTTAACGTTTGTGAGTTTGTTTTTGAGTTTTAGACATTGAAACAAGTTCCAATCAGTTTGTAACAATACTTTGAGCTTAATTATCATTATTATCTACTTTTCATTCATTATGGTTGGCTAAATTTGTTTGAATCGCCTAGGTTTGATGTTTAACGGTTGATTTATCACTTTTCGGGTGCTGATTTCGTGTTTAATTGTTTAGTTATTGTAAAATTCATAATTTGTGATATTATTCCATGAACCTTGCTGCCATTTGATGTATTTTAGGTTGCATGAGCCCCGAGTAGTTGATTATTGCATGAATTTGTTTCGTGTAGTCGTTAATTGCTAGTTCGGTTAATACTGAGTGTGTTGATTGATTGTGGTAGACGCGTGCCATTAGGGTTTATGTTTCTTGAATTATTTAGGTCAGTAGGATCATCCTCTTTGAGTTGGACCAAAACCTTAGGGGTTAGCTTATCTCTCTGCTTTAGTTGATTTAGTTACCCGTTGCGAGACCACATGCGGTTTTCTAGCTATCGACTAGGTTAGTTTGTAAGTTGAGTTATTTATCCTTAATATTGAATTAACCCTCTCTTCGTAGGTTTGTAATTAGCTCGAGCCTTAGTGAGGATTGTGATTTTGATAAGGACCATGTAATAAATCATTATAGTACATAAATAAACAACCGTAAATTAAAAGCTAAATAGACGTTGTTAGGGTTTTCTGGTAAAACTGACCGTAGGGACCTAGTTGCCTTGATTATGCCGGTTTCAAACACTTGTTAGCACCTGAGCCATCCTATACCCGTTAAGTCATCTTACCTAGGTGATTCGTTTTCTTATTATCGTTAGTTCCGTTAAGTTTCATCGTTAGCTAAGTTAAGCTAGTTAAGTTTAGTTAGTTTAAATAATTAAGATAAATAAATATATTATTTAGGCAGGACTTAGATTAGGGTTAATTATCTGAGCCGTTCTCACGTGTCTTTGTGTTCGACATCAGGACTTCCATTAGACTGTGCTGCTACGCGATCGGTACACTTGTCGTTTGTGTGAAGTTTAGTTAGGATTGTTTGGTTTTATAAATTTAAGACTTAGTGTTGAATTGCGAGAATTAGTTATTCATATTTATATATAGCTTTTTGCACATCAACGACCATGACCCCCCCCCCCCCCTTCTTGTTCCTCAATTTTCGGACAATTGGATCTTACCAAATCATTAGCTTACCTTAATCCGATCCTACCGACACCTTAAACATGGTAAACTATTAACGACTGACAGCTAACCTAACAAACACGAACCGCGACTCTTTTGACCTTGTAACACTATAAATACTCGATTATATTTCAATTAATCTTGCACACACCACCTCTACCACCAGCCGACACAAACCCCTAACATAATTTCAACGGATAAGCAGCGTAAGATCAAATTTGAAGTCATACTAAAGCCGCAAACCCTAAACGAACGTTCTCCCTCATTACTTCAGCATTAACGGTAATTAAACATTGCTTTTTGTTCGTTTCTAATCAACAAACAAAAACCCTAACTCAATTTGTATCAGTTATAAACGAATCAAACGAACTCAGGTCTAGGGTTTGTTTTGGGGAAGAACAAGAACGGCTTGTTATATATTTATTTTTTTCAGTTCCATCATCTTATCAAAGTAAGGCGTTGGCCTGATGGCCAGCGCATTATCTCGCAAACATCTGTACCGGCCTAGGGCGCAGGTTCGAATCCCCCAGGCCCGATTTTTGTAGTTTAATTTTTTAAATGACCTTTTTATCAAAATTCTTGATATTATTATATATATATAACATTAAACAACCATTATTTAAATAAACTGAACCTTGGGTTATCATTTTCTTGTCTTGAACCTTTACTTCTTAACTAATCATATATATATATATATATATATATATATATATATATATATAAGGGTATACATATATATAATTATAACGATGATGATATTAATAGTTTTTTCCGTTCGTTTAATAAACCGAACAAAATGATTTATTAATGATCAAAGAATAAACTTTCTTTTTAAATTTCCCCGTTAATATATCTATATTACAAAATAGTGGTTATTTATTAAAGTTTAATGTTTTATCAAACCTAAAAATTTATAATAATAATAATAATAATGACCATAACAATATAGATAATTAAACAAATAACAAGCTTTCACTTAACACCCAAACGAATCTCAAATCCATTGTAATCCTTGTTAATTTTTATTTATAATTAATTAATATTGTATGTAACAACTAGGAATTTTTGTCGGTGAACCTCGAGGAGCTTGACCGTTTTCATCCTAGCTCATTCTTTTATTATCTCGTCCTCGTTTATCCTACTCTATAAGGTGAGTTTACATATCCCTCTTTTTCATCTTTTAAATTTTGAGGGTGGCATGTATACCCTATTTACATTACCCATTTTTATTTTCACATCTATTCAAAACACAATTCAATATATGTTTATGTGTGATTATTGCATGCTCTATGATAATGTTCTATGTGCTTAATTGTTTATTTTATATTTGGTGGTTGGTATCTCATCCTCATCTATCCTCATCTAGAATGATCATACATTTACCCAAGTACTTTGATTTCGTATCAATAAGAACGGGTCCACATCTATTTATTTTGTTTACATTTTCATAAGAATTGTAATACTCATCATTTACATATGAATTGTGATTTATCTATCTCTCTCTCTCTCTATATATATATATATATATATATAACTAAAACTTATGTATTCTCACCAACATTCGTGTTGACAAACTTTATTTTTATACATGCTACAAGTACAAATAATTTACCTTCTTCAAGATCGAAGAAATTTTTTACTTTATGATATGTATTCTAAACCCAAAAAGTATGATGTATTTATTCTGTATTTTCAATTTGTGTACTTGTTTTAATGTTAATGAAATTAAATAATTATTGTCGCTTTAATTAGTGTCTTTTGAGCTACTGTCCAATCAATACGTTACGCCCCGGCATGTTTCGCCTTTAGTCGGGGTGTGACACACTCATATTTGGCACATGAATTATTTATAAAAAAATAGAAGGGAAAATTCCAAAATAAGCGTTTATGAAAACATTTTTCATGTTTTATGTGTAATTTGCAAGAAATTCCCAAAATATGTATTATAAACTAGTCGTGACGAGTAGTTTATGATTACACACGAGTAGTTTGTAGGACCAATTAAAAGTTAAAACTTGCCACATGCCCTTAAACTAACCGTAACGAGTAAGTTCACTAATCATATGCTCGTCACGACTAAATAAGTGTCATGTCTCGTAATCAACGCCCACGGGTAATTCATAAGTCATTTAGTCGCGATGACTAGTTTGCCTGGTTTACATTCCCCACACGAGTAGTTTATTAGTAGTTAACTCGCCGCGACTAGTTTAACCTTACAATCTACTCGTCGCGACTAAAGAACTTATGAATTACTCGTGGGCGTTGTTACGAGGCATAAAACTTATTTAGTCGTGACGAGTAAATGGTTAGTAAACCGTCTCGTTACGGTTAGTTTAAAGACACGTGTCAAATTTTAATTAGTTATACAAACTACTCGTCACGATTAGTTTTCATAGACGCTTATTTTAAGAATTTTCCAAAAATAAAAATACTAAAGGAAATGTTTGGTTCAATCCATAGGCACATACCACAAATTACATGTTTTGGGCCACCTATTTTGCAGCCTTTTAAGAATTAGCAATGGAACTCTTAACCCATAAAATCGAAGGTTCTTTACGAATTAAAGGTTCAAACCTGAAAAAAAAATTATACCTAAAATCCATTTTCAGAAAACATAAAACAAACGTTGTTAATTGGAAAGATTAAGGCAATCTTGTAAGTGGTAAATTACAATTAAAAAATTGATGCAACAAAAAAAAAGGTCATTGATTGTGTGGTTTTTTTAAGGTTATGCATTCTAATAAAATGGCAAGCATGTTTGAGCTTGAGTTTAAAAAGTATTTATTGGCTTCTAAAAAAAGCTATTTTGAAAAGCTATGATTTGGAGCTTTTGAAAACTGTTTTTTAAAACATTCAAAAAGCTAAAATAAAAAAGATTTTCATGATTGGTGAACACATTTTTATTTATTGGCTTCTTGAAAACACCAATAAACCAATAAACATTTTTCAAACTAAATCCCAAACATGAATAGTCTCATAAATAGATTATTGGCTTCTTGAAAACATCAATAAGCCAATAAACATTTTTCAAATTAAATCCTAAACAAGAATAGTCTCATAAATAGATTCAAGGATTTTAAGAATCAAGAAAGTGCCATTTTGATATGTACAAAAAATAACCCATTTCAACTTAATCGTGTTGTGACCGGGGATGAGCTTGGTACCGTACCAGTACCGATCGATACTAATACTAAAAATACTGATCCTGAAAATCGCAAATTCTTGGTACCTGTACTGGTACCAAAATATTCGGTTCGGTCCCGGTACCGGTACCGGGATAGTACCGGTATCGAAAGTAAAAATTCGGGAAATACCAGTACCGATACCATACCGATCCCGAAACTCAAAACTTTGGTACCGATTTAGTATCGACGGTACCAAATCGATATCAATTTTGGTACCAGTACCAAATTTGTTCATCCTTAGTGGTGACCTTTACTAAGGATTTCAATCAGAATGTGTTTTGACTCGAACCTTCTAATAAAATCAAAATATTCAATAAAAATCTTGGATTAGCCATGTAATATAAAATTGAACCAATTTAGTTGGCCCATTCGCCATCTCATGACTTGTGAGTTGTGAATCACAAAAGTGGTCACATCTCATAATGATATCCATTAAAATGATAACCATTTTTGTATTGACTCGTTCCAATTCTAATTTGGTCTTACACTCGAACTCCTTAATTTGATTTGTTACCGATCCTAATCGATAATCATGTAGTATATTAATTTTTTAAAGTTAAAGAAGTATAACAATATCATACTCAAATTAAAGAGAATAAAATGCTCGTTTTTATGATGTAATTTTTTTTTTAAAATATTAATGTATGAAAAAGTCATGGCCCCTTAAAAAGTCGTGAGGTAGTTAGTTTTGAATAAGGGTTAAATGTGTAACTATTATATAAATTAACAAAAGTTAATAGAAGTTGAAGTACAAAATTTGTAAATTCAAATGTAAAATCTTGCTGATTCTTAAAAGGCTGCAAAAAATACACATTAGAGTAGATCTACAAGCTTTGAGTACCTAAATATGAATTGCAAAGTTCGTAGTTACTTCTTCATAGAACATAATGCATATTCAACAAACATTGAGTACTGGAAAATGTTTTGCAAATAGATGAATCCAGCAGGATCATTCAAACAACAAAAATACAAGAACACTTAGTACACACATGCTTTAGAGTGCAGGTAAGACGATACCGCTAGAATAACCAAGTAATACTTGATGTTAACTCATTGTCATCACTCCATATAACATTCAATAATTGAAACGATTGCTGGAATCTTGATGAATTTGTAACGGTGGAATCCGGCTTCTTCCAAAATCCTCTTCCAGTCAGCTTCCGTCCTTTCTCTCCCTCCATCACACCATGCTAGCATTATTATGTGTTGATTAATACGCACATCATCAAAGACATCATCACCTCTAGGAGTTAGGACATCATCTGCTATAATAACTTTCCCGGTTCTTTCGGTGATGGATTCACGACAATTTTTAAGAATCTGTACACACTTGTCATCACCCCAGTTATGCAGTGTTGACTACATCCATGATATTAGACAGAATATGTTAGCCGGGATTTACTGGTATATAATTATCACAGTTAAAAAAATATTGTTTTATTGTATTTCTAATGTAATTATAGTGTATTCGTACAAATAGTTGATTAATAATGCATAATAATTGAGGGACGCGGAATTCCAACATTACAACTTTTAATAGTCTCAACCGGCCGCTTGTTAGGGGTGTGCGTAGCACGGTTCGGTGCGGTTTTTGGTAAAACCCGAACCGAAAACCTAAACTTCGGTTTTTTTGGAGTATTTGAAACCGTTAGGTTTTGGTTTTTTCGGTTTCGGTTTTCATTTTGGTTTCGGTTTATTCGGTTTTTGTCATTTGATCTTGAAAACTTTAGGTGAAAAGAAAGTTTTCAAAAAATAATTAGTTAATGTATAAATAATTTTGTTAATTGTAAAATAATATTCTATTAAACATTTTACCAAAACTATTTGAGTTACATGTTTTTTAATTTTTTATAAATTACTTAATATAAAATATAAAAAAAACAATAATTTAGGATTTCGGTTCAGTTTTTTCGGTTTTTATTATATGCAAAACCAAAACCGAACCGTTAGTTCGGTTTTTACAAATTAAAACCAAACCATCGGTTTTTGTTTCCGTTTAGTTTTTTCGGTTTGGATTTTTCGGTTTTTTCGGTTTCTTGCACACCCTTGCCGCTTGTTGTCTTAAAAAACAGTCAAGCATTATAATGTACCTAGTTATAATTAACTAAAACATTTGCATGTTAACTATATCTCAACATAGAAACACAAAACCAAATCAATTATTTAACTCGGTTTTATAGCAGGGAAAGAGTAGTGCCTTGATAAAGAATGATTCCGCATGGGGAATGGATGTAAACATGTCACCTCCAACATGGCTAATTCCTTCGTATGACGGTGCAGATGAAATGACATGAGGCAAGTCGAAATTAATACCTTTAAGATGCGGATATTTGGTCACAATCTCATTTAATGTAGCCCCAACGCCGCCCCCAACGTCAACCAAAGTTCCTTTTAAACTACCAAAATCACACATGATAGCGTCGATTTCTAGCATAGCTGCACATACCATTGCTTCATTGAAGATCTTATTGGCCTCTGGTTTTTGAGCAAAAAGATCCCATATCTCCATTCCATATGTTTTGAATGCGGCTGTACCGCCCTCTTCAATGGATTGATTCAGGTTATAAAAAGCTGAAAACATAAGGGAGTCTGTGCCAAATAATATAATGGCGCAAGGGTATTCCTCGTGTCTTTTAAGAGAAATTTAGAGCACTCATTGACTGATAGAGTGGTTCTTCACGACCGGGTTGATGCACCTCATCAAATATCTGTTTATGGACCAAGAACCGCATGAGACGTGAGAGTCCGTCCACATTTGGTGATGGACTGTTGATCCCATCAGCGATTTGAGACAAGCTAATTGGTCCGTCATGACGATTAATTATGCCAGCAATGTCGAGTTGCAAGGCACATCGTGATGCAGCATTACTAAAACAACCATAGAGTTGGTTATATAGCAACGCTTCACCTCTGATTATTGCGTCGTTTTCTTGTGTAGTTACTAGACTCATTTTAAGGAGAATGTTGTATGAAACCAGAATGTTATAATGTTGTGAGTATGTAGCAAAAATGAAGTTTGTTTAGTTTAAATAGGCACTTTAGTTTAATCTTATATTCTAATAATACCAATGCTATTATAATCTAAAATGTTATTATAATCTTAATATTCTAGTGTATCAAGGACAATAAGATATTAGACAATGCAGGCTAAGAAAATACAATAGAAGATAACAATAATATATCTAAAACATTTGACATATAAACAAGGGAGTAAAAGACGATAGGCAAATAAACAATCATCAAAGAGAAAAGATACCATGCAAAAAGTAACAAAACATACCTAAACATTGAAGACAAAAAATGAAAAACTTAGCTTCTATCACATGATTTGAGTCAATCTTCAAAAAAAACATATATATAAATAAAAAAAAACAAAGCAGATTAAAAACCATAAATTATTAAGTTATTAACTGTATTAACTGTGTTAACCACAAATTATTACAAATGTAGGCAAATAAAAATTGAACTTACCTTAATGAATAGAAGATGTGATTATGCACAATGCTGATGACCAAGACAGGAACTAAAGAACATATTCGCAAGACTGAAACCAAAAGTTGGAATCAGACAAGGAATTAGAAATCAGAATCGAAAGTGCTAAATATTTATGAGTAATCTGAAGAAAAAAATTCTAGTGTAAGAAGATATCTTAACTAAGAAGTAAAAATTTTAGTATATATATACAAGCTCTATGAGTACAAAAGCTCACAAACAAAAACAATCAAGTGGTCATACGAGGAGGTTTTGAAGAATACTTTGAAGAAACCTTTAACCAAATAATTAGCGGGTTTTTGTCTACACTTGAGTTACTAAAACCTAGAGGTAAGTACATAGAATCAAAGACAAATCATGTTATTTTTAACGTGCTATACGTGTTTGTATGAAAATACATGATTATTTGAGAAATCATTATTGGCTCAAATATATGAATGAGTGGCTTAAAATGAGGTTATAATTTTGAAAAAAATATGTTGGTAAGCCTCTAATAAATATAAATGGATTATAAGTCCTGAGAGTTTTGGCATTTGGAACTCCAAAAATAGGATTGTATAAACATGATTTTGATCGTTGAAATCTCAAGGAGTTCAGGTGTTGAATTCCGAATGAACTAAAAGTGAGAGTTAATAACTCTCATGGGCTAAAAATATGTGCGCCAGAAATTCATTTGTTGAATTCCACAAAAGTAATGAGGATTAAATAAAGGATTTGGTTGTTGAAATCCCAAGGAATTTGGATGTTAAATTCTAGATAAAAATGAAATATATTTTTAGAAAATGATGTAAATACTTATCTAAAGCTACTATAAATATATTTTCAAAAATGTTTTTTGGAAAATTACTCTTAGAAGATTGAAGCTTCGTGGACGAGGTTGCACCGACAAATGAACCATAATCGTGATTAATAGTTTGTATAACAAAGTTTGCTGTTAACCAAATATATTTTCTTTTACAATAAATATTTTAATAAACAACGAGCGACAAATTTTGGATGTGAACTGGGACCTAACTCTAATATATTTTGTCAAAGTATTATTTATAAAAAAAATAAAAATTAGGGTGTTTCAAGTTGGTATCAGAGCACGGTTCGAGAGATTTAAGTATTTAAGATGAATACTTAGACTCGTACCATAGGTGTTCTTGATATATACACGAGAGGGTTCAGTCTATAGGCATTCCAAGTGTAAGGCCCCGGTCCCGGTGCCCTACTTTAGCGTTGGATTTACTCATAAACAAAGTTCTAAATATCATAGTAAATTAAAACTTTTCGCGGAATAAACAAAAGGTCAACCATTCTTTACATAAGTATTTAAATTTAAACAATATAAAGCATGTCTTTAAGTTCAAACATCATAAATTTTAGTCTTCAGATGCCAGCTTTCTTATTCTTCTGCTATGTGTCCCTCTTCAAGCTGGCCGTCTCATCCTACTCATATGCGTGCATACTAAAAGTAAGCTACGATGAGTGAGTTCTAGTTAATCAGGTAACAGGTAACATACATTACATTTAGATACTACATACTTAACTTGTTTTACTTTCTTTTGCACGTACACAAGTACTGATGTGCTCAAAACAGTCAATTAAATATTAACTAAATTAAACAAGTAATAAAAACTAGACCTAAGACTCAACTAAACAAAACACCGGCAAGTGAACCGGTCAATTATACTAACGCTAAGTAAGTCCGGAATATCGAACCCACAGGACTCTATAAATTACGTTAATTAACTAATTAGACTCGACTTACGACACGACTATTTATTAATAATATTTGAGGGGGTTTTTAAACTAATATTAAACTAAGAATTAAACTAAGAAAATAAATAAGCAAGTAAACGAGAAGCAAGTAATCAAACACAAGATCTAATGTAAGGCCCAGAACCCGGTGACCCTACTTTAGTGTCGGATTTACTCATAAACACAGTTCTTCAAATCAGAGTTTATTAAAACTTTTCGCGGAATATAAAACATCAATCATTTGTTACAAAACATTAAATCTTTTCTTTGATACCATAACACAAAACTTTATATTTAAAACATCTTTACTTCTTTCTTCAGATGCCAGCCGTTCAATCCATGCCGTGTGTCATCCTCATACTAACTCTATAATCAGCTCACCTGCGTTCATACTAAAAGTCAGCTACGCTGAGTGAGTTCTAGTTAATCGAACGCCATACAATACATACACATGCACACATATCCGTAGATACATATCCATACTTCACTAGTTACCCTTCTGTTCTACATACATACTTGCTACCATACATACATACATATCTACAATCACTAACCTCAGTCTACCGAGAGTACGTTCATAGTTCGCCGTCTATACCTGTACTCAAGGTCGTGAACACGTACAAGGTTCGCAGTCCTTACCTATGTTCACCATTTATGGTACGTACAAGGATCGCGGTCCTTCCCTATACCATAGTACATCCACAACACGTACAAGGTTCGCAGTCCTTCCCTATGTTGCAACCTAATTCATAGCACGTACGAGGTTCGCAGTCCTCCCCTATGCTACAAAATCAGCACGTATAAGGTTCACAGTCCTTTCCTATGCTGAAATACATCCACAACACGTACAAGGTTCGCAGTCCTTCCCTATGTTGCAACCTAATTCATAGCACGTATGAGGTTCGCAGTCCTCCCCTATGCTACAAAATCAGCACGTATAAGGTTCACAGTCCTTTCCTATGCTGAAATACATCCACAACACGTACAAGGTTCGCAGTCCTTCCCTATGTTGCAACCTAATTCATAGCACGTACGAGGTTCGCAGTCCTCCCCTATGCTACAAATACAGCACGTATAAGGTTCACAGTCCTTTCCTATGCTGAAATACATCCACAACACGTACAAGGTTCGCAGTCCTTCCCTATGTTGCAACCTAATTCATAGCACGTACGAGGTTCGCAGTCCTCCCCTATGCTACAAATACAGCACGTATAAGGTTCACAGTCCTTTCCTATGCTGACGCCTATCTACATTACGTATAAGGTTCGCAGTCCTTATCTACGTTTACATATATCATCTACTTCACGTATAAGGCTCGCAGTCCTTAACTACGCCATCACCAGCCGAGTCTATGTCCGACAGAAGCTAGAGGGATTTGCCATCCTAACTTACTATGTCGAACGTAGAACTCACATGCCATTCGTGTACCTATATACACATACTTACATTATAACATAAGAACACTCTAGGCATTCTTTACCTCATTCATTTAACAACCATACCCCTTGTCGTTACGTGCAATATCCGAAGATCGTTCACGCCCCGACAAGTATTCATTTGAAATATTCATACATCTTCGATATATAATATTCGTACCTTTATTTTTAACCTGACAGTACGCGCAATATCCGAAGATCGTTCGCGTACCGACAAACAATCATTCATATCTATCACACATATCACATATGACATACACTTATCACTTAGGATAAATGTATTAACAACACATCGAGTATGCACACAGCCCCGAAAACATAACAAGGAATGGGGCTAGAAACTCACCTGAAGACGGTTACGTTCACCGTTAATCGAAATCCCTTTTTTCAGCTGTGCACGGCTGACTGTATAACAAGTACACGTATCAAACAACTATCACTACTCATATCATCTTTCCAGTCTTAACTACTACCCACAACGAACGGGGGTCCGGGGGCAGCGCCCCTGGCAGCGGGGTCTAGGGGCGGCAGCCCCTAGCAGGGTCCAAGGGGCAGAGCCCCTGGCTGGGGTCGAGCTGCCAGGTCAGCTTGGAAAAATTTTATTTACATTAACTGTCTTAACACATTTTCCATTAGGTTTTTAATTTATTTTCTAAGCGAACTTAACTTTAGGCGAAGTTAAACCTTAAGCGAACTTAGCTTTAGGCGAAGTTAAACCTTAGGCGAACTTAGCTTTAGGCGTAGTTAAACCATAGGCGAACTTAGCTTTAGGCGAAGTTAAACCTTAGGCGAACTTAGCTTTAGGCGAAGTTAAACCTTAGGCGAACCTAGCTTTAGGCGAAGTTAAACCTTAGGCGAACTTAGTTTTAGGCGAAGTTCATCAGGCGAACTTAGCTTGCAGGCGAAGTTCATCAGGCGAACTTAGCTTGCAGGCGAAGTTGTCGTCTGCAGGTTCTGTTCGCTCTTAAATCCTTCGTTCCTTAACCAAATAACTCGATTTAGGTACCTATGGAATCGTCTGACCAGCGCCTACAAACCCCAACTATCAAATCGACCTAACATCGATGTTTAGAGGGTGCGTTTTAGGCATATGGGTTACGGGTCCTTTTTATCAATCGATTAACCCATCAAATCATAACCATTTTCAGTAAGTTTAGCTTTGTTGGATTCGTTTTTACCATACAAACTCAGATCTACCATTTCTCAAATCAAACCGAACCTATACGAACGATTTCTAACCATAAACGTACCTTGAACGAGTAGAAATTACGAACACGAGCTGGTCTTGTTGCTTTGGTTCGTCACGACGATCTAGCACCAACTAACGTTTACTCTCTCTCGGATCCTGCTCGTTTATAGTGTGTGTGTTTTTGAATGTGTAGAGATTAGAATGGAAAGAGATGAGGTTTAGGGTTTTATGGTGGTTTAGGGGATATTTATATCCCTTAAAGCCCATGGACCTAAGGCCCATTCTCATTTAACCCATCTCAAATAATCTAACACTAGCCCGACTCATACCAACTCCTACTCTATTATTTATTTCCCGAACCCGAGTCAACTTTCCCTCTATTATTAAGTAATATAATAAATATCATTTTGGAAATTTCGGGATGTTACATCTAAACCAATAAGAGAAGGAATCTACCTATGTAAGAATCTCATGCATCAACAATCATCAAGCAATGGACAAATAACATGATTATGGAAACTGGTTTCTAAACGTATTCATCTAACAAACCCTAAAGACCATTGACCGAATCAAACGACATCTCAAAGATAAATATTAGATTATTAAGCAATCAGTTATATCGATTTCCGCAAAGTCATCAAATAGGGTTAATTAATATTATCATAGGCAAGCAATCTCACGAAACACTAAACCCTAGATAACTTGATAAATTAAACATGACATCATGAACATGGATCAACACAATAAGCAAGAATATTGTCATTACTATCCTAGCATGCAATTGACCAAGACACATGAACAACTCATCACCTTACAGCTATTGGAATTTAGCAAGGCATTAAAAATCCTAATTAACAATCAACAAGCTTCTATGATCTAATGGGCCCATTTAATCACAATAATCAAAACACCAAGTAATGATTAAACATAAACCCTAAATCTAAAGAACACAATCAAAAGATAAAAGATCTATGTGAAGCAATAGTTAATAATCAATCAAGATAATAAATACTTATACGCGTCATGAAAACAAAACCAAGTCTTTTACTATTAATAAAACGAAACCATAATCAAACAATTGTCCAAAGCAAGAATCAAGTCAAAAACATGTTCATCAAACCTAGGTAGACATGAAGTCTAGCCTATAATCATTATTAAAAACAATTCTAAACAAGTATTAAAAACAAAGAGAAAAGACATGACAAATAATGAACAAGGAACGAAAGTTAGAGCGATAAAACCCTTTGCAATTGATCCTTGAACACTCGGATGAACGCTCTCTCGATCCTCCTTAGTTCCTAGCTTCAAAATACCTTCAAAACCTTTGTTCTCTCTTCAAAATCGGCTGCCAACAAGCTTCTATATCGGCTAGGTTATAACCCTTTATATATTAAACGAACTGGGCCTTGTAACTTGCAAAACGTGCTGACCAGGGAGCCCTAGGCGCCCCGCGGGCGCCTTGGCCCTTAGCCTTCGCGCGGCGCGGCGCCCTCAAAAGGGAATTTCGGTTTTTTGCTTTTTTTTTTCTTGTTTAATCTTGTTAAATCTTGATAATTATCTTCCTTAAATACCAAGTAACGCTTAGAACCTTCTAGAACTTGCTTCCCTTGTTTCTCCAAGCCACCACATATATGAAAACATAACAAAACATTAGTGAAGTAATCATGTAATCATTAACGAGCAAAACGAACTCAAACATATTATGAAATGATAGAAAGAATTGGATTTAACATGCAAGACACCAAAAGATTAAAAACACGATAAATATCAAATAAACTTGACTCAAGACCTTAAATAATAAAACATTAACGAAACATGAATCAAACCGAACTCAAAACATTAAAGAAACACAACTTTACACGGGATTCAAGATGTATAAATAGATGTATATCAAGTACATACCTTCATTCTTACTTTCATAATTTCATATTTTATCTTACTTTTACATGCATATTTATACGTTTTAAAAAGTATGTCGCCCTATAACCTCACATATGTTATTAGAGTCTGTCACCCTCATTTCAAATATATTATTATGGTCTGCCACCCTCCTTTCACATATATTATTAGGGTCTGTTACTCTTCTTTCACGGATATTATTAGGGTCTGCCACCCTCCTTTCACATATATTATTCGGGTTTTCCACTCTCATAACCATACAACCATACACACATTCCTCTATTTCTATATATAATTTCATACATACTCTTAAACATTTCTATATCGATCATATATCATTCATAAAACATTCACATGTCATACATTTACCACTTAAGGTAAGTGTATTCACTAATCACATCGAATATGCATACAACCCCGGAAACATAACAAGGAATGGGGCTAGAAACTCACCAGTGTTTTGTTCCTTTCTGAGTTAACGGTAATGCCCCACCTTTGCTGTGCACGGCTAACTGTGTAATAATTATATGTGTCAATTAACTACTTCTACTATATCATACTTTTAGACTAGTGAAATCCCAAGTTAATGGGGTCCGGTGGCAGCGCCCCTGGCAGCGGGATTCTAGGGGTGGCAGCCCGTAGCAGAGTCCAATAGGCAGAGCCCCCTGGCTGGGGTTAAGCTGACTTTCCATGATTCTGGGTTAAGTCTATTCCAATCGAATCGAGTCTGAATTCCAATCGAATCGAGTCTGAAATTCCAATCGAATCAAGTCCGAAATTCCAATCGAATCTAGTCCAAAATTCCAATCGAATTGAGCCTAAAATTCCTATCGATTCGAGTCTAAAATTCAAATCGAACCGAGTCTGAAATTCCAATCAAATCGAGTTTCAATTCGATTCAATTCATTTCCATTCGACTCTATTCATTTCCATTCGGCTCGATTCGTTTCCCTTCGATTCGTTTCCATACGATTCAAATTCGTTTTATCTCCGAACAAATCGAGTTTCTCCAAAACTCGATTCAAACATGGTTTTTCATGTGTTTTCTTCCAAATCACATTCTTAAATACCGTTATGCCTGTTTAAATGATAAAACGTGTTCCGGGCCATATCGACTTCATTTACTCATTCTAACACGATCCAAACGTCACTCGTTCGTCCCGTTTCATTCTAAACATCATATTTACGTTCAAGCTTACATTTTTCTTACCCGATAAGGCCCGATTTACCTTAGTATCAAATCCTAGTGCAAACAGACCTAAAAAACTTAACCTTTAACCTAAAACGTACCTTTTTGGTTCACTTCTAGCTACGGTTTTGGATTCAACACATGAATCTAGACGTGTTTCTTGTTATTTGATGATGCTCGAACACGAAATCCAACCTTACTTCAGCTCGGATCTAGGTCTGAAATGAAGAGAGTGTTTTGTGTGTGTTATGGAGGCGGGATGTAGGAAATGAGGGTTCTAAGGTTCTAGGGATGTTTAAGAAGTTTATATACCCCTAAGCCCATGGACCTAAGATTCATCACCATCCCTTATTCCATCATTTATTGTCCAAACTCACACTCTATTATTTTTATTTAACATAACTAAATAATAACACACTATTAAGTAAACAAAATTCTTTTATTTATTATTATTATTATCAAAAGTAGGATGTTATACCAAGAAAGCTAAAAGGAAGAGTTTTGTATGAGGCGCATAAATGAAAATATGTGTAAATTAAGTGTGTGTGTGTTTAAAAGACAATATAATAGTTTGGGTATCAGGATGAATAAAATATATTTTTTTCATATCTAGCCAGTATAAGGGTAAATGTATCATACCACTATGAATTTTCAATAATTATATTGTATTGAAAACAATAAAAAAGTAACAGGGGAAATGTAAATATGCATAAAATGAGATGTGTGCTTTTATTTATTACATCATACATGCATATAATATGCTTTATGTCATTAGATAAGTACCTTAAAAATGAAATTTAAAGAATGAAAATAATAAGAAATTAATTATTTGTCACAATAAAAAGATGTGGAGAAAAAAGGAAATATAGTACACGTTGATGAAAGGCGTATGTATGACCCTTAAAAATTAACCTTAAATAGACAGAAATATACATCTATTTTTTTATATATTTACTTTTTTTATACATTTACTTGACCAACATAAGTGGCAGCAACTTAACAACGTTTAACATCCATACATATAGTATTAAGCTTAACAACATGCGGAAGAAATGATGACGATTCTTGGGTTCGGTTCACATCACGAATTTATCTTCTTCCGGTACCATAAGCTTTTAGTTACCACCATAAAACGTTTAGTAACTTATTATATAAACGAGTCATTGACTCTGAAGTGTGAAATATTAAAATCATAAAATTTGTATGTCGCATAACGCGACAGATTTTGTAACCAACCCGTTGCGTAGCATGAAAAATGATGAGTTGAATCGGGTCAGGTGACCATCTCCCTCTCACTGCAGATGCCTACTCTTGCAGTCTGCTGAAGTTAGTAGGTGTCTAGACTTGCAGTCCCCTAATATTAGTAGGTGTCCAAATTTGCACCCATCTAATATTAGCAGGTGTCCAGATTTGCACACCTCTTATATTAGTAAGTGTCTATGCTGCACTCCACTTAAGTTAATAGGTGTCTAGATTTACACCTCTCTTATATTAGCATGCGTCCAATTTTACACCCCTCTTATATTAGCAAGTGCCCAGTTTTACACATCTCTTATATTAGCAAGTGTTTAGTTTTACACTTCTCTTATATTAGCAAGATCTTGTTTTCTTACCTTTCATAGTTCCGGTTTCTAACCCGAATTATTTGGCCCGTTAAGGGTAAGTTCTTGTTTTCTTTAGCAAGCTCTTGTCATTAATGTATTCTGTTTACTTCAAGTAAAATATCCTCTAATATAAGTAAGTTCTTGTTTTCTTTTCATTCTTAGTTTCGGTTTCTAACCCGAATTACTTCGCTTGATAAAGGTAATTCCTGTCATTAATGTATTCATTTACTTCAAGTAAAAACTCCTCTTATATTAGCAAGTTCTTGTTTTATTTCCTCTCATAATTCCAGTTTTAACCTGAATAATTTGGCCCGTTAAGAGTATTTCTGTTATTAATGTATTCTATTTACTTTAAGTAAAAACTCCTCTAATATTAGTAAGCTCTTGTTTTCTTTTCATTCTTAATTCGGTTTCTAACCTGAATTATTTGGCCCGTTCAGAGTAAATCTATCATTAATGTATTCATTTACTTAAAGTAAAACTCCTCTAATATTAATAAGTTCTTATTTTCTTTTCATTCTTAATTCCGGTTTCTAACCCGAATTACTTAGCCCGTTAAGGGTATTTCTGTCATTAATGTTTTCTATTTACTTCAAGTAAAAATTATTATTTTCATCTAATGATAAACTACTTTATGGTTTGTATATAATCACACCCCGGCCTATACGACGCCATAGTCGTTTATACTTTGGTTTCATTGTCAATGTCGGTTTAGGGCCATATAGTCCATAGACGACCTGTTCGATTCATTCTTGTGATATACATCATTTGTGAATAAATTCAATGTCATAATTCAGTTCCTCCATGGTCATAACCATATTTCATATGCTTAGGACGTCACATTCGTCTCTATGACTTCATGTCATTTACACGTCGGTTTTGACAAGTCCTTTATTTAAATCGTGAAAACTTATTATTCTTTTTATTATTCGACCCGGTAATCAAACTTCTTCCAAACATTATGTCAAGATACCTAAATCGATATAATTTCATAATAGAATAAAACGAAACATCTAGTCACGTACCAAAATGCTTCCCTTTTTGTTTTGCGTCCCATCCAGTTCAATCTTTCGGATTGTCACTCGAGTTGCCTATAAATCACAACCTGGTTACTCATGAGGATACTTTTCTTTTTATATCCTATTTATTAACATATGCCAACATCATCCAAAGAGTTAGTATCAACCTCCTTATGGCACGTTAGACATCATATTTCTCATTCAAGCATTTCATGAAACACCTTGTAAGCATGATTTTTAAGTTGTACATTTAGTTAAATTTCATAACTTTCTACCACTTCATATAATTCTAGTTTCATTCAAATCTCACAATCAATCAATTTATATGTAAAAGCCAATCAAATCAAGCTAATACACTATTTATTGTTCATGAAATTAGGGTTCTTCACCTTATGGCTAAAAGCCACTTCATAGTAGACTTGAACACTAACAAACAAGTGATTTGTTCTAAGTACTTCACATTTACAACATTCATGTACTATCAATTTCATCAAGTAATCTACTTGTCATCCATTCATGTGTGTGTGTGTGTGCGCTTTAATCCAATTTTATAATTCACATATTTTTGTTTGATTTTGAACATGTTTAGCCCATATACTTTAGCTAGTATTTAAAACGCGAAATTTAACCCATTTTCGGGATGTTACAACGTAATATTAAAACACATGTCAAAAATTGTAACATTTGCAAAAAGTCCATGCCATTCTTGCCAACTTATAAAGTTGAGGGAACATCTCGTCATTTTCCCAAACTTAAAGTTCAAGATATAATTTGTATTTTTTTTATTTTATTTGAGACGGACCGTACCATTTTGTTACGTTTTGTATCAAACATAACCTGGATATTAAGTTTTCGTTTTTTGACGGGGTGTCACAAATGCCTACTATTTGAGACAAGGTGTCTCATCCGCTACAATGGATGAGATGGGCTATCTCGTTTTGTGACGGCCTGTCTCATCACCATGTTCAGCAAGAGGTGTCAAATTTCAAGTGTTACGTTGAGAGTGACGCTTGTTGACTCAACAAACTCGTTTTGGCCTATAAATAGAGCTCATATCACGACCATTCCATGCATCCATCATCAAACATCAATCACAAACCCTTTAGTTAGTTTAAGGAAGTATTCTTGAATATAAGCAAGTGCAAATCACATAGCAAATGGGTTCTAGGCGTGTTGGTGTATTGATCAAGTATCCATAGGTGTTAGGAACATTCATCATCAGTCTTAGTCTTAGGTTCTGATATAGCTTGAAAGCAAGGAAAGCATGTTCAAGTACTTGTTTAAGGTTCGTTATTATGCGTTATCGAGTATCCTATTATAGATTGAACGTCAATCAAAATGATTTACAGAAGTCATATAAGTGTTTTCATGCATACATCAGGTTATAGAACACTTAAACGGACATCGAAATGATATCCAAATGATTTTACCGTTAAGGGGCCAAGCAGAAGCATTAGATGGACCGTCTAATCATTATACAATCCATGTCATTCTAAAGTTTGATACGGGTCAAGATTTCATTTGTGACGGTTGTCACACATATACAGACCATCTCATTCTGATATAGTCCGTCTCAATTAAAATTTATTAATTTAAAGGGAATTACATTTTCAACCTATAAATCGAACCCAACTTGATAAATGAGGTTTGAAACGATAAAACCAGGCCATTGTGGTTTGTAGATGGATCAAGAGATACTATTCAGGTATTTATGAAAACCTATTTTATTATACGTTAAGCATCATTCACAAAGTTTTTCAAACGAAATCACCACATCATACAGAACAGACAATCACATGTGAATGTGTAAACCCTTTATGATCAAACGATTTAAACTCTATATGATAAATGAGGATTTTATAAAAGAGTCAGCCAAACATTCAAAATGTTTGCATGAGATTACTTGACTCAAAAAGTGTACAAAATGGAAATAAAAGCAACTCAGACTGATTACACATGTGTCTGGATCCAATCATAACCGAACCTAGAACGTTTGCTAATGTCAGTCATTACTAGTTCTCCAACGAGTTGCGTGGCTCGGAGAACCCTTGAATTGCGTGTGTATGGTTGTGGCACATATCCTGGATATAAAAAATGTTCCCACTGAGCTGTATATAAAACTATCTTTATATCTAACGAAAAGTTTACTTAAATTCTTTTAAGACTCAAATGTTTCACCAACAAATCGTTGACTTATTATCACCCCACATTTTAGGTAACTAAGGTGTAGCAACTTGTACTGGTACTAGGAGTCAACACTAAAGTTAGAGGATCGTGGCATGAATATGGCTCAAATTTGTTAATCATAATCCTTGTAATAATGATACAATTATCTATAAACCAAATACTTAAGTATTAAATTCCCGAGTAAATTTTCAGTGTACACTAATATTTGAATGTTGCACTATGTTTAATGTCATGATTAGCTTAACTACTATGAAGCCTTTTAAGGTTAACTGATGCAGCGGTGTAAACAAAAACAAATATCGAATCACGTTGATTCAGTGAATACCCGTGATGAACTTCAAAACTCCCAAATCCCACCCAAAGTCTAGGAAAAATGAAGAGAAAAACGAAATTTATTAATATTCAAGTCTGATTGTTCATATTACATCACCAACATATAAATAAGAGTTCTAATACGAAATGAGCCTAAATTGGGCCATGGGCCAAACACAAACCCAAAAATAAAAACATAAAAAGTGCTGAAAAAACAATAAAAGGCCCATAACTTTATTTAGGAGTCGTTTTTGGGCTTCGGACAGGGGCAAACCGTTGTGGGATGTTTGCCACAATGTGCTCCTCGTCTCAAGCTTCGATTTGACTGGTAATAGGCCTGAAACGGAGCTTCGTGGGCCAAGTTATGCCCGTTTTCGTGGGCCACCTTTGAAGACACGATAATGGGCGTCCGAATATAACATGGCATGTTCGTCAATACTTGGGCTTTCATCATTAACTAAGCAAAAATTGTAAGAATGCAGAGACAGTTACAATAAACTGTCCTATTCAACATTTCACTTTTAGGGTGTTTGGGATTGCTTGTTTTTACCAACTTATAACTTATAAACTTTTTGAAAAGTAATAAGGTGTTTGGGATTGCTTATATTGTGAAATGAAAAGTTTCATAAGTTACACTTTTGTAACTTAATAACTTAATAAAAAGTTATAAGGAGGTAAAATAAGGAATCCCAAACACCCCCTTAGAAGTAAAAAGTTGCTCAAAGAATTTCATGTTTTCTACTTTCAGTTTTGATGTTAATGTATATAAGACCACTCTCATTGGCAATCCAATGGTGATTTGGGTTGCCACATGGCATTAAATAAAATAAAAAATTAATATTTTATACTTGGTTTATCACAAACTAGTTCACCAATACAAACTAGTTTGCAAACCATTTTATGCAATATTTTATGCAATTACTAGTTAATTTTTTTTCATCTTTTTGTTTTTTTGTTAACAATTAATATAATATACAAGTTAGTTTTTGTTTAATAACTTAAATTGTTAGCTTAAAAATAATCTAAAAACACAACCATGTTTAAAAACTTCGATATAAATTTTATTAAAAATGAGGTTATTTAAAAATATGTATTTTTTTTTTATTAGCTTTCCAATATAATATTATTGTTTCGTAAACTTATTATTTAAAATTTTATTTTTATATATTTTAAATAATCATAAATTATATTTGTATACAAAAAATGTTGGTTGAGATTGGGTTCTGAATGTAAGTGAAAATTTAAATTAAGTTGGGTTGTGTTTGTTGATGAGAGAGAAATTAGTTTTTTATTAAAAGATTGGTTTGGGTTGGTTTGTGAATGGGGATGGTCTAAAGGTGGTGGCAATGATCTTAAATTCTCAATCTCATCTCACATCTGAAACCTTTTCATCGGTTTTTCACACTTTCTCTCTTATTCATATCAGTGGTACATCATTTCATCTCACAACCATCTCAATCCATTCCCAAACCCTTACAACCATCCCAATACATCTTTCTAGGGATGAGCAAAATCGGTACCGGTACCGTACCGGTACCGATCCCGAAATCGGTACCGATTTGGTAATGTCGGTACCGAATCGATACCATGGTTTTAAGTTTCGGAATCAGTACGGTACCGGTATTTCCCGATTTTTTACCCTCGGTACCGGTACTATCCCGGTACCGTACCGGTACCGAACCGAATATTTCGGTACCGGTACCGATACCAAGAATTTCCAATTTTCGGGATCGGGAAAATCGGGATCGATACCGGTACCATCCCATGCTCATCCCTACATCTTTCAACCTTATTTTTTCTTTAATATTAAATTAACTAATTTATATTTAAATTAAAAAACATAAATATAATATAAATTAAAAATAACTTTAAAATAACCTTCATTAAAATAATTACAAAAACAATAAAGCATAACATTAAAATATTAATTAAAAAAACCATCAAATTAATCCTCCACTTCGGATACGCCTAAGTTGGAGTCGTCTTGAGTCGGGCCTTAACCAAAACCACATATCGGGATGATTTTTTAAAATATCTGACGTTTCGATGTTTAAAAACCCTTGTGAGTGACATATCTTCGGTAGTCACAATGTGCTTGTGTATTCGCATCTTGTCTATGCATCTCGGCAAGTGTCCGAAAGTAAAATAGGTGGAATTGACCAACTTTTTTTAAGATCCCGTCACTTTGAGTACCTCCAAATTAAACATACACCAACTTTGGGGGCGTGCATCGAGTAGTGACAAGAAAAGGAGACAGTTGTGGCTAAATGATTGATTTTTCTATCAAACAACTTAGCAGATTTGATAATTTAACTTTTATTTTCTGAATATGGATATGGCCCGGTCTTGAACCCCCAAGCACCACACTGAGCCTATCAACGAGCGACGGAAGAGAAAACATGATGAGGTTAATTTTTATAAGGATATCCTTAATTTGGCAGAATTACAATTAGATCGAGTGTTATGTAGGTAGCAATGACAACCTTACCCTCCGCCCTATATCCATTTGATTTACCAAGTTTCAAACATATTCGTATAAACTATTATCATTATCATAATTACATTCGATAGATATGACCATAAGAACATATTAGAAAACTCAACGACAATAGCAAACACCACAATCTTATTAATTAAGAACTTAATATTGGAAACGATCATTCCCCCACAAGACACTAACAGACTATACCAATATTACACAACCACCAAAACTCGATTGTACATTCACGTATAAGTTCTCAATGCACACGACCCCGTCTTCTTCTTCATCATCATCTAAGGGCGTTAATAAAAGCCATCAACGAGTCAACGTCTCTCTTCTCCGACGGGTACTTAATAGCCCTTGACGAGTGCTTCGGGAAAAACAATATCGTCGGGAAGCTCCCGAGCTGCAACTCTTGTTGCGCAAACGCCTTCTGGTCCGCATCAGCTCTAAACTTACCAACCTTCACATCAGTCCCGGCTAACTTATCAGCCAATTCAACGTACGACGCTTCCATCGCTTGGCAAAACGGGCACCACGGCGCGTAAAGAACAACCACCCAACCGTCTTTTCGGTTTTCCATCTTGAGAAGGTTTTCGACACCGGGCCGGGTCAAGTTCACAATGTTCTCACTCTCGAAGATATCCGAGACAACCGCGCTCTCGTTACCAACCGACGCGTTCCCGTTTCCGGTTTCCTCTTTGATGTTTCCTTTATGCAACCCGCATTCTTTCGCCTTGGCGTCCTCCCACCACCATCTTCCTTCCCGCTCGTGTTGACCGGGCAACACCGACCTCGTGCACGGCTCACACCCGATCGAAATATACCCTTGAGCATGCAACGAGTTAACCGGGACCTCCATGGTCCGTAAAATGTTCCACACGTCGTTCCCGGCTACATTAGCCACCGGGTTCCACTTCACCAAGCTACCCGAACCACCATCCAATCCTTCAAAAACCGGGTCCACTTGAACCACCGGGACTTCCGATCTAGTCCCGGGAGACTGGTCCTTCCTTTGACCCGTGATCCAAGCCCGCAAACCCTTCAACGCGCGCCTCAACGGCCGCACCTTCCTCACACTGCAGCATTCCTGATGCCCGTCTTCGTAAAATGAGAACAAACCCTTGGTTCTAACCAATGCTTGCACTTCAACCGCGTCGGGAAACATGTACTCGATCCGAATACCGTAATGCTTCTCAACCTGATCGAAAAACTTGTATGTTTCGGGGTTTAACCGGCCCGTATCAAGGCTGAATACTCTGAACGGGCGTCCGGTTAAGTGAGCATATTCAATCAATGCAACATCCTCTGCACCACTAAAATCACAAAACAGTTCAAAACGTTAAAATTCGATCTAAGACGCATTAAATACTTGTAAACTGTGGTTAACAAGTTGCACTATTGGATTACCTGAAAGCTATAGCAATATCATTCCCATATTTTTCTAAAGCTTTGTCCATTATTTCAAGTGGAGATGCATTCTCTAAATCCTTAGCCAATTTCTCAATGTCCTCAACCTCTGCTGTTTTGTCCACTACATCTACATAATTTACACATAATAAATTATCCAAATGCTTCAAAGACTTGTACTTCATGCTAATTTAGTTATGCAACCCCAAATCACTTCATTAAAGAAATAAAAAGGTGAATACTAGTGTTGGGGCCGTGTTTTGGTTGACATGTTAAATTAAATGGATTGTGTCTAGTAGACATGTTTAAATGGGGTGACCCGCCAACCCGTTTAGATAAACAAGGTCCACTCACAATAATTAGTTTTGAATGTTTAACCCAACTTTTTATAACCCACTAACTCGATTAACACATTTATAACTTGATTAAAACCCATCAACCATTTTTGACACGTTTAAATAAATGAGTTAAATGATCGACCCGAACACTACATTTAATTAAACGGTCATTTTAATTAAAAAATTATAACTCGAAATATAAATCAAAAAACTTAAAAAGTAAAATTACTAAAAAGTTTCTTCCGCTTTTCTCGTTCCATAAAAAAAATAAAAATAAAAAAAACCCGAGAAATATCAACCCGTTTTGACCCGTTTCAATCATTTTTTTTAGTTTAACTCATTCTTACCCATCATATACATTTTGATACAACTCATTCAACCCAATGGGTACGTTAACCTATTTATTTAATTAAAACATTTACAACTTGGTTATCAATTACTGAATTATGTTTTGACACAAATAAAAATACGGGTCGGGTTAACCGATTCAACCCTACAAGATTAGCACCCCTAATTAATTACCCCCAAATCAACAAACAAAACATACCAGGAGCAAACACAGTAGCCGCAGACGGAACAATCGAATCACTCCGTTTCGGTTCCGCATTCACCGCCGTCACAGCCGCAGATCGTTTCCGGGTCAAACTCAAACCCACCGGAAAAACCCGATCGGACGGCTGAAACCCACCATTACTGAACAAAACACCTGGAAAACAAAAACGCAACAACAATTAACCTCCAAATTCAAAACCCACATCCCAATTCATAAACACAAACAAACCCACAAATTTACCTTGCTCAGTACCCAAATTATTATTATTAATATTATTAAAGACAATTGAAGCAGAAGAAGTAACAGCCAACGCCATTGACGATAATAATATTATTAATAGGATTTGTGAATAAATAGACTGAATTTGATGATGGAATTGGTGAAGAGGGTGGAGGGTTATATATATACAGACGGAGGATAATAAGGATTATGAAAGGTTGAGAGGCGGCCTACTGGGTTCTTTGAACCTGGACGTGTTTTGGGTTTTTATTTTTGATCGTGTGTAGTGTGTGTTTTTACATAAAACACGCACTAACTAGGATGACGTGGCATTGTTTTGTTGAGGTTGAGGGTCAAAGTTTTTTATGCCTGATCTAACGGCTTACGTTTCGTATAGGAGGAACTTGGTTGTGGAATTATTAAATGTTTAAATTATTAATTGTTATTAAGTTAGTTTATTAATTGAAAAAAAAGAAGGTTCAAAGTAAATCACACGAAGATTCATTTGTCATTAGTCATTAGTCATTAGTGCATTACCTTTTTAACTTTTGAATAATGCTTTTTCCATTTGATTATGACATAAGACATGTGTACCGGAGGTTTTATGGAGGCATTATGTGATCATAAAGCCTGGGAACACGCCCCCTCCCGTGGCTTTATGAAGGCGTTTTGGTTAAGGCTTTTTGGGTAGCGTTTTGTATAAAACGCTGGTGGAAGGCACACGAATTAAAAAAAAACAAATAAACAAAGTTATGGAAAGTTATGAATATTTTATGACTACACCCTATTTTTGTAAAAATGCATAACTCTGAATGGGCGTCACGTGACGCGTAATGCTCAGAGGTGGGGCTTTATGACTACACATGGTCTAAAAGTGCCTTTATAAACTATGATTAATAATTTATTGAAAACATAATATTTAGAAAAGGTTTATATGGTTATAACAGGATCTTTTTACCGCGAGATATAATAGTAGCTGCATATCGTTTGATTCGAATCAAATTTGAGATAGTCATACTTGACTATATAAATATTGAAATCATGAATTGTTAAGTTAGTTTATTAATTGAAAAAAAAAGAAGGCTCAAAGGTAAATCATATGAAGATTCATTAGTCATTACTCATCAGTGCATTACCTTTTTAACTTTTGAATAATATATTTTCCTTTGATTATGACATAAAAATGCCTTTATAAACTGTAATTAATAATTTATTGAAAAGATATATTTAGAAAATGTTTATATGTTTGTAATAGGATCTTGCGAGATATAATGGCAGATGCAGATCGTTTGATTCGAAACAAATTTGGAATGAGTATATTTGACGATATGAATCATTTGTAAATAGCAAAATAAACGTATTTGTTTTGAGGGATCTTTTACCAGAGCAATTTAGGTTGGTCTTGGTACGTTTAGAAAATATGGCCCGAGGAAACATATATGCATAATTTTGAGATTTTTTTTTATTTTGTATCTCTATAAGGATTACCTTATATATATACTAATTATCTACAACAACAATGTCCAATAATTTCACAAATAGCAAAGTTATCTGTAAGATCCGGAAAAAAATATGATTCAGGTAAACCTTACGTATATTTCTAAGGATGTAGAAATTGCTTTCCAAAAGAATAATAGCTCTAAAACAAACAGTAGACATGTAAACGTAAATAAAGATATATAAATAGAAAACTACAAATAATTCATGAGTGGTGGAAAAGTAATATGGTGCAAATAAACAATATACAACATCATAAAACAACATATTAACTTAAATACAAAAATTACAATCACAAGCAAAAACCACCTGAGGTGTTTGAAAATCTAAGACTTTTTAAAACATTAATGTATCATTTCTTAAAAATCATTAACATTAATTTACGTCTCTACAAACTATATCCATCAAATAGGTGCAACTCCAATAAAATTTGCATAGTCCACTCATCCTAAGTCCATTTAAGCATGTCTTTACTCCTCATCCCCTCCGCAATGAATAGTGATATTCTATATTTATAGAGATTCACAATTCATTATTCTCTATAAATACTCTGACTATGTAAGAAATAATAATAAATTAAATGTTTGTGAGTGGAATAAAGATTGATATAGAGCATGAGAGCATTCTCATACCTTCCCCCATCTACATGTCTCAACTCTTATTTACAGATTTAAGAGATTGGCGTTTACTCACCTTAACACACCGCCACGCGAATACTGTCTCTTATTCACTCCCTTCATTCTCATAAATCAATTCCTAATATCTTGTGTGTAATTTGAAACTTAAAACCAATTCAAACTACACAACCAGATAAAATATGCTAACAATCATTTAATTCTCTATTTTATTTACTTTTTCAAGTGGTCCTAAGAATATTCTTAAGGTTGCAACCTCATGTGGTTGTCACAAATCAAACATAAACTCTTAATAAATTATGTGGCCTACTTTATTTATAAGGAAAAATAGAACGGCCAACCACCCATTGGCCGTATTTTAGCATATGGTTGTCACACTCTCTTTATATATATTGTGGATGAAATGATTCTTGCATTGAAGAATAAAGGAATCTAAAATTTTGATCTTTGAGCATCATTTATTTGTAATAAAACCCGTAATACTTATTGTTTCATAATACGGAAACAAAAACTTATAAAGTTAACTATATCGAATCAAGACTTATATTATGCGTTAACATGTTTCAACTTTATAGATCAAAAATATAAATATATAGGTAGTATCTATACGAACACCTGATTATGTTTGTACTGTACTATTAACTATAGTATTCTCTTTCATCAACATACGATTTACAAAAAATATAATATATAAAATCACGGTTTAAATAAAACTTCAACGTAATTAAACCGATTTAGTTGATGTTTATTAACTTTGTTTCTGACCACTTGTATATTACTATGTAAACATAATAGCCAATTTGTTTGTAGTTTAGCGTATATATAAATTCATTTGACGGCGTGTTATCAATGGATTATGGGATGTGTACTATTTACGAGTAATTAAGCTATTAAAAGAATCCTGGATAACAAAACATAAAAGACCAAGAAAGTTAAATGATTAGTATTTGTAATTTATAGTTGTAGACTAGTATTTGTCTTGTCTAGACATGCAATTTTAGACAATAAGTGAATATAAGTATGCTTTGGTTACCAAGATATAACTCTATGAATATTTAATCACAAGGATATGAATATGCATGTGAACAGTATAGGTATGTATGAATGATAAAATATATATACATATATCATTAGAAACATGTATGCTTAGTGATGAATCCAAATTTTGTTGTCTAAGCATCTCAATCAGAATAATTTTCATTTGTAAATAAACTGAAAAATAAGGTCTCTAACAAATTTAATATTAAATTACAAACATAATATATATCGGTTCACCTTGTTTCTAAACTTCTTGATCCAACACTGGATTTGGTGTCTCAACACCTAGAACGGAAAGGCATAGTTTGAGGCTGTTATCGAGTAATAATGTGATTTGTGGTCGGAGATAAGTGCGTGTATTTCTTTAGCTGCTAAATTACACCAAATCCGTCTTTGACGAGGGGGTTAAACTATTGACCTCAAAGAGAGCAATACCACACTAACATCTTACTACAATAACTTTTATCAATTGAACCAAACCTCACCATAATAATTGCATATATAATTAAAGTGTCTATTTGTTTATTATATAAAGAATATAAAGGTGGTGCCGTTAAAAAAAGTCATTTAAAAAAAAGAAAGGAATTAAAGGGGAGCGTTTCGAGTTTTTGAAAGGTCATTTTTAAGTGTTTGATGACAATATAAATATTAGTATCTTTGTATATTTAGATTTCTTTATTTATTTAAAAATTTAAATAAGCACCTTTCCAATAATCGTTTTATTATCACGAATGAGCTTATAAAGTGATGATGTGATCATTTGCTTATCACCACTTTTAAAGGGGTGATAAAAGGTTTTTCTTAGGATTTTCTTTTGAAGGACTCATGTTTAAATATAGGTTCATGTACGTGCTCTGAAGTATGGGTAACATCATCGTAAGGGATATTCGAATTTAGGTAATAAGAAATGAGAAGCGCTATGACTCTTTGGAATAGCCGCTATAATTGCAATATATGTCTTTCAAAATAAACGACAAAAAATGCAATCCTTGATAAACGAAGCTTTTAGGTTGAATTAAAATATTCATAATTTTAAATAATTAGTTTAAAGTTTAAACAGTTAAAAGCATAAGTGATTGATCGTTATAATTTTTCTTATTTTCAGTACACTTAATTTAATCAACTAAAATATTACTTTACACTTATAAAAACGTTAAAGTGTATTTCAATAACTTAACTTGGTTAACTAAGTTTTCTACTGCACAAAATTATATATGGTACAAGACTTATATAAAGCATGTTAATACAAGAATCTATTACTTAAAATTAGGGGTGACAATTTTTGACACGACCTAAAACACGACACGAACCTGATACGAAAAAAAAAATATGTTTTTGGTCGACTGACACGACCCATTTTCTTAAATGAGTCAACTCGAACACGATCTGCTAAAAAGTAGGTTTGAACCATCTATTCTCTAATGAATTCCATTCAAATTATTATAACTATGTGTTCTTAGTTGGGAGTGAGAGATATACCACAAAAACAATTAGATCTATCACAAATTATTATAATATTATATACGAATAAGAGTAATTATATGTTTAAATTGCTACCAAGTCACTAGACATTACTTACATTCATAAATGAACGTAAAATGGGTTGATCATAAACACGACACAAATTTAAATGGGTTGGGTTAATTAAGGTTGAAGAATCTCAATACGCTAACTCGTCAAGTCGATACGATTGACACCCCCCTACTACAAAATTTTCAAGAACACCATAGACATACAAAAAACTCTCGATAAAACTATGAAACCAATCTCTAATTAATATTTGAAGCACAACAATTTAGCATGTTAGGAAAACGATGGTTAAAACTTTAATCAACCTTGATTGTTTTAATACTAACCAAATTAACCTAATTTGACATGAAGTATTACTAGTTCATCAATAATATTATATGTCAAATACAAGTCCTATAACACTTGATTAATTATCATTAGTCACTAATAAACAAGTATGATTAAATCATCAAAGTGTTTAATAAAAAATCTACATCAAATATTTAAGATGATGGAATTACAAGTTCAACCCACTGAATATAATCTTATAAGGGGCAATTTCATATATAAAATATGAAAACTAGATTTATAAACTTGGAAAAAGTTTATAAATTTATTTAAACAAAATTATTTAAATATATTTGAAATTCATCTTCACTATGTTCAACGTGATATAGACCGGATGTTCACAACCGCTTAAGAACTTGTGAGATATTATTCTTCATCATTTTGCTCTACAACACATACATATACATTCATAGAAGATCTCTCTTGATTCAAAGCATCATTAAAACAATTAATGAAAGCTACGCACGTTATTCACTCTTGTATTCTTTTAGGTGTAATCGCTAGAGGTTGTTCTAGTGATTTGATAAGTTAGCTAATCATCATTTGTTGATTATTTGAGAAGGGACACTATCTTGGCATAGTTACACTTTGTTGTTGTTGTTAGAGAGAGAACACTATCTTGACATATTGTGTTGAAGAAGATAATCACTTCCTTTGAAGAGTGAGACGCTTATACCAGTGATCCCTACCATCTAGGAAACATTAGTGAAGAAAATTCTCGATCAAGGTCTAGGAAAGGACGTAGGGTGGACTCGTGAACATCCACGTGAACCTCTATAAATCATTCTGTCATCTCTAAACATTAAACTCTTTAACTTATTGCATTTACTATTATAAGTTGAGAAAATAGTTTAACAAAATTATTAGCTTATCATTAGAACTGAATTAAAATTTAAGAAAACTAGTTCACTCCTAATTTTCTACATAACACAACTTTATAAGAACAGTGATCATGACCAAAATTGCGCGAAGTGCTATTGTTAAAAATACAATTCAATATAATATATGGCTGGGATAATTGTTCAACTTAGCGAGTTTTGTGTTTTAAGACTATTATTACATTTTGATTTACTTGAGGGAGCTTGTAGTTGTCTTGAAGATAAAAAAGTTCTTTATGTCTATGAGTGAAAGCATGGAGTATATACGCATGATTTGCTGAAGATATCGAAGAGTTAAGGGTTACATGTTACAACTTACATGTTGTGTTTCAGTCATGTTTTTCAATATTTATTCATCTCCATCATTTATATTTCTTGTTTAATAAGATCGCTTGAGAGCATTTTGTTTTATTTTTATAATGTTTATTCATCACGTAGGTAAACTATATTTGTATTGTTCTTTAGATTAATCTTATTCTTGATACCTAGATGGATTTGTATTAAACATTAAAATTGAAAAAATTAATAGAACCTAAATCAGTTTAACCATATTGAAAGAGACTTTACTTACATGAACTCAGAGATTGAAAATGACTCAATATGAAAAAAAAAAAAAAAAAAAAAGAAACCTCTGATCTAGAATCTTTAAATACTGTTAAATCAATACAATGTAGACATATGCATGGCCTTCTTCTAGGTTGTCTACATATGCAATCCAATCAGCATGTTTCCATTCTTATGTGCTTAAATATTTTGTCACGTGTCATCTCACACACTATATTTAAACCTTAGAATTTTCCACCATAATCATTTTAATCTCTCTCTCTCTCTGCTTACTAACTCCACCATCCACCATCTTCTATATTCCGGTAATGTAGATCGAGATTAATCGTTTTCCGGTAATGTTATATATTATACTTTAATGGCCAACCAAAATGTTATATGATTTTCTGGCAAGGTTATATCTTTTTCCGGCAACATCATATTTTCTTCTGGCTATTGTAGATCTAACATTTTTATTTTTATTTTCATTGTTAACTGGTTTTTTATAAAATCAGTTTAAGTTTTAAATCAAAAACGGCGATAAAGCTAATATTTCTACGTATTTACGTTATTCCGGTAAGTTTTTCGTTTATGTGTTATACCTATAACAATGGGTGTTTTATATTTATTTGAAGTTTAATATTTTTCCTGTTTTTTTGTTATACATGTTTTTCTTCTAGAATCTAAATATAAATCAGCTTCATCCATATTCAGTATAATTATTTCGTTTTTCCTGTAAGACACATTTAAATTATCCGGTTATAAATCGTAATTCTAATATTTCATAATATCAATGTTATAACAAAACTTTATTATTTCAAGTAATTTACCTAATTGATTTACGGAAAATTTGATTTTAGTTTCTTAATAAAAAACGGAGATACCATGGTTATTATCATTATTTGTTATTTTCCGGTAAGAAATTTAAAATTTTCGGTTATAAATTAAATATCAAATGTTCCATGACATCAACATTAATATTCTACTTTATAATTTCAGGTGAATGTCACGAGTCATACAACCTCATTTCAATTTAAATTCTACGAAAAAATCCGAGATACCATGGTCATTCTCACAATTTCGTTTTTCCGGTAACACCTTTAAAATTTTCCGGTTATTAATTATAATTGAAATAATCCATAATATCAATATTAATATTCGATTTTATTATTTCAGGTTATTGTCCCACTCCTATTATCTAATTTCACGGATTGAGGATGACTTTATAAGATGTATTTTTTTATATTGATGTATATTTATTTTTATTTTTTGAATAATCATGTATATTCATGTACATATTTAATTATCCCATTAATAAAATTTATTTTGTTTGACTTTCCTTATTTGTTTAAATAACCGAATTAACATGAATATTGTAATTTAAATACTTTAATTATCCCAATCACACTTTAATTAACATCAATATTAAATATTGACTTTCTTTATAAACAATGGTCCATAATAATAATGATTTGACTACAATATATTATTTTATGTAGATTTAAATTTTGACTATATGTTAAAACATAACTTATATTACCATATTTTTATAATTTAAAAAACTATTTGATTTCTATTTATATTCTAATTTAAAAAAATTATTATCAAAATTGATCACCATATATAAGTATATGTAATGGATAGTTATAAAATTGATCACGCACTCAAATTTGACCTTACATATTTAAGATCAGTGTAGGTCAATGCGTTGAATATGGTAATTCTTAACAATTTTGGTATATGATTAACCATTAATATATAATTAATGGTCTATAATAATAACAATGATTTGCCTAAAATATATCTTTTTATATACATTTAAATTTTGACTATGTTGTTATATTTAAACAACTTAATTTTAGAATTAATGATCAATAATTTAAATAATAAGTTGTCTAAAATTTTTAAAGATAAGTTATGGTACCTTATTTTGATAATTTACAAAACTATCTGATTACTATTTATATTCTAATTTCAAAATTTTATTATCGTTTCTATTTATATTATATCTTACATAAATAAGTATATGTAATGGATAGTTATAAAATTGATCATGCATTCAAATTTCAGCTTACATATTTAAGGTCAGTGGAGGTTAATGCTTTGAATATGATAATTCTAAACATTTTTGGTATATGATTAACCATCAATTTATAATTAATGGTCCATATTAATAATAATGATTTGACTAAAATATATTATATTATATACATTTAAATTTTGACTATGTTTTTATATTTAAACAACTTAGGGGCTGTTTGGTAGGGTCTGAATGAGCCTCTTAATAGTTCAGGTCTGACTCAGTAAGACTTAAAAGTGTTTATTTCATCTAAAATTCACATCCGAATGGCTGAAAGAAGCTCTTACCCATTTTTGGTATATGATGATTCCATGTCATCCGGCATCGGCGAAGTCCCCTCCACTGTCACCATTGGAAACAATAACTACAGGTACGGTAAATGTCTCTCCCCTCCTTGGATCTAATAATCTGTTTCATCATCACCATCACTATGAAACAGTTTTATTATCAGATCAAGAATAATAAATTACAAGTGAATTTTAATAAAAAACAGTTTGTTGAGAAGCTAAGGAGTTTGAAAAGGAAGCACCAGAATGTTTTAAGATGTGCTCATGTTCAGAACAATACCGAAATACTTCCAATTTTTTTATGAACTTCAATTCTTTCAGTTTTGTTTTAGGGCTATTCTGTTTTGAATGTAAAATCCCATAGTTTAATTGAAAAGATTGTTTAGTTGTTCTTCATAAAGTATATATTGTCCATTTGCTCTACATAAAGTATGGTTCTTTGATGTCTAGTAGAAGGCTTAGGTATGGTTTTTTGATGTCTAGTTACTGGTATGTGATACATGTGTGGTATTTTTCGCAGCTTTTTGACAGCTTCTGTGCTGACTTTGTTAAAAATCATATAAAATCAACCGAGTGTCCGTTTAAAGTGTTCTTTATATGGTTGGGAACCCTGAGGAGTCTAGTTTATGTAGAAGTTTAGATCAGATAAAAGTAAGGTCATTTAGTGGGTCAAATCAGTCGATGAATGCAGCTGTGCAGAATGCGCTGCACAACAAAATTAGTTATCTAAAAATAAGTCAAAGGCGGATGCTTATACATGCTTGATCTATAACATATATTGCTGAATTAAATTGATTGCATTCACTATTGGAGGGTGTATTATTGGTTTAAAAGTACAAGTAAATGGGTTATGCAAGAAATTGCACTAACGAGTTGAATATTAAATGAACTTTGTTGAGCACGGCATGGCGCATCTTCGCCACTTGTTTGATGTGGTCGGGATTAGTTATCTCCGATTTCCTCTATGTTTAAAAATATACTTTTTAAACTACATGTTATGCACGAATATACTAATGCTTATATTGTATAATTATGTGTAGGTAAAGTTTCGTAGTGTAGAGGCTCGTGTTCAAACTCTCGGATCAGATTTTTGGGAGATGTTTTTGTTAAGTCTAGGTGTATATTTTTGAAAACAAATGTATGTACGATATTACTCCAAGAAAGTTTTGTATACGTGATTTTTATACGTGAAAACAAATGTTAACTCTTGTAGTTCTTTTTCAAAAGGTTTGACAAAGTATAAAGTTATATAATACGAAGCATTTTATGAAAATGAAAATGGGACCAGTTTCTGCTTAGCTCTCGATATTGTTTTTATTAATTTACGGTGTTACAAATATAGTGCTGAATATTTAGAGGGGTAAAATAGTCATTCTGCACTATCATTCAGACGTTCAACCAAACAACACTTATTGGTTCAGAGCTACTTTACCATTCAGACCTCTTAATAGTTCAGCACTTAATGGTTCAGCACTTGCCAAACAGCCCCTTAATCTAATTGTGTTTATAAATGTTAATAACTTAAGGACCATATATAATAAATACAATATACAATATTGTATATATAAAATATCTTTGGTAATTGTATACAATATTGTATATATATAAATTACAAATTCAAATTAACTTTCCGGTAATTGTATGCATCTTTGGTATATGATTTAGACTTTATTTTATAATAATGATAATGAATAATGATTTGACTATAATTTTCAACCTTTATATGAACTTTACAAAAATAAGTTATAGACTTTAATATCAACAAATCGAAATTCAAAATTATCTTCCAATCTATTTCAATTTTAAATCCAATATTATAATCTCTACAACTACTATGAATTATTTCGTACTTTCGTTTTAAATATTACTCGGGTTTGAAATATATTGTTAGTTCAAATACTATCATTTGGAACAATATTGAAATATATCATTTATTTATAAGTACAACATTTGCATTTGATTAAATTTATATGATGTTGCATATATATTATGTTTTAAATATGTTCCACCGTGTCTAACACGGGCACTATTCTAAATCAATATTAGAATCTATGTTTCCTTTAAGAGATTTGAATCACTTGAATCTTGCTAATGTTAGAAAAGAAAGGGCACATTTGGATTTGGAAAATGAAGTTAGCGAGAAGCTGGTAAAAAGGTTGTTAGAGTGTTAGAACTATGAGTCAAATTTTGATAATCTTCTAAACTCTTTGGAATCTGAAGATTAAATTTAAAATATACACTTATTCAATAACTTAGTTAAGCATGAATTTGTTGTTTAAATTTATTATGTTTGTTGACATGTTTTTTCACCGTGTGTAACACGGACTATACCCTAGTGTTCTAATGCAACTATTCAAGATTAATTATTATATGACTCCTTAACAGCTACTCATGATAAGCACGTAAACTACAAATATTCCAATCTAACATGCATGCCATCCAACTTTATCGTGAGAACTCTTATGAATTATGAATTACGATAAGTTGACGGAACTCCGGTTAATAACTTTCTTTAACAAAATATATTTATTTTTTCATATATGTAACATATACATTTACTAGACTTTATTATTATTATTATTATTATTATTATTATTATTAATTTACACAAATCAACTATTGTAACACGTGTAACGAACTGTTACACTACAACGTGAATGCGTAACATAACCCTCATACTATTCAGCAATATATTCTTGACACCTAACACATATGGATAAACACAAAAGAAATATGATGATAAACAGATAAACCTATATTGACACATGAGTTAGGTATTTTCTATCTCCTCGACTTTTCCTTTGGGTTTGTTACGTGCCTCGGTTTCTTTAGCCTATTTTTAGGTTGATGCTTTAGTCCTATGCATCGTTACTAGAAAAAAAAAAAAAGCAGAAATTTAGTTTCAGTGTGGAGGAATTTGGTCTACTTCATTTGCAAGTTGCAAACAACATCATGATCAATCTTAATAACATGAAAACACTAACAAGATACACTGAAATTGCAATTATCATGCCTTAAGTTAAAACTTACAAGATTAAGTTTTGAGAATTTTTTTGTACTTTGGATGAAGATGCAAATATTGGCCTAATTCATCTTCTCATTGTACTTTGTGAACGTTAATCCTGAATTATTAATAAAGTTAAGGGTTTATTTTGTTATGTTTTGTTAAAGTAATGATTCAAATGGTTAAATCGTTTACCGTGGGTGATTATTTCATGCGTTCGAAAATTTTAACAATTCAAACAGGTTTTAGTATTTGGATGATGTCAAATTAAAAATTTAACCTTGTTGCATGGGTGATTATTGATTTATTTCATATAAAGATCAGAAGGCCTTGTGTGGTATTTATTATTCCATATATTTCTTTTGTATATATAGTTCATTAGGTGATACGAGTTGAATATTGGTGGTTACTGGTTAGTTAGTATGCAGTTTTTTCCAGGATCCGCACGCGCTAGCTGATTATCATGCATATAAATTATAACATAAGTTAGTTATCCTGTATTCATGTTCTATTGTTCTATAACGAATCACAAAACATTGCATTGGGACATTGTAGTTGTACCACTTATTCCATCCGCATTCTGCGATCACAAAATGTGGTTCTCAAATTTCTGTATATATAAATCTGAGACATAATTTATATACAGAAAAATAGCTGAATCGTTGAGAGTGCTCATCTACAAAGCCGTATACATTGGATAACAACTGAGAACACGAAGAAATGTAGCAAATTTCTGCAAATAAATAAGCAACTCACTTTCAATGTTATTCTGCATTTTGGTTGGCTTCTACTTTTATGGTTAATGTGGTTATTGTACACACGTTTTGAAACTTCGTACCTGCAGATGACTCAAAGCACATTGTGCACGAGGATCCGCCATCGAAGCTTCAAAGTCAACGTAAAAAAGATAGTCAAAGTACCTGCCACAGGCCATATATCACCTTGATCTTTCACCACATTTGAACATAAATTATGCACAAAAGTAATTATGTGACACTCACATGTGACTCCCCTTGTTGATGTTGTAACCAATCCTAAGTGGACGCGTTCTTTGTGGCCGGCTCTCGATCTAAAAATTAGATGTTTGATTTAAAAGTTGAAATCATAAACTTATTGACTTAAATAAGTACTATTAGTTTGTTACAAAAAGGATAAATCACCTTTAGTAAGTTGATGTCTCTGAGAGCGAAAACAGCCAAGGCTTTGAATAGAACTTTAGGACCTTCTTCTAGTGTAAAGACGATGCTCGTCTTGAAATATTAATTTAAAAAAGTTAAAAGTGTGAGTACGTTTAAAGAACGATATTAGAAGATTAAGGAACAGTCTTTGCCTTATGGGGTTTGTCGGGTCGAGGAATAACCGGTTCCCTTGCAAGTATTAGAAAACGGGCAATATTATCTGCATCATCCTGGTGAAAACAATGAACTATTTGTCAAATCACTTTTCTTAAACTATATATTCATTCATATACTGCAAATTTGAATTAGGAGTTTGCTTGGGTCGGTTTTGGGCTCAAACCAGTCCAAAAATCGAAAATTTTGGTACTTGGGTTTTTTCACAACTGTTCAGCTTTGGTTTTCACAACAAGTACACTTCAGTTTCACTTTATTCGGTTTTCCTGGTTTACCTTTTGAGTTTGAAATTTTTACGCAAAAAATAAAATAAAAAAAACAAAAAAGTTATTCTACATTTGTGTCTAAAATTTTTGGCCTACACCATTTATTATTTTCATATTAATTGTTTAACATTCAAAAATAAAATCTATAATCCATAAATTAAATAACAAAAGTCAGCTTTGTCGATTTTTATGGCTGTTAAATAAGTCGGTTCTTTTTTCTTTTTTAGCGAACATGCAAAACCAAAACCGACCCGGAAGTTTTGAAAAAAACATTACACCAAACTGTTGTTTTTGGGTTTGATTCGGCTATTTTGGTTCATTTAATTTATTTCAGTTACAGCTCGGTTATTTCAGTTTTATGCACACCCCTAGTTTGAACGATGTTCTACGTAAATAATATCAAACCTGGATGGTCTGTGACAGAACATCAAGCTTGTATATTTCTGCAGCTTGCAAACTCGCAACTGCTCCGGTTCCTCGTACACCTTCCAAAGCCATCATCTGTTTTAAACATTAAGGTAACTCGTAAAACAACCTAACACAATGTTCCTTAAGTGCTTGCAAACTTTCACATGTTACCTGAGCCGCAGCAGCAGTGTCTTGGGTACTAACTCTCACAATGCCCAATTTGTTCAGTGTAATCTCACACTCCTCAAGTGCCTGTAGCATTACACTTGTTACATTCGCGCACGTGCATATATATTAAAATATAAGAAACAAGATAGTGAACCTGAGGGTGACTTAAAACATGTGTTAGTTCCTCTTTTGTTACACCGGGCAATCCCAAGAGACAGTGATTAATAACTAGCTCAACTTCACCTACAATGTGGAGTCTATGATGAAGAAGTAAATCATAATTTTGATGAATACTTCCGCTTACGGAATTTTCGATTGGTAGCACCCCTTTGTCCACTAACCATAGTTCAACAACCTGAGAACACAGAAACTTATTAAGCATATAAAATTTGTTATAAACATAGGAAATGAGAATATTCAAGGGGCGGTATACGGGTAAGTGGTAAGCATCTAATTCCTTTTAATGAGTTATTATAAAAATATATACTAGACATTAAATAAAAAATTATATATATGACAGGCTCGCAAGCCAACTTGAGCTCTATAAGTCAAGCTCAGGCTTGGGCCCACGATCGTTTATTAAACCAACTTATTTTTAGGCTCTAACTTGCTTAAGCTCGGATTATTTTTAGGCTCTAACTTGCTTAAGCTCAGATCTATTTAAGTTTTTAACGAACCAATCTCCTGTGGCTCTACTCATTTACATCCTAGCTGATTGATAGGACCCAATAAGTTTTTCCTAACAAGTTTTCATGGTCACTAAAAATAAAAAGAAAATAAATACCTTGAATACGAGTTCAATCCGGTCACATGGCACTGTCTTGCACACCGGATATGCTTTAAAGGCTGCAATTTCGCTGTATGCACCGGGTGAACCCTATAGTACCCCAATCATTGAATTATAAAGAGAAACATTTCATACGTTGTTTTGAAGTGTAAACAGGATCCCTAGCACGTCTAGGCTTGAGCTCGACTCGTTTAATTAGAGCTTGAGCTCGACGTACTCAAGCTTGGCTTGTTTATTATATATTAATAAATTAATATGCATTTGTAGTTTTTTTATATATATGTATATATATTTAGTTGTAACTTTTATATATGACATAATATATATTATCTAGTTATTTTTATCATAATAATAATAATAATAATAATAATAATAATAATAATGATTGCTATAAAAATATATATTTAGTATATTAAATAAAGATTGTATAAATAATAGACTCGTTAGGGTCATGCACCAGCCAGCTCGACGTCAACAAGTGAAGCTCGAGCTTGGGCTTATTTAAAACAAACTTATGTTATAGGCTCGGGCTCGTTTAAACTCGGCTTGGTTCGAGCTTTTAGTAAGCTAATCTTAAGTACCTCGCGAGTGGCTTGACTTGTTTACAATCATAATCATGATGCATGATAGTAAGTAATGTAATGTATTACCTGGTAAGCAACTCGGACCTTTGATCTGTCATTACTAGGACCAGCAAGGTCCTTAGAGGATAACGGTTCTGCATTTAAACAACACGAATGAATCTTTAAAGAATCCTAATGACAAACCACAAGCAATACTCAAATTGTTATTAAACCGGCTCACTTGGGAGAGAATTTAGATCTTTTTGAAACCCTTTAAACTTGGTGATCTGAGACTCATCAATTCTTTCTTCTGTTGAATGTCTATAATTGTTAAAAAGATGAAAGCTTTTCTTGTTTTGAACAATATAAGAGACACCCATTTGAGAATGACTATGATTGGCATGAACCCATATTGGTACAAGCTTCAAACTCATGTTTTTTTTTTGGGTACCAATTTTCAAGATTTTGAGCAGAAGGAGGTTCATTGACGTTGGATTTTAACAAGAATATTTAATTGGTTTGAAATGGAGCCTCAAGATTGTTGCCAACACGTTGGTTATGTGTTCATATTACATTTTCTTACATGGCACCATTGACCATTATGAATTATATATATAATGACTTGTTCACCTATAAATATATGGGTTCTTTTTGGTCAAAGAAAAGTGCATATGGATTAATTTGGATCACTTAAATAAAGAAACATGTCAAAATGAGTCATTATTACTAAGGGGTGTTTGGGATTTCTTATTTTACTTCCTTATAACTTTTCAGTAAGTTAATAAGTTATAAAAGTGTAACTTATATAACTTTTCCTCTCACAATATAAACAATCACAAACACCTTATTATTTCTCAAAAATTTTATAAGTTATAAGTTGGTGAAAATAAGCAATCCCAAACACCCCCTTAAAATGGCTCAAAAAACTAGCAATACTCATAACCGCTATATGTTCTTTTAAAACAGCCCGTTTCGATCCAAGGTGTGTGATGTATACACTTATAACTGTATAATAGTTGCTCCTGAATGAATAGGTTATCAAACTGAAATGTTAATCATGTTTTTGTTATAATAAGTAACACGTTATCTTTTTTACTGTTCGATGTACTAAACTTTTATTATGTTCTTTTTGTTGTGATTAACATGCTATTTATTTTTTTATCTGTAATAAATGGCAAAAACAGACCTTTTTTCTAAGTTTTACACATTAACCACATCCAGTGAATAAACGAAATTTATAATATGAAAGTGATATACCGTAATAATGATATTTATGAAAATATTATCTCTACATTATTGGATTTACCATTTCAATTTTAACAATATGTTGATCAATTCTTTATGTAAGTAATAGAAAATATGATAAATATTAAACCTATAAACTTGTTACAACATGGAGAGTAGTAACCACAACAGAGAAGGATGTAGATGACATGGTTGTCAGCTTGGTCGAGTTCCCCTTTAGGATGCATAGTTAAGGATGGGGTTAAGGTTCTTGAAAATAACCCGGTTTTAGAAGAGATGAGGCACACAAATTGTTATGTGTGTGTGATTAGGTTATGATGTTAATTTATTCTCTTTATATATACACCCAAGGGGAAACCCTTTATTAGTTAGTAATGGTAATATGAACCATCAACAATTACAAAACTAATATATAATAAGGTATAATCAATATTTTAATCTAGTATAATATAAATAATTATAATGGCCATAAATAAATATATATAATTATATATTTAATCTTGCATTCTCTCACTTGAACGAGTAATCATTTATTATGAGTATTAGATAAGCCTGATCAGGAGTTAACACTCATTTTAGCATTAAACTTAAACTGGAGCAGAGAAATACAGTCTTTGAATTGAACATCAACTCAAGACCCTCATTAATCATACTGCAGTCCTTAATTAAAACCTAAGTAGTTGTGATCAAAATTTTCAAGTAAGCCCTCCAGAACGTTTGATTTGTATATTAATTCGTCTATATGCCAATCTGCATGCTAAACATATTAAGAGACGTACAAAATCAAAACCGTTAAAGAAATTTAATAGTTATCATTCATAATACGATATGCAGTTGTACGCGGTCATCAATAAACCCCTCATGATTATAAGCGCTTTCATAATACTTATGGATAATAATCCTTTAGTTATAGGATCCTTAAGCATATCATGAATATATTCGATATGAAAATTTAGATTCCTCAATTCGTTCATAAACGAATAATTAATTTCATATCAAATTTAATACAACACCTCTCAAATTGTTACTGTTTAAGAAAACATGGTATCTGACTTTATCACAGTAAGTCTTAAATATATAATTTATATGGAGTTTAATAAAACTTATTAATCCACTAATAAATGTTCAACAAAATTTATTGATAACAACTTTGTAATTAATCAACATATTATGTCGTTATGATTAGGTTGTTATTACTTCATTATGACTCCTCCATGAGATAGATTTGTCTACTGAAAAAAGAATATATCCCAAAAATTACATCAGCAAAAAATTAACCCCGTTAACTATTTTTAACGGGGGATCATAAACCAAAAAACATGGAAAAGGTGGGACTGCCAGAAGACAATAACTCAGGTGAGATTATTATTGGTCAACACATAAAAGGTGGAATTATTTTAATATAATTTGTCGTTAATATATAAAAAAATTTTCCCCAACTATGTTATTAATGAACAAGTACCAAACGTTTCTTCAATATTAAATAATATAACATCCAAGACTCGAACAAACAAACATATCACTTAAATTTGATGACCAGTTTGGGGTTCTTCAGTACTATCTGATCATTAAATCGGCGACTAATTTGGTATTTGTACTAACTTGGTATCCGTCACGTACCTATACGAGTACCATAACCCAAATTAGTTTAGGTTATTTGTAACTCATATCAGTACCGGTTTCAAGATTGTCGAATATTTGGAAATCAAAAAGGCAAAGTTGTACAAAAATGGGTACTATATAGAAATACCCGTACTCGTACTCATACCATAACAAAATTTTTGGTACTGGTATTGGTACACGTTTTTATTGATTTTGGTACGAATACAATCAAATACATATAGAGCTATGGATACAGATATTGTACCAAGCTCATCCGTAACTGAAATCAATAAAACAACTGTGATTGGTGAATAATTACCAAATATTAGTGGTTGAGAAATGATAACCCTTCGGGATGGGGTGTATCTGGTAGGGCTGTTCAAAACCGGATATCTGAAATTTCAGATATCCGAAACCGGATATCCGAATCTTTCGGATAGTGAAAATCACTATCCGAATCCGAATCCAAAACTTCGGATATCCGAACTCGGATATCCGAATATCCGAAAAATAAATAAATAAAAAACCTTATTTTCATAATAAAAGCCATACATCATTTCAGAATTCAAGATGGTGGATTCGGTGGGTGGTTGAATGGACGGTGCTGGATGGCGACGGGACGGGTGGTGCTGGATGGCGACGGGAGGCTGTGATGGTTGGAGACGGTGGCCGCCGTGACTGCGGCGGCGTTAATGACTGGCGACGGGAGGCTATGATGGCTGTGAGAGGCTGTGCAGATCTGGTTCACGTGAGAGAAGGAGGCAAGTGTTAAATGTTAAGTGATATTGGATCTGTTTCTTTTTGTATATGATATAAAATAAATTTAAAAATATTAAAATTAAAATACCGGATAATTCAGATATCCGAAAATTCTCCGAATTCGAATCCGAATTTTCGGATATTTGGGATTCGGATATCCGAATTTTCGGATAGTCTGATAATTCGGATACAAATTCGGAGAGTTTTGAACACGCCTGATATTTGGGCCAATAAGCCCAACTCATGTCTTTTTTGTTAATCCGATTCAAATTAAACCCATATTATATTGACCAATAAGCACAAGCGGTACATTTTTTTAAGGTTTTATCACTCCAATTAAACAAATGCCAATATTATTTCCCAAACCACACATATTTGGATGACTCAAGGATAGCCTCGTGTTGATTTTCTCATTATTTTCTCTAAAGTCTCAAAAATAGAAAAAACTTGAAATCAGACAAATTATTAAAAGATGTCTAACAAAAAGTCAAGGGGGGGTTATAAATATATAACATATTATTAAAAACAATAAGATTTCAAGTCTAAACTTTTATTGTATTGATTAATAAGTTGTGAATATTTGATTATAAATAAATCTATTTATAACCATACAATTATTTGTTATACAAGAATATGAGAAAAACTAACTCAAAAACCCTCTAGGTTTGTAAGTACGACAACTAAGTCAACGCACTTACGTAAGATTACACTAACACCTATGACTAATCATTATTAGAAAACAAGTGTTATGGTTCCCTTTTTGGCGCTCTCCACATTCATCCTGGCTCCATTTGATTGGGTATTCGCACCTTCTTTAATGCTACTCCAAATGGCGCTGCATTAGGGCCATTGAAATTGTGAAGGTGAGTGTTGAGGCAGAGTGACGCCTTCTCCACCTCTATAACACTTAGCCTAATATAGTATTAAACATCACATAACACGGTTAAAATGAAACACATCAACTTACTTTAATGTAATTACAATAAAACCATATACTAATATTATATTTTATTGAATTAAGGAGATCGAAATTGCATGGAACAAGTTCCAAGAATTTAAAGTGGACAATGATGACATGATGCACCACAAAACCATTCATACAACTAGCATATTTAAGAAGACAGGGTGATAAAGAATTATTATTTTTATATATTTATTACACAATCTTCATCTTTATAGCCATAGAATTCATAAAATATTAAATTTATTTAAGTCATCATAAGTATTAGCACTTACAAAAATAATCCAATTTCTAACTTTCATTAAAAAAGAATCGCAGCTTTGAAACTTATTTACCGATATAGTTTTTTTTTTTTTTTTGAAAACTTCATCTTTCACTCCTATTCTTATTGGGTCATTGGATAAACAAAGTTTTATAATTATTATTTTATTGTATAATAAATTTTTAACATGTTATTGTATAGTTATATTTTTTTATCAAAAGTTATTATTTTAAATATTTTCAACTCACGTCTTTGTAAACTAAGTTATTGCTACTTTATTCTTTTTTATTTCGTCTCTTAATTTCATTATCTTGTGTAAAACAAATTACGTTATTAATACAATACCTTTTGATTATGTTTATAAAAAAAACTGGATATAGACTTTATTATATTTCAAAACATCGTTTTTGTGAAGATGAATTTTTTATAACATAGCAAACTGAATTGATTATGAAAAAAATGTTTTATATATATAGTAAACTATATGGGTGTTGTTGTGTCGGTAAGGTAAGAACCGAACCGATTCTGGCCAAACAACAATAACTGTATTCGTTTTGGTCATAGCACTTTTGGTTTTTTCTTTCGATTGATATAGCAACTGCTAGTAATGTACAGATCTTAATCAATTATGAAATTTCCCGCCGGCAATATTTTGCTAGTTATTTTGTAATTGCCGTTATGAAAAAAGAGTTATTTTGAAAATACAAAATATTAAAAAGAGAATATTTAATTATCATATTTTTTTCACTATAATATGTATATGAAATATAAATGCAATGCTTTTATTTAATTGTGTATTAATCTCTCCAATCGTTGATCATCAATCTTTTGTCTATAGAATTATATTTTTATTCATGTTATGCTTTTTAAAGTTTGTTGAACAACCCAAGAAAAAACTCTAAAGTTACATATAGAATGTATATGAAAATTAAAAACATAGATGTTTATAAAAATATTTTTTAAAAAATAAAATGTGTTTAAAAAATTACAGTACGTTTGTAAGTATTAAACATATAAAACTATCTTTGATTTAATATTATGATCCAACTAATTATTTTATTATATTTTATTAGTATTTTTTCTTAGTTTCTTTCAAATAATATATTATTTTAAATATAAAACCTTTTTTATTTAATAAGAATAGAAGTGAAAGATGGAGTTTTCAAAAATATACCTATTTTAGTAAATAAGTTTCAAATCAACCATTTTGGTAAATAATTTTTCCTCTGCACCTATTTTGATCAAAAACTTGCTTTATTATTCAAAGAAATTTTTGTAATGGAGTACACAAAAATTTGTAATTTTCTTTATTATAGAAGTAAACTCTTATCCATGTAAACTTTGTACATTATCTTAGAAAAATCATATAAATAAAAAGAATTCTACATGCTTTTACTTTAAATGCAGTTACTTATATTCTTTTGATGTTAAGCAAAATCAATACTTTCATGCTAAACACGATTGAGTTTATATATTTAAATTAAAAAAAAAACTTTATTTTTTGTATATATTAGTTTGAATAAGACAAAAACAGTCTAGCCACTTTTAAACAAAAGAACTATAGAAATAGATAGTACTTTCAACAAAGAACTTAACATTATAATATTTCCGCAAAACTATTGGATATTCCCGCTTACAATATATTACTAAATTAATAAAAATAAACAAACTCTCATGTTCTAAAAGGTTCTTAATTAAGCTCTAGCTAATTCTAAAAAAGTCACCTAAAAATGATCAAAGCAAGGTTCATGATGATAGTAATCTCTTGATAATGATGATGATGGTTTGATGGATGATAATAAAAGACAAACTATTCTAAGAAACCAGTTTTGGTCAAAATGGCATTTCTCAACTTGCTAAGGTCTCTTCCTTTGAGTGTCCTCCCAACACCTTCACACATTGAAGAAGAGGTAATGTGACTCCTAGCTAGCCTTCTAGCAATGTATTCATGTGGTGGGACCATCTCCTCCTCAGCCTCATCATCATCATGGCCATTTTCATAGCTTCCATTTGGACCTTGACTTTTTCCTTTGTAAATCTTTGACCAGTCTGGGATACCCATTGGAGCTGAGGATTGTTGGTGCTGATGTGGCACCTTACTACCCTCATTACTTGACCTTGGTATCCTTCTTGCTCCATCATGAGATGGTGATCTTTTCTTCATCTTGTAGGGTTTGTTGACTTTGTGGTTTGACTCTTCTCTTTCCTTCACAACACCCCACACATCTTCCTCTTGAAATTCTTGATCTGCCATTTGCTACAATATTTAACAAAAGTAAAACACACCCAAATGATATTAGCAACAAACCTACCTAGCATTTTGTGTATTTATACAAAAAAGTGACCAAAGATTTGTACTTTGTGTGTGTTTTAGTGTGTGTATTGATGACAAGAAAAAATGAGGAATATAATATAATATACCTTGGTTTCCTGTGTGCTTGCTTTTCAACAAGCTCAAATGGTAAGGTAAAGGTAAAAGTGTAGGAAGGCTTAATTGCAAGTATATAAAGGTTAAAAGAAAGTGTAAAATGGTGGTTTTGCAAACTTTCAAGAGAGCAAAAGAAAAGAAGAGAAGCACTTTTTTCAAGAAACTAAAAACTGAGCTTTTGGGAAAGTGAAATCAAAAGAAAAGAAGACGAGACAAAAAACCGTCTTTTAATTCTATAACATAAATGCTATAAAGTTCTAGATTTTACTTAAAATACGTCATTAAACATATATCAAAGTGTGACGTTTAAAAACCAAGACTTAAAAAGGAAATATTAAAGGGTAAAAATTACAAGAGAATCTCAGTCACCCTTCACATGAATGAAGACATGATAAGAAACCGAAAGGTGTCTACTTTTTCTGTCCTCTAACAAAGTCCAAACCCACAATCTATACATACATAACACGTGTATGTATGTGTATATAGAGAGAGAAAGAGAGGAAAAAGAAGGATGAAGACACCATTTTTTGGCCAACTATGGGGAAAAAAGGTGTTGGGTGTAGTTGGAATTTTGCTTGAAATAGTTCTTGGAAATAAGGAAGTCTTGAAAGCCCATAGATTTTGCCATCTTTTCAGATGAACAGAGAACTAAGTAAAAGAAGAATCAAGAAATCTTTTTGTTTGTAAACTAGTAAAGGAAAAACTAAATTGGTCATGTGTTTCTTGTTACCAAATTCGTCTTTGAGATTTCGAATGCCGTATGCGAGTATAAAAAATGAAACCTTACGTTAAATATTTTTTTCAAAGATCGACAAAGAGTGTGATTGCCCGATAGAGGCTAACACGCGTATAGTGATTATAATTCGAATTCAATTGCCACCCCCTATGCCGGACATCATAGCTTATCGTTAACCATCCAATTATTCAAAATCTTACTGTAGGCTTAAGTTAAAGCAGCCCCTCAATAATACTTACTTATTGTAATACAATTTGGCTTAACTTACTTAAATGTTAAAAAAGATATGTTGTTAACTGTCTTTATATTTTTGTTAAAAAAATGAAATTAAGCTAATTATACTTTTAACAATGGCTTAATCTCTAACTATTTGTGTGTGTATAAATTTTGAATTGTGTGCCCCGCCAAGAATGGGCTCTTGACGATGGCTGAGCCTTGGATCCTCTCCTAGACGGTCATGTTCTTATGGTGGTGTTTGAATTAAAGATGGTTCCAGGTTTTATATAATTTACTATAAAACGATTACAATAAAGTGGCAGGCAAACGGGCAACAAGCTGCGCCGCAACTCCCTTTTGAATAGCAAAACCAATCCTGCTAAAAACGAAGCTTTGGGACCTAGAAGCTGAAGAGATTCCGTGTACGACGCGCTGAACCCTATTCAAAAATTTCATAGCATCTGGAGTCAGAAAACCAAATGTATCAAAGGCAAATGGTAGAAAGACATGTTGATTATCTAAACAAGCTTTCTCGTGTTTAACAACTTTGCCCGATTCAGCCTTCAACGCAGCCTGACCCACAACAAACCCACGGTCCCTGAGCCCAACAAGAGGAGACACTCCTGTAAGATCCACACAGGCGTGTTTCCCCCCTGCCCACCCGAACACAAGAATATCAGCTGGTCGTAAAGTAGACCTCCCTTCAAGAGGATCCGTGAGAAAGTTAACAGGGGCCTCCTTTTTAGCAGAAATCCATGCCCGTTTAAGAACATCACACAAACATCCCTAACCAGATCATGTCTGTATTTAAAGCCAGACAATTCTTTGCAATGCACCGCATGGTCACCAAAATAATCCAAACAGACCTTGCGACAAATTGGGCAAGGTTCATCCGTCGGGAACATAAGGATCATTAACCGGTACTTAAGAATAGCCCGATACTCCAAACCCGACATACGTTGGCCTAATCCTTCAATGTGGATGGCCGTTAGAAAATCCTGAGCCCGAGGAGCCCGAAGGCATTCATACACCGCCTTTTGGCGAAGGGATAGATCAAAATTCACTTCTAAACTCTTGACGATTCCACTAAATAAGGCACTCGCCACAACATGTTGGGCTTTAGGGGGGGGGGGGGCAATGTCCTTATTAGAGAACCCGCTAAGATCAAAATCTGGAAGTGAAGTACGTAAACGATCCATCGCACACCCATAATCAGAGTCCAACCCATAAATATCATAACCCCGAAGAATATGGTCTTGCAAACACCACGACTGTGCTCTCGAAGCCACAAAAACATATGTAGATACATCCTCGGCCGAACAGAGACCCAACACTCCATAACGGGTCGGGAGTGATGCCAACCTCCATTGGAGATCCCCAAAGAACGGACCTCCACAAACCACGATGTCCTAAATCGCCATTCGAAGACCATTGTCAAATATAGAAACAGCTTCCCCCACATACATAGGTTGGCACGTTCTCAAACCGAACAAAATCTTGGCGACTCCCATACATGAGCGAAGCAAAAGAAGCTCGCATTGAGGATCCCGAAGTCTTGGGAGACAGCTCATCAGTTCCACAGCGCTAGATGCCCTTTTCATAGCCAAACTGCTGATAAACCCCGCATCCTGGCTTACAGCACCACCAAGGAGTTTCACGCCAAGCACCGGCCTTCCAATCCCGCAAGGGAACAACCCCTCATGTGCCTTCACCCCATTGCATGTTGGCCAAAATAACTCTGTTTTCTTAACGTTTAATTCAAGACCCAAACGAGGCCCCTCAGACCTGATAATATCTAATGCTTTGGCTACCTCTCTAGTATCCCCGATAATCGTGCCATCATCCAAGTACCAAGCATGAAAGAGAAGCTTGCACCGATCTCTGATTTGGTGAACAAGTGGGTGCAAAGCTAAGGCAAAAAGGAGAAGCCCAAGAGGGTCCCCCTGTTGAACCCCAGTGGTGGATTTAATGAAAGTATCACCCACATATAACCTAGCCGACTGCCCATATAAAAAATCCACTCAAAGAGAAATGGAAGGACATCGACTCCGGACCTCATGTAGAAGGGTCGTCCTATCTACTAAGTTGAAGGCATTAGAGAAATCAACAGTAAGCATAGCCAATGACCCATCCGAATGAAACTGATTTAGAAACCTGTTCGCGCTATGAAGCACGACCTCTGCCCCACTGGGGACTCCCATCCCAAATTGAAAGTCACCGAGGTATTTAGCCATCTCCTTCCCGACACCCCTCATAGCCACCTTAGAGACCAACCGCCTCCAAATGGCCCCAACGGAAATAGGTCTAATCCCATTGTCCGGATTAAGCAACGGCGTAAGTGGGGCAGACGCAACAAACTCTGCCAACACCTTAGGACACATTCCCCCCGAAAATAAATTAACCACCGCAGAGATAGCCTTGAGCAAACCATCCGCAATCGGAGACCCCTCTCCGCACAACGCATCTAAAATGTGTTGGGCTCGCAAACCGTCCCGCCCACACAAAGTCCCTTTAGGGAAAGACTTAATGCACCCAAGCACACTATCAATGTCCACGACAAGGGGAGACTCAGAAAGCAAGGAAGCAGGCATAATCGGAGGTGCCATGATGGGATGCTTAGACAACAAAGCGTTCAAAGTATCCTTACCGAAAGGTGCAACCCCTGAAGAGCATAAAACCTTGACCGCAGTAGTGAAATGCCCGTCCGTAACTTTTCGCAAACATTGTTTAACATTGGCGCCCAACCCGGCGTTGTCAGACTCGGGTACAAACGCATCACCACCCGGGGCATCTCCTAGGGGTTGGTTAAAAAGCGATATAAGGAGCTCAAAGAAACCGTCACGGTCACCCCAAGCGGATAGCGACCGTTGAATAATTCGGCATTGCTCAGACTTTCTATTGCCAGACCTGCGTTGCTGACGATTAGAAGGTCTGAAAACTCGTAAGGTGCAACGTGGTAACAACAACAGTTTCACCCACGCCTCAACAGACTCTGGCATAGCCGCCACCTTACCTAGAGCACCCACTAAGGCTTGGGAAAAAGCCATACGACAACTATGGGGAATGTTTTTAACAGTCGTAATAGGAAGAGTGAAGACACGCTCAAGGAGAGCTACTTTCACCTCCACCCTTCCCACCGCGACAACTTCCCTCCCAACATGTGGCTTCGCAATCCCCACTATATATTCCTCCACATCTCCCGTGACACACTTGTACCAGACCGACCCGTCATCATGATGGCACCCCCGACGGAGAGCATGTGACTCCATACACGCTCCATACATCCACCTACGCGAGACCTTTAAAGCCTCACCAACCGAAATAAACAAATCCAAATTTGTCGAGATCGCCTCCCGTAAGGTCTCTTTCTTGTCATCCGATGACAAATGAAGCCGCTAAATATGTGCGGCCAATCGAACCCCCTTGGACCCCGGTAATCCATCCGGGCAACAGTGGAAGCCTCTAAACGGACACGGCCAAACAACCTCCTCAATAGCCCCGGTCATACCACCCCCGACCCACAAAACACCCCGGTAGCCACGTACCACACCAAGAAAAATAATAATAAAACAAAACTCGAGTTGAGTTTGAGGAATGAACACCCGAACCAAAGAGAAAGGAGGAGAGCAACCACCCGTTGCCCTCCCCTCCTCAAAACACCAAAAACAAAGATTATTTCATTGAGACATTTTGTCGAACACCTGGCGGACAAACTATTTTCTTCAAAATTTTAGTTGATGATGATTCATTTTTGAATGTACAAAGTGAAAATGGGATTTGGGTTATTTTAGTTGAATAAACTTTTCCTGTTAAAGATTTACGTCGAAGTCAAAAAAAATGTCAACCAGGAGTCCAGAAGACACGAGGGAGTTGATGGGTGTAACGGGAAAAACATTTTTCTACAAAGCTTTGCTAGCTTATGTTTGTTTCATGTGGCTTTATTTCTTTCTCTCACAACGGCTTCATCAGATGTTGCGGCTAATAATATGCTTGGAGGGAAATAATTCACTCGAGATTCACGATTCGTTTTAACCCTAATAATATTTCGAGGTGCAACATCACAAAACAAATTGGGCCCCAATTTGTATATTTTAATATCTTATCACTCACAAAAACCAAATGTTTAAAGTTATAAATGCGATAATCGGCAACGACTCAGAACTGTTTTTCTTTGGGTTCGAATTATTTGAGGCTTTATTGTATTGCTAGAAGAAAAAAGTCGATTCAAATTGGTTGAGCTAAGTCTAGGGATGGTAATGGGCCGGGTTCGGGTCAGGTATGATAATCCCAGTCCCGCATCTGTTTGAAAAACCATTGATCGATATTGAAAGGTTAATCAAAAACATTTATAAAATACATTTACTAGAAATGGCAAGTAAAGTGTCGAATACACAGTGAATCAGTTGAAGGTGCTAATCAAACTCATAATTTATTATAATATTAAACTAATTGGACAAACGAAGTCAAGCGGTTTGAATGATTTGTTAAATGAAAACAATGTTACTTTTAGTTGTAAACAATTATGAGAAAATAACCAACTCCAGGTTTTAGGTTGTGAAGCTGACTAGACCAATTGATTAAACCTATTTGCAAAACTCGTTTGTTTATACCTATTATAGAAAGACTAAATATTTGACCTTAATGATTGCCATAAATTAATACGAACAATTGATTTGAATGAATAAAAAAAATAAATGGTTACCAGTTTTTAGGGTTTGATAAATGCAATCGGCTTAATGGTTAAAGATAAACGGGTTAATGATTCTAAGAATCTAATCCTAAAATTTAATGACCACAAATCAATTAACTGATAAAACTTCAAAGTATTCAATTACGAAAAACTGTTTAATTGCGCAAACAAACATCAAACGTTAATTAACCGAATGATTAATCAAATCCAAATCCAATACCGAGGTTTAAAATATCAAAAGTCTAGCCACATCACAAATCTACTCCCGGAGATGATTACAAATGGTTTAGCCTAGCATGTGCATCTTGAAGATATTGATTCTTGGTTGAGATGATGTGAACATGAATGATTGTGGTGATTGGTAGGTATTATGATGGTGTATGACGGCTCCAAAATCGGCCAAAGATGACAGATATCAAGAATAATCGTCCTAGGATTTTACCCGCCTTAAATATGGAAGAAAAACACTCAAACCAGCTTTTCTAGCCACCGTCATACGGAACTCGTTTTTCCCTTTTCATACTCATCTCGTCGAGAAACCCAAAATTCATATATTATAAGACCCGTAACTCATTTCCTAACCCCGAATATGTCCGTTTTACCTTTAAACGCTCATGAATCACTTCCGAACTCCTACGAACTTCAAAGCATGCAAGTAATAGCCTCCAATTAGTATCTTTAATGTTCGAAGTACCTTTAATCATAAACCAATCAAAGTAATCGTGTTCGATAGATATAAACAACTAAAACACGCAATATTAAACACATAAAACACGTTATTAACCTACACATCACATTCCCACACTTATCCTTTTTCATCCCGAAAAAGAATTTCAATGGAATCATAATTAGACAAAGTGTCTTTCCAAAACATTTAGGTTATTTAGTTAATTAGTTACAGATAACACAAAACCGCGATTGACAATATTTCTATCCACTTAAATCTAACCACTGAGAATTCAGACCTCCAATCATGTTTAATTTAAGTTCAAGTTAACATTCAGTCTAAGGGTCTCCAAACGAGAATCAAAAGTTCACCTATTTTATTTCGTATATGTCAAAACAAAGGTAAAACCATAAGGATTTTTCTACCATTGTAACCCAAAAACTTAAAAATGTTAAGATTTAACCTCACAGATGGACAAATACATGAACGAATGATTTAAGCATTTGCATTTTAATATATGTTAAACCTCACCCATGGATGTTATCATCGTGGTTACTAGTACAGTGGGAAGCATATAAGTTGTTGGTACTTATTCATGAACGTTCATTGATCCTCACTAGAGGTCCGCCAAACTGCTAACTCGAGGGAAACACATAGGTTTTTGGAGCTTAGCCATATTATTTTTTGATCCCCATCCATAGATGTCATCTCCAAGTACCATCTCATTGGAAGACACATTAAATTATTGAATCTTTCTCAATTATTTCACTTTTAATGCTCATTTTTTATGGATTAATGGATTGTCACACTTGTGTGCCAACCAAGTGATATTAAATCCTATAATTTACAAGGTTTTAACCTACAGTGGTGTTCACTCATTACATTAGACATATTTAAGTTTCTCTACTTTTCTAAAATGAGAACCCACAAGACTTAATGATTTCAATTAAATGTATATTATTACATTTTTTGAAGCCTTTAATTATCGGCTGGGCCTACCTACACAACCTAAGTTTAGCGAATTTATGTTTTTTTATTTTCGCACACACACACACACACACACACACACACATATATATATATATATTAGTTTTGAAAAACAATTCCCAATTTTTTAATCACTTTCCATTGTTTTGCGAAAAATTTAAAATTCAGGACATTTTTCACTTTTTTTTCTTTTCTTTTACAATTTACACTCAACATCTCTATCTCACGCCCCCACACTTAAACTTCATTGTTCCCAATGTAAATGTTCGTTTAAAATTCGAGTGTGGTGCACGAAAACTTAAACTATTTTATCAAACATACAAAGAAAATAGGCACACGCACATGATTCGAATCCTCTTGTCAAACGAGTCCTGCTGATAAGTACTTTTGCAACCTTCACCTTGAACTATGATAGGAGAATATATACTCCACCAAATCTTGAGTATACCACCAAGACCTTCCACACACTTAGGATTTACTATGATTGCTAAACAAAAATAAAACGTTACATACAAAAAGCAAAGCAAAAATAAAGAAAAACAAAACAAAATAAAATAAAAATTTGAGTTGCCTCCCCCATCAGCGGTAAGTTTTAAGTTTTTGTTAAGGAATTCAGCCGGACCGTTACCTCATTTTGCGTTTATGGTGGTCTAATGGAACATTCACCTACTTGTCACCCCGACTTACGACCTAGGCGTGTGACTAATAGTTTGTACATATTTTGTAAATATAGCAGAGTTGTGGGTTATTTTTGGTGAAAGACTTTGTTTAAAATAAAATATTTATTTATTTCGAAAAGCTCTTAGATAATGAATAACCGAGTGTTTAATTTACAAATTTTTGTTTAATTTGAATATAATATTAAAACTGAGCCATCTCCATATAGCGAGCATCTAACTCCATGAGTGACTCTTATTCCTTTCTACATTTGCTAATTATGTTCCATGAAATGTGGCAAAAATACGTCAGCAATATGCTGGTGAATCGTTGACTCTAAAAACATTTAATAAATCTTCAACTGACAAGATAGTATTTTTGAACAAACTCAGAAGAAACGTGTCTTATTTATGGGATTATACACACACAAAGAGGTTCTCTGGGAAGTGATGTCCATTGGAGAACTGTTTTTGATTACTAGCCTGCAGCCACGTAGTCTTGCATGATAGGCTAGACAAATATGTTTGGATCACATAATCCCTTAAATCTTTATATGTTAGAGATCACGTAATCTCATTTAAACATTTGACTAACTTGTTAAGATAAACAACCCGTTTATTTTAATGACTAGTTGTAAACGGTTTAACATATTCATATGTGATTGTCTGTTCAGAATGATATGGCAATCTCGTTTGAAAACATTTGTGAATGAATAATGCTTAACTTATAAAAAATAGGTTTACATAAATATCCGGATCGTCTCTTGATCCGAATACGTACCTTTAGCGTGGTTTTGATAGCTTTAAACATTTTCTAGATCAATTGTTAAAATAAAATATTTAGACATGTAGTCTTTCTGTTTATTTAACAATCATGTTCTAAGTTTCTTTTTCATGAAGAAAACATCTATGATAGGTTTCTTCTTCAAAAAAAAGTCAACCGACTATATAACCTTTGTATGTAAAATCTTACGTTTCTTAGTCATGAAGAAACATTAGTGTTAACTATATTCCTTGCATATAAAACTATATGTTTCTTAATCGTGAAGAAAACTATATTTGACTATATTCTTTTGTATGTAAAACTTTATACTTCTTAATCATGAAGAAACAATATTTTAGCCATAACCGTTGTATATATAAAGTTTATAAATATGATCAAGGTTTTGGGCTATACCCTCTACTATGGTCTAAGTCATTATAAAATAATAAATTAATAACTTGAGTTGAACCCCTACCTTACTATTTGGAGTTAAATGCCTAAGCTTGTATGAACACTTCTACTCTACGTCGCGTATTGGGCTTAAACCGTCAAAACTTAGAGCTCATCAATCAAATTATTCACGACTAACTCAAAATATTCCCGGTTTTTATTTTCCTTTGTGTGGGTGACTCAAAACTAAAAGCTACGTATATGTGTGTTTTGCTTAGTTCACTTCAGTAATAAAACTAAAATAATTGTGGCAAACCAGTTTGTTTCTCTCTCTCTATATATATATATATATTATGTAAATCGACTAATTGTATATAATATTATTTAGAAACTTTTCAAAACTCTAGGTGAATACACAGATGGCAATGATGTAGATGTCGTGCTCTAATAAAAAACAAGTATTTTAGTCCACTTAAATACCTATAACTAGTACGGCAAGTAATGTCATTTCCACATGAAATTAGTTGAAAGTGCAAGTTAAACACATGACTTATTAATTATTATATTAAGCGAAGCGATGTCAAGAAGTTTAGAAAGATGTATTTAAAACAGACGATTACTTTGAAAATCTGTAAACCATTATGAGAAAAGTAATTCACTCTAGGTTTAGGTAATGTGATAACAAACTAATCACAGATTCAGTTAAATTGACTACGCGGTAATTACTAGACTTAGAAGTTTGGTTGCGATGATAAGCGAAACCCTATCCGAATTGTTGACACAATCGAACGCGATCTACCCAAATACCAGTTTTATATTATGAAAACCAATTGAAATGCAATGACTAACGGGTTTGGATCAATGACACAAGAACCTAGTCCTAAATTTTGATGAACACAACCGAATAGTTAATGCAATTTTCGATAAACAAAAATTGTTTAAACAATCAATTGAGAAGGAAAACAAGATCAAATAATAAATTCAACCAAGTTCATAAGCAATAACAACACATAGAATCTGATCAAAGTCAGTTTACACAAAACCCTAGCCTAAAGTGTTCACAAAGGTTTTTAGGTTGACATCGACATAACGAATAACTCTCCTATCTGATAAAAGGATGTAATCATGGACTGATTGCACGAACCGAGGGCTTCAGGATGATGCAAAATCACCTCAGGTTCTTCTCTGGCTACTGGAATAAAAGATATGTCGAATGGGGGCTAAAAGCTAACTATAATCTCAACTAGGGTTTTATCTCGTTTTTATGTTCTTCGCGTAGCCTGAAAAGCTTTTACCCTTAGTTCACATAGCACGAAGTAAGATAACCCCAAAATGAGATTCTTCTCTTTGAGAAACCCAAAATTCATAAATTATGGTTCCCGTAACTCATTTTCTAGGTCGAGATATGCTTGTTTTACTCAAAGACACTTTCTTAGTAACCCGTCTTGTTCAGTTTTCGCTTCGGCTTCGGGTTTCTCATCCAAATCATTTCCAAATCCTTCTTAACCATCCATATATGTTTCCAATGCTTTCGTCTTCTCGAGGCTTGCTTAATTTTCATCTGGATAGCTCTGAATTAGCTCATTTAAGCTCCGAACACTTGTGATCATAAAAGAAGTCATAGTAATCGTGTTCATTATGTATAAAAAATTAAAAATACATTAAATAACACATACACACACATGAATTATACTCGACCATCAGGCAACAAAGTGAATATTACTTCATCATGAAGTAAATGTATTGGTAAATTTTCAGAGAACATGGCAACTCTCTAAATGTAACATCCTGATTTTTGATAAGATGAATAAAATAAGTTTCGTTTATTTAATAGTGTGTCGTGTACCAGTTTAGATAAAAACTATGAGAGGGTGGGCTTGGACTTTAAAAGATATAATAAAAGATGGAATGGGCCTTAGGTCCATGGGCTTAAGGGAGTATAAATACCCCTTAAACCCTAATTCTTTCCATTTTATCCATCTCTACACCATAGCCTACACCATCAAAAACACACACTAACTCCATCCTATAACCCGATCCAAGATTCGAAGGTGGAAACCCGAACCCGTTGGTGCTAGATCGTCGTGAAGAACCAAAACAACATCAAGGCTTAACCGTGTTCGTAGTCTGACTCGTTTAAGGTACGTATATAATTAAGAATTGTTCATTTAGGTCCGGATTCATTTAGATAATCTTAGATCTGTATACATATGATAAAAACGAACCAAACGTGATGATTCTTGCTGAAAACCATTAACGATTGATAGGGTAATTGCTAACCTAAAGAACCCGTATATATATGCCTAAATCGCACCCTATAAACATTAATATTTGGATGAATGAAGGGTTAGGGTTTGTTGGCGTTGGGAATCCGAATCCAACGGTACCTAAATCGTGTTATTTGGTTAAGAAACTACGGATTATTGCAGATCTAATACTGTTGACTAATCTGTGTTCTTGACGATTTTGACTTTGACCTCTGAGTCAAACTCTGGATAAGATTGGTGTAATTCGTTAGGGTAAGTTAATGAATTAATTAACCCAATTCGTTATGGCAAGATAACGAATTAGTTCACTAATTCGTTATGTCCAAATAACGAATTAGTTTCCCCAGTTCGTTATGATCTGATAACGAATCAAGTGATTAGTTACTTACCCAATTCGTCAGGATAATGAATTAGGCTAGCGAACTAGGATAGCGAACCAGATAACAAATTAGGAGATTTGTTACTCGCCAATTCGTTACGATTAAGGTAACGAATCAAGTCATGTTCAGATAATGAACCAGACTAACGAATCAGCTAATCAGACCATGAATGATAACGAATTAGGCTTAACCCCAGCCAGGGGCTCTGCCCCTTGGACCGCCGCTAGAGGCTGCCGCCCCTAGAACCCCGCTGCCAAGGGCGCTGCCCCCGGACCCCCATTCGTTGAGGATTATATCTAGACTAGAAACGCGATATGAGTAGTAATAGTTAACTGATACATGTAATTATTATACAGTTAGCCGTGCACAGCTCAGAAAGGAATAACTTTTAACGGCGAACGTAACCGAGTTCATGTGAGTTTCTAACCCCATTCGTTGTTATGTTTTCGGGGCTGTGTGCATACTCAATGTGATAGTTAATGCACTTACCTCAAATGGTAAGTATATGCCATGTATGAGTTATATGTTAATTATGTATATCTTGAATGTGAATGAAAGCTTGACGGTACGTGAACGATCTTCGGATATTGCACGTATTGGCAAGGAATGTATGTATATAATAGATGAATGTGTATGATAGATGTATGTACAACATATGGATATGTATGAATGATTAAAGAATATATATGTATGTTACGGGTATGTAAAGACAAAATGTACGAAGATGAAAAAGTAAGGGATCAGACCCTAATAATATCTAAGATAGAGAAGAAAGTGATCATACCCTAATAATATATGAGATAGAGAAGTAAAAAGGGATCAGACCCTACTAATATCTGAGATAGACAAGAAAGGGATCAGACTCTAATAATATCTGAGATAGAAAAGGAAGGGATCAAACCCTAACAATATCTGAGATAGAAATGACAGTAATTATATAGTATGAAAGTAAAGTATGAACGTATTTATGAAATTATGTTATGAAAGTAAATGAGTAAAATATTTGTTATGTATCTTCGGATGCATAATTGAAGGTATGTGTATGAATTGTATAATGTGTGATTAACTAGAACTCACTCAGCGTAGCTGACTTTTAGTATGCACGCAGGTGAGTAGGATGAGACAACTTGCTTGAGCGGGGACACATGGTAGAAGAATAAGAGTCAGGCATCTGAAGACTCATGATGTTTGATGTGCTAAAAACAGTCAATTAAATATTAACTAAATTAAACAAGTAATAAAAACAAGACGTAAGACTCAACTAAACAAAACACCGGCAAGTGAACCGGTCAATTGTACTAAAGCTAAGTAAGTCCAGAATATCGAACCCACATGACTCTATAAATTACGTTAATTAACTAATTAGACTCGACTTACGATATGACTATTTATTATTCATGTTTTAAGGGGGTTTTTAAAACTAATATTAAACTAAGAAAACAAATAAGCAAGTAAACGAGAAATAAACAACCAAACACAAGATCGGAACCAAATAGAGAAGGAATCTACCTAGGTAAGAATCTCATGCATCAACAATCATCAAGCAATGGACAATTAACATGATTATGGAAACTGACTTCTAAACATATTCATCTAACAAACCCTAAAGGAACCTTGACTGAATCAAACGACATCCCAAAGATAATTATTAGATTATTAAGCAATCAGTTATATTGATTTCCGCAAAATCATCAAATAGGGTTAATTAATAGTATCTTAGGCAAGCAATCTTACGAAACACTAAACCCTAGATAACTTAATAAACTAACATGACATCATAAACATGGATCAACACAATAAGCAAGAATATTGTCACTAACTACCCTAGCATGCAATTGACCAAGACACATGAACAACTCCTCACCTTACAGCTATTGGAATTTAGCAAAACATTTAAAACACTAACCAACTATCAACAAGCTTCTATGATCTAATAGGCCTATTCAACCTTAATAATCAAAACACCAAGTAAAGATTAAACATGAACCCTAAGATCTAAAGAACACAATCAATAGAAAACAAAATCCATGTGAAGCAATAGTTAATAATCAACCAAGATAATAAACACTCATATGCATCATGAAAGAAAAATCAAGTCTTTTACTATTAAATTAACGAAACCATAATCAAATCAATTGTCCAACGCAAGAATCAATTCAACACATGTTAATCAAACCTAGGTAGACATGAAGTCTACCTAGAATCATTATTAAAAACAATCATAAACAAGTATTGAAAACAAAGAGAAACATCATGAAAGATAATGAACAAGAACAAAGATAAAGAACGAGAGAACCCGTCTTAATCGACCCTTGAACACTTGTACGAAAGATTGATGATCCTCCTTGATTCCTAACTCCAAAACACCTTCAAACCCTTGGTTTTGCTCTCAAAAACGGCTGGAAATAAACTTAGAATCGGCTAGGTTTGCAAGAGATGTTTATATAAACGAGTAACGGGCTTTGACTTGCAAAGATGGCTAACCAGGAAGCCCTAGGCGCCGCGCGGCCCCCTTCTGGGCTTGCCTTCGCGCGCGGCGGCGCCCTTCTGGAGTGGCCAACGAATTTTCTTGTTAATTGTTGTTATTTGTTGTCAAATCTTGTTATTTATCTTCCTTGAACTCCAAATAATGCTTAGAACCTTCTAGACCTTGCTTCCCTTGCTTCTCCAAGCCACCATATACATGAACACATAACAAAACATTAGTGAAGTAAACATGTAATCGTTAACGAACAAAACGAACTTCAAACTTCGCATAAAATGATAGAAAGAATTAAAGCTTAACATGCAAGACACCAAAAGATCTAAAACACTATAACTATAACATACTTGACTCAAAACTTAAATTAAAGAAAAGATAAATGAAACACAAATCAAACCGAACTTAAATCATTAAAGAAACACAACTTTACACGGGATTCGAGATGTATAAATAGATATCAATGTTTTATATTTAATGTTCTAATTTTTAAAGACAAGAATATTTTAAGACAAGTTTTGGATTATTATGTAATGTTTTATGAAAGTTTTATATTCCGCGTAAAGTTTTAATAAACTCTGATATTTAGAACTGTGTTTATGAGTAAATCCAACGTCCAAAGTAGGGCACCGGTAACGAGGTCTTACACTCAATGATGTGGGCATGCATGATACTAGTCTAAAGGCTTTTAAGCCATTATTTATGAACATTGTACATGTACAAATAATATTTACTATTATTACACATATTTTTTTTAATTATTATTATTATTACTATTATTTTCAAGGGGTATATAAAAATATATTGTGCTGATACAATAATATATATATTCAACTATAATTATTAAATGTTGTTTGTTCATTTAAATGTATAATAGCTCAGACGATTTTTCTTTTTCTAAACATTCGGTTAATAATATTTCGAATACAAACTAATATGTATTTGAATGCTGAAATGACTATACCATATATTTATACCCAATTCTTATGTCGGGTGCTCTCTTTTAGTCCTTCAACTTTATAAAAGTTGACTTTTTGCAACGAAATTTTAACGGCTGTTACACTACTGAATTTCCCAAGTAAGCTCGGTAATTAGCATACTCTACTTCCTCGATCTGTCATGTTCAACATGACCAATGAACCAATACGGGTCGGCGTGAATGCATATTTGTCCCTTGAATTTCCAACATACGCCCTATAGTTAACACATCTAGCCCTCAACCTTTTTCTTATCTTAAAAGCAACAAATGCTGATCGGGGGCGAATCGAGCATTCCTCACCGAGTTTTCGGAGTATGCTTGGTAGTTGAGGTGTTGTGTCCACACCTTCTTGTGTGGTTGACACGTCAGTAGAACCAATATGGGCCCACCTCTTACTATTCTGCCCGCTATCCTTCACCTCCGCCTTCCTTTTATGTGAGTTTAAATCACCATCCCTAACTTTATCAATATTAAGAATATGTAATAAAGGCTTATATTGATTATTTGAAACTATCTTAGTGTCTGGTTCTTCTACTAATATCTATTTATCTCTTTAGCCAGACCTAGGTATTTAGTTCTATGCTCTAACAAATATGAATTGTCTCCTTCAACTTCATCATCAGCAACTACAACCGACGCATCCGTTGGCTCTTTAGTAACTGATGAAGTTGGTGTGGTATTATTCTCCATAACCACCTCTTCAACTTCATTCTTTCAAAGATCAATAGCCTCTTCTTCCAGGTCATCTTCTTTATCATCAACCGTCGTTGCATAGCCTAGTTTTATTTGGGCTAAATCATCAATAAGTTGGCTCATCAATTCATCTTGAGCAGCATTAACCTTTTCGTGAACTTTCATCCCCCGATTGAGGTCCTTCAGCAGCGTCAACACCTCATAATCTTCAGAGTCACATTGACTTTGTTGGTTGTTATGTTGATACGTTTTGTTGAAACCCTCTTAATTACACTAATTGAACCCACATTGAATATAATAGTGAGGGACTTCTTTGTATGTCGGTTGAAGGTATTCATTAGCATAGTAATCATCATCCTTTGATAACTTACAGATGTTGGCGTCTTGGGCCCATCACTATCATACTCACTTGACTCATAATATCCCTTATAACTAAGTGGAGGCGGTGAATAATTCTGGTAGCGGTTGTTGAGACCCTACTGGTTGAAGTTCCTTTGGTTATAATTATCTGACTTGAAGTAGCCTTGAAGGTTTGGTGAAGGTGGTTCGTGATTTGAAAGTGGAAGGTATGTTTCATCGTCCTCCACGACCTTATATCCTTCAACTGGGTTATAGACCCAACTCTATATCATCCTAAGTTACCTACAAACTAAGACACACAAATACCAAGCATAAAACTGGAAAAAAAACTGAAAGCAAACAAACAACTAAACTAGCACTTTGCGCGTTGATTCCCCGGCAATAGCGCCATTTTGATCAATGTCGAAAGGTGAATAAAAACATTTATAAATTAACTTTACTAGCGAGGGCATGTAATGTGTCGAATCCACATGGAATCAGTGAAAAGTGCTAATCAAACTAATAATTTATTAATTATTAAACTAATAGGGCAGATGATGTCAAGCGGTTTGAATATTTTGTTAAGTGAAAACACTGTTACTTTTAGTTGTAAACAATTATGAGAAAATAACCAACTCCAGGTTTCAAGTTAATGAAGCAGACAAGACCAATTGATTAAACCTATTTGTAAAACTCGTTTGTTTATACCTATAATAAAAAGACTAAATATTTGACCTTACCGATTGACAGAACTTAATCCGAACAATTGGTTTGGATGAATTACATAACTTATTACTAGTTTTCAGGTTTGATAAATGCAATCGGCTTAATGGTTAAAGATAAACAGGTCAATGACTCTAAGAACCTAATCTTAAAAGTTGATGATCACAAATCAATTAACTGAAGAACTTCAAAGTATTCATTTATGAAAACTATTTAACTGCATAAACAAACATCGAAAGTTAACTAACCGGATGATTAATCAAATCCAAATCCAATACTAAGGTTTAAAACATCAAAATTCTAGACACAATCACAAACCTACTCCCGGAGATGGTTACAAATGCTTTAGCCTAGTATATGCATCTTGAAGATCTTGATTATTGGTTAAGATGATTGCGGTGATTGGTAGTTATTAGGATGGTGTATGACAGCCTCAAAATCAGCCAAGGATGAAAGGATATCAAGAATAATCATTCTAGGGTTTTATCCGGATTTAATATGAAATTAAATCACTCCAACCGACTTTTCCCATCAGACCCCGCCGTAAGCTACGACCTAGGAACCATAGCTTATGGCACATCCGTAGCTTACGACCTCTAGCCTCTATCTTACTTAACTTTTTTTCTTCCATTTTGATACTCGTCTCTTCAGAAACCTAAAATTCATATATTATTGGTCTCATAACTCATTTTCTAGCATCGGATATGCACGTTTTACTTTTAAGCGCGCACCAATTACTTCTGAACTCCTCTGGACTTCAAAGCAAGAAAGTAACAACCTCCAATTAGTATCTTTAATCCTCCAAGCACCTTTAATCATAAACCAATCAAAGTAATATGTTCAATATATATAAACAACTAAAACACATGATATTAAACAATTAAAACACATTGTTTCACCCACACATCAATCATATCCCATACCTGGCCTATTACCCGTCATACATTTGTCTTGGTAATTACCCTTCAGGTATCAGACATACCTACGAGTATTGGCTATACCTGTTAGTTTGTTAAAAAAATATTCGTTGAGAGTTTCATGTGTATATTTTTTTTACCATTAAAATTCTTTTACACCTTCCATTCATATAAAAACTCTTAAAAGTTAAAACATGATACACCACATACATATAAGCGTTGCAATTAATAAATAATAATATTGTAAATTTCATACTCCCTCCGTCTCTTTGTAAGTGTCATGGTTTGTAAAACACAAAGTTTAAGGTAGATTAAATGATTACTTTTTTGCTTATCAAATGACAATAATGCCTTTGGAATTTAGGTCAATCAATATTGTTATTAAAGCTAGTTGTGTAAGTTTAAGAGTAAATTTGAAAATTTCCTAATAAATTTTGAAAGTGGACATTTGTAATGGGACAAATAAAAAGGAAATATGGGTATTTATAATGGGACGAAGGAAGTATAATTTTGTAAATATACTTCACAACTTACAAAATATAAATAAATAGCTTTTATCCCCCGTATTACGGGGATTGTTTTACATTATTCGTTTTCATTATTTATATACTTTTTCGGAGTTTAATTTTATTTATTGTAAGAAATTTAATATATACTTAGTTTGATGATAAAAGGGTTTCACAAATAGATAAGATGTTATAACCCGGTTTAAAAGTTATATGGGTTTGGTGAGACCCAAGACCCACTTAATTTTTTACTATAAAAGTGTTTCTTAATTATAAATAATATTTAAAAAATCATATATTAATTTTTAGTATATCACTATTTTATAGGAATTTCACATCAATAATCTGGTGAGATTGATTTTTAATTTAATGAGATGTTATAACCTGTTTAAGGACTATCTGGGTTTGGTAAGACCCATATCCGTGAATTCAGGTTAAATGCATGAGAAGTCTTCAATTAAAAATAATGCAATCTAGTGGCTTGAGAGAATTTAAGGAGCTTTCATTTATATATATTTAAGATATAAGTAACTACATATTCCATAAGAAAAATAAATATTTATTTTTTTTATATGAACCTACTAAAATGAAACATTAATAGACAATGACTAAGGGGAATTAAAAACTAAAATCAAAAGAATCATTGGTATATATTTCAGGTAGACGGGTATGTGGTTTTGAGAAATCGGGTTAGGTATCATTAAATCTCATACCCACGAAAATTTAAATCCTAATCTCATAGACGTTGGGTTTCGGGTATACCCGTCCAATATGTTTCGGGTACTTCTATTAGGCTCTGTTTTTTTCCCATAGGTTAGTCACAACAAAAAAGACATAGTAAAAGATCGGCCAAAATCGGAATTGGGGACTCGACTAGCGTCAAGAGGCAGAATTAGGGCGACACGAGGCGTCACCGGTCAAAATGGAGGCGTTAGTACCCTACTGAATTGCCAAACATTTTGTTGGAAAGTTGGTGGGAAAGGCTGTTAATCAAATGTCGCTCTTTCAATTTTTTTATTTTGATTAGTTTTTCACCTTTTTGTATTTGTTAAAATAGATAAGTTATATGGTCTTCGGGCTCAATAGTTAAAGCGATTATTGGGTTTATAAATGTTTAGTGGTTTAGTTTAAAATGAGCTCATAAGTATAATTGTATGCAATGAGGTTGTTTTATATTCGTTGGGTGTATATTTTAAAATCTTAAAAAGTTTTTTTAGGGTCATTATCAACTTTTCATGATGCCGGGTCAACATTTCACGAGTTCAGGTTCAAAGTTTAATAGAAATTCATGTCAAAACTTATTAATGTCACTCAGAATTAAAAACACCTACATAAAAACACACACACACGTATATATATATATATATATGTGTGTGTATGCATATGTATAAGATAATGGGGTGCGAATACACCCCATCCCAAAAGCCTAGGTATACCTCTGATGTGAAAAGTATATACGGTTAATAATATAAACAAAATAACATAAATAAGTTTATTCAATTTTGATAAATTAGTCTTTGAATAATTGAATTAGTTTAATATGAACGATTTATAAATCAAACAATAAACATGTGTAACTAGCACAATCATTATATATGTGGAAGTAGCCTAGACGATTTTTCGTTGGTCTTGTTGTCATTTACGCTCTTGCTAACATGGAACATTACTTCACAACTTTTTGTATTATTTAATACAAAATTTATAATGGTTCATATGAATATAAAGTTACTCATACATACCAACATTAATGTACATTTAGAATGACACTAAACCCGATTTTTAACGGGTAACATCAAACACATTATTATTTTAATTTTTTTAAACAAGTTTAGAGATTAGGGACCTTTTTATATACCAAAATTGGGTTGAGAGACCTTCAAATGAAATGAGAAAGCCTGTTGGTTTTTTTTATGATATTAGCACTTATGCTTAACATAATTCATAACACTTATGTGTTTCTAAAAAAATGATCATATCGCTTTGGGATAACATGACATTAGAACTAGCGTTAAAATTGCTAGACAAAACTTTTTGACAGTTACGGCCGATGATGGAATACCAATGTTGGGTTGAAAACTTAATAGAAAGGGTAAGTTACCATTGATGAATGATGATGAGATGATGTTGATAACATATTCTTATTGTTGGACTATGTTTATATTGGTAACTTAATATTGTGGATTAGTGTTTTAATGCTAGTGAACAAGTGGGTGCGAGTAGTAAGTTAATATTAATAATGGATTACTTCATAGAATGATAACCAAGTTTTAGTTTTGTTTCAATCAGGTCATTGTGTAAAGTTTCGTTAGATTTAGGTCACTCAACCTTTATTTAGTGTTTCAATCATAGATATTTGACATGGATAACAAGTTATTTTGGTAATCGATTTTTTCACGATTGTATGATAATCAAATCACTCAATAAACAAGTACAACCTACTTAGTTACCTATTATAAAACGAATATTTGTCTTTTTAAAACATCATATATAGTTTTTGTTGCCCATTAACCAAGTCATCGTTTTCATAAAAATATTTTATCCTGAATCATTTATCCTTCCAACTTTATGATGAAGGGCCAGCAAGATCCAACCTTGAACATAGTCCAAATCTTGAACCTAATTGTATGAACCATGAATAATATAAAACATACACAAACACAAATGTTTATTATAACTTTATGTGCATGAAAATGTAAAATGGTACTATCAATGTATAGTCATCTGGGAAACTCTGAAAAAAGGTAGTTTTTGATTGGTGAAAAGTGGTGAAGACTGATTGGTTAATGAGAATACAACCTTATCCAATGACAGAGAAAGACAACTAAGCAACATCTACATACACTTCAAAATATTGTAGTACTTCAAAGGGGAAGCAAAAGATAATTGTGCATAGAGATTTGCACACACTTATATAAATTGCTGTCTCAATTTTTTTTAATTTTTTTTATATATATATTTTCTGTTTATATAAAATGACACTTTAAAGTTTGGATATTTTGGCTTTAGATGAAAACAATTGACATAACAATGACCAAATAGGAGTTGAAAGAGCGAATACAATTGACATGGAGTGAAAGTATACAAGGACAAAACGAACATTAGTAAACATGAAGATACATTTATGAAAGAATAAGACTAGTACATCGAGTCGATCCCCTATATAAAGAATTTCTAATTTTGACCGGTATCATAACATATATAAGGGAATTTTAAATTGGCAATTAATCTAGACTTGAAATCAAATGACTAGATATATGTGTGACCTAATAAATCTCTAAACTCACATTTTACGATCGCGGACATTTAGCCTAATGATATGTGTTAAATGGGGTCCCTCCACTAGAGGTATGGGGGATTCTACATCGAAAGTGAGGAAAACTAGCTAAAATTGTCGGTGTTAAAATTGGGTTTCAAATGGAGGATTCTATGTCAATAGTGAGACAATTGCGTATAATTGTCCGTCACGGCATCTAGCCTATTTTGTGGTTTTCTTCCAACTTTAGTGGGATCATAACTTCAAACAAAAAAATTTATGTTTGTTTTAAATTATGTACTTCTATGACCCACTTGCTTTTATCCCGTTGTTCAAAATATAGGTTCATCGATATTTTGTATTAGCTCCATCAAATATACGGTAAACTTGTGAGGCAGGAGTATATAGTAACTTAAAAATAATGCATTGAACTTGTAGATTATATTCTTAAGTGTTTTTGTGTCTAGGATATGAAGGTTAGCTACCATGGCAAACTTAGTATAATGAAAGCTCGAAGACAAGACAATGTTTAATTTTATAAATAACTTCAAAGTTTTGGTATTGTTATGATGATTTGCAGATGAGGGTGTCATTGCTTTAGAGGGATTGTGACCCAACACTGGGATTTGTGTGTGCCCAAAGTGTGTGGACGGATGTGTGTGTGTGCAGATTGTGCCTTTGGCAGATGTAGAACCCTAGGTGGGTGGGTCATCTACGTATCCCTCTTGTATACAAAGTTGGGCTAACTCCGGAAAGACGAAAAATATTTTTAGGCCGAAGGTGAAAAATATTTTTGGCCTTAAGTAAAATAAGTATTTTAGTATATTTAAACAAATTAATTTTTAAATAAGCATAATTAGTTATGATTTGGGTTGTGTAAAAGATTTATGTATAAAAACAAGCTTCAACATTTCTCAAATGATACTAGAACCCACAACATTTGAGTTGGAAGTCAAATTCTTTTGTCACTAGCCAAGCTAGTTATTATGTTATTGAGTTTAAATATTATATATACATATTGTTTTTCATCATAATACATAAAAAAGTTAGAAAAAGATAATTATTTCAAGCCTAGCGGGATGTCGGACCAGTGACCATCGACCACCCAGCCCCAGGGCCGCCCCTGATACAACCCCTGATACAAAGTGATAATAACTAGGGATGGCAATGGTAATCAAACATGTCAATGGAACGATAATGATTCATTATATTACCTCGTTCATTCCATTCTCTCGCTCATTCAATTCCATCTAGGGATGGCAACGGGCCGGGTATAGGTAATCCCATACCCGTACCCGTTTGTAAAACCGTGTCCCATACCCGGCCCATTACCCGTCGGGTATTTGTCGGGTAATTACCCGACGGGTATCGGGCATACCCGCCGTTTGTAAAACCGTGTCCCATACCCGGCCCATTACCCGTCGGGTATTTGTCGGGTAATTACCCGTCGGGTATCGGGCATACCTGCGGGTATCGGGTATCATCCTACTCTTACACACTATCTGAGCTTCGTACTCAGATAACCAATCCATTCCCAAAACCACATCGAACCCTCCTAAGGTCATAACGTACAAGGTAACAGGGATCTCATGTCCTTCTAACTCTATCTTACAGTCCTTAACCATTTTCATTATTTTAACCGAGGCGTCACTAGCGGTTTCTTCTATAAAAGTTTCAGACACTCGGCAACATTTCATTTTAGCTAGTTTACTAAAGGGCGTGGCTACGAAACTTTTGTTCGCACCTGAATCAAACAATACTGAAGCGGAAATACCGTTTACTAGAAACGTACCTGTGACGACATCGGGAATCTGCTTGGCTTGTTCTTGAGTCAGCATGTAGGCTCTAGTTCTTGGCCTAGCTTTATCGTCATCCTTCTTCCCACTACATCCAGCTTCACCCTCGGTGCCTTCTCTAGCAAAGTGGCCCATCTTACCGCACTTATAACATGCGGACTTGGCGGTACAATCTGGGGCAAAATGTCCCACTTTTCCACACTTATAACAGGCATTCGCTAACCTGCACTCTCCTTCATGAGTCTTACCACACTTATGACACACGTCAGATCCTTTACCCCACTTGCACTCACCACCGTGCATTTACCACACGTCTTGCACGGTCTCTTCTCCCACACTTTCTGCTTCTTATCTTTGGATTTCCATAACTGAGTACCGGGTCACTTAACAGGAGCAACCCACTTCTTATCTTTCTTTTCTTCTTCCACCACAGCGTCATCCGTATCCAGGTCTGCATAAACCACCTCTGTGAGTTCGACAACAGAGTCAAAGGTAGCAGGTTTACTCGTCCTGACTAGCATGCGGACTTTCTGTGGCAATCCCCTCACATAACACTTGATCCTCTTAGCCTCAGTGTTAACCATATCGGGTACCAACCTAGACATTCGGTTGAACTCGGTGGTATACTCACGATGTGTCATCGTTCCGGCTTTCAGATTCAGAAACTTCATCTCCGCCCTCTCAAACTCGGCGTCAGAACAGAATTTCTTCATAACCAGTTCTTTCAGATCCTCCCACTTCAAGGCCTTAATCTCATCCCGAGTCTTCCTCTGCTCCACACTTTCCCACCAATACATCGCCTCCTCTTCAAACGATTGGGTGGCATAACCGACAGCTTGATCATGACGACACTCGCTAATGCGGATAATTTTATCCATGGCGGTTATCCATTGAAGGGTAGCGATTGCGTCTCCCAAACCAGTCAGCTTCGGCGGGTCACAACCCTTGAAGGACTTATAGTTGCAACCTCCTCGGCCCCTCTTCCTATCATCAACTTTCACAGACCTTACCTCACTTGAATCACCCTTTTCCCTTTCATCATCTTTCCTACCATCTCCTCCTGCCCCCTCAGCAGTTTTTTCGCGGCTTCCAGCAGATCTCTCGGGATTCATATTCTTCACAGCAGTGGCTACAGCTTGTACAATAGTTGCTTGGATTAAGGGATCGAGTTGGACTCCTTCGTTGTTCTCCGGGTTTCTTCCAGCTGCGCTTCCTTCAGCTTCGGTGTTGGAAGCTGTTTCTACCGAAGGTCGTTGGACACGGCGAGGCCTGCCACGACGTCCAGTGCGACCTCCTGCACCAACAACTGCTCTAGATCCAGCCATCGTATTCTGGAAGGGAAAACACAAACGTCATCAATCAAGGAACTATTTAGTACAAGGATGGTAAGGCTAACAGGTAATAACAGTGGCCAACTGTGATTAGCTGATCACGTTACTTTTCGTGTCCTATACACTTCCCTTTATGAGTCTATTTGTGCTGGTTCTATTTAAACAGTTAGTCAATCAAAATGATCAAGTAATCCTATCCCTATGATTCACATATCCTTTCTTTATCATTTAACATACATCATTTAATCATACCTCTTACCTTTGCTGAGCTTGCTTGAGCGACACATGGCATTTTTGAACTGGCATCTTCTTTCCTTTCTTACTTAAATCTCATTCTCTGTTCGAATCTAAGCATGTAGGATGTTTAAATCTCTCGAACTTTGCTTCGATACCAACTTGTAAGGCCCCGTTACCGGTGCCTCACATTTGGACGTTGGATTTACTCATCAACATAGTTCTATTTATTAGAGTTATTAAAAACATACGCGGAATATAAAAATTTCATAAACGTTACATAATAAATTCATAACATGTCTTAAAACATTCACTTTGTCTTTCCAAAATCAAGCATAACTTATAAAACATAGCAGGACTTCAGATGCCAGACTTTTATTCTTCTGCCATGTGTCCAGCTCACGCCAGCTGTCGCATCCTACTCACCTGCGTGCATACTAAAAGTCAGCTACGCTGAGTGAGTTCTAGTTAATCATACATTATATCATACATACACTTACCTTCAATTATGCATCCGAAGATACATAATAATTACTTTACTAATTAACCCTTATTACGTAAGTCATACATACGTTCGTACTTTATTACTCTCGTACTATACAAATTACTGTCCTTTTCTATCTCAGATATTATTAGGGTCTGGTCCCTCTTTCCTTTGTCTATCTCAGATATTATTAGGGTCTGATCCCTTTCTTGTCTAACTCAGATATTATTAGGGTCTGGTCCCTTTTTACTTCTCTATCTCAAATATTATTAGGGTCTGGTCCCTTCTATCTCAGATATTATTAGGGTCTGGTCCCTCTTTCTTTATCTTCATATATACCGTCTTCACATGCCCATAACATACATACTTTCCTTAATTATTCATACACACTCATATATTGTACATATATCTATCATACACATTCATCTATCATAAACATACCTCCCTTGTTAGCACGTGCAATATCCGAAGATCGTTCACGTACCGACAAGCTTTCATTCACATTTAAGATATACATACATAACATATAAACCATAAGACATACACTTACCAGTTAAGGTAAGTGTATTAACTATCACATCGAGTATGCACACAGCCCCGAAAACATAACAAGGAAATGGGGCTAGAAACTCACATGAACACGGTTACGTTCACCGTTAATCATTATTCCTTTCTTGAGCTGTGCACGGCTAACTGTATAACAATTTCACGTATCATCAAATATCGCTATCTATATTGGGTTTATAGTTCAATTATAACCCACAACGAACGGGGGTTCGGGGGCAGCGCCCCTGGAAGCGGGGTTCTAGGGGCGGCAGCCCCTAGCAGGGTCCAAGGGGCAGAGCCCCTGGCTGGGGTCGAGCTGCCAGGTCTGCTTGGAAAAATTTTATTTCCATTAACTGTCCTAACACATTTTCCATTAACATTTTAAGTTATTTTCTAAGTTGAGCTTATTTATTAAGCCTAAGATAATGGGCTTAGTTTGTTAAAATTGGATCTGGGCTTAGCTTCAAGTGGACTTAGTTGATTCGGGCCCAACTGTCCATTATGGCCCAACTAGATTCAGCCCAGAACCTAACAGAGAACTGGCCGAGAACCCCTTGGCTGAGATCTCAGTCTTGCCCGAGAACTCTCAGGTCTGACCGAGAACTCAGGGTTGACCGAGAACTCTCAGGTCTGACCGAGAACTGGTCCTGGCTGAGAACCCCCAGTTCTGGCCGAGAACTCTTGTTGATTGTCCGATTTGGCCGAAATCCACGAGGTTTGACCAAGGATCTTCTTAGATGGCCGAAAACCCACAGCTTGACTAGTTTTCTATCCTAGGTTCCCATCTTGCCCAGCCAACTTGTCCCATGGTTCAAATCATGACCTTTAACCCTTAATCATCATCATTCATAACCGTTTTTCGTTCATTACTATACCATTATCTAGATCTAATTCATTTTAGGCTTAAAGCTTGGACCTTTACACATCTAAAACGTTCTAGGCTAGATCTAGGGTTCATCTATGAGCCGTATACAACCATAAGTCCATTAAGTCCGCTTTAATCACCAAGTTTGAAACTTTATGATTTATCTAGACTCGATCTAGTCTATGTTCAAGTCTCGTGGCTATCCGTTCATAAAATGCAAGCTTTAAGATCAAGAACATACCTTTATGATGTTTCTAGGTCACGGCTAGCTTTGATTATGAGCTTGGATCGTTTATCTAGCTTGAGTAAGGGGAATAAACCAAGGATCTATGCTCGTTTGATCTTGGATGTCGTTTCCTTCTATTGCGGCCGAAAAGGGTATTTTAGGTGTGTGTTTGGAGTGTGTAGGGAGAATAAGATGGATATTATGGATGGAAATGGAAAGGATTAGGGTTTAAGGGGTATTTATACTCCCTTAACCCCATGGACCTAAGGCACATCTTTCCTTTTTGGTCCATAATTACCTCCATCTAATTTATCTACTTATCTTACCATCTTTAATATTCTACCATTTATTTATTAACTGAAGTAAACTTTCCGTCATACAATAAATATAAAACATTATTATTTGAAGTTTTAGGATGTTATACATTTCATTCATCTCTCACCCTACTTTCTCAACACCACCACCACTTGACCGTCACCGTCGCCACCACCACCACCAGCGCTACCACCGCCACCTGACCATAACCGCTACCACCATTGTCGTTGCCTGACCATCACCGTCACTACCACCCTACCATCGCCATCACTACTAATGCTACCCCCACCACCACCCCCCACCACCACCACCAAAACCACCCCGCCTAACCGCCACCGCCACCGTTTTCGTCGGCGGAGCTACCACCACCGTTGCCATTTCAGTTTTTTTTTTTTTGTAAAATAAAATATATTTTAGGATAGGAATATTTTTATTATTTCTATTTCATTTCTACACTATTTTTTGGATACCAAACATCATAAAGTAATTATTAATTTCATTCTCATAGGTTAACCAAACAAGACAAATGAATGGTAATGATCTATTTCATTCCATTGTTCATTCCATTCCTTCTCTTTTCATTCCATTACTTCCAACCAAACATACCCTAGGCATTGTTATTTTTTATCTGATCTATTTTACAAACTTTTCATTCTAACTAATTTTGAAATATATGGTATTATAGGGTTGAGTTCAAATAAAAAGTTTGATTTTCTAAGAAGATTGGGAAGGACATTTTGATCTAAAACTTTAATCTCGGAAACTCACTTACATCTTCACTTATCTCCTACAACCATCAACACTCCACCGCTCCACCACCACATTGCCGGAAATTCACCGAGAAATTACACCGGGAATTTTTGCCGGAAATTGGTATAAAAGTTGCATGAAAATTCACTGGAAAGTCGCCAGAAAATAGTCGTTGGTAAAGGTTACCGGAAAAATCAATATGTAAAACACTATGAAAAAAACACAATTAAAAAATACAATAGAAAAACACAATTGTATAACATAATTTGATAAAAAAAACCCAATTTGTAAAAACCCGTTATTTATTTATGATACTCGTATAAAAGATAAAAGTCACTCGCTATTATGGTGATTTTGTTTTTCTAAAAAAGTCAATATAAAAATTGTGGATGTTTTAAAATGATGAGGGAATTAACATGTGTATTGTATTCCAAATTCAATGACTATAATACTTCTTATCCTTCCTACAAAATCGTATTTCATAGTATAATTATAGGGTAAAGTTAAAATAAAAAGGGAGATAAAAATGAGAAATGTGAGAAGGATTTATGACCAAACAAAAAACCCCTTAAAATAAATTCAAAAAAATAATAAAAAATCACAACTCAAAAGATAAAAAACAAAAAAAATAAAAAAAAACTAAAATGTTTCCGCCATCATTCTCGTTCAAAATTTTAAAAAAATAAAAAAAAATTGACGAAAAGACACAATGCTGAGATCAAAGACACAATAACAAAAATGAGCAAAAGACACAATTATAACTAAAAAAGACATAATAAATTGCAAAATATAATACAATGCCGAACAAAAAAGACACAATGGGGAGTCCGTTAATGGCTTAATGCATTTACTATTAGTATCCCATAGTTTAATTTTTGTCTTGTCTATATTAAACAATGTGTTACTTTTATGTTTCCTTTTATGTTTAGAAGCGAAGGTAACATTTAGGAGAAGTTTTTTTTTAACTTTTCTTAAGTTGTAAAGGGGAAGATGAGTATGTTATAAACACATCTTCGGCTAGGATTTAGAGACCTGCCTCTTGATGCTTTTGCATTACCGTGTATTGATAAATGTCGTGTTATTAATCAATACAAGTAACCCTTTGAGTTTAATCCTTGTTTCTACTTGTTTTTGTTCATTGCAAACACTCATAACGAATACTCACAGGATTTTTGCACCCTTAGTGTTCGTGATACTTTTGTAATTGATCCATTCCTAAGACCTACATTGGCTATTGAAAAGTGTGCATCAACATAATCATTGTTAGTGAAGAGGTAGGTCCCAGCAGGGCTCAGTTGGTCCCGCATGACTCACCTTGAACAGGGATGTCTGCGCAAAGACCATCTACTCCCGCAGGACCCACCATGCTCAGAGAAGCCTACGCGCAGTATGCAAGCTGCATACGCAGGGAAAAGCCTCCCAATGGTAAAGTAACCCGCCTGTTCCCGCAGTTGCGGATACAAGCCATCAGGGAAGGCTACCCGCACAGCATAGCTACACGCATAAGGCTTAACACTTACAAATATTCAGTGTCACCTGAAAGAATGAGCAAAGGCGGGAGGGGGAAAACTCCCGCCAAAATGGGCCAGTCCGTATGATGGAGGATCTTTTGCGTGATACCTGACGAGGTAAAGACAAAAGATCTGACCAAGAATGCGACAGCTCACTGACAGCAGCGTGGCAGACAGCACGCCACAGCACTGTGACCAATAGCCGCCGCCTGCCCACCAACTCCTGCCAGACCACGTGCCTAGCCTGCAGTTGGTAGAAGACGAAGAGTGCACGGCACGCCTGCTCTGTGTCAGCCGCTACCTATCCACCACTCACAGGTAGGGCACGTGCATAGGTTACAGTTGGTAGCGTGTTGGGCCGGCTAAACCCCTTGGAAACCCACCTTCGGCTATAAAAGACAGCAAATGGTATTATCATTTCATCATCTACTATCTCGTATAACTTACTTGATAATTGCTCTAATAGTATTCATATACTTTTATATTTAAAGAGCAACATAGACTGATTCTCACGCCGGAGGGTGGTCACAAGGAGGAACCCCCCCCCCCCTTCTCAGTGACGAGCTCACGGTGTCTGTTTTGCAGGTTCCCTGAAGTACAACTTACTCTGCTGGACCTAACCTTCGAGGGAAACATTACTTAGCCCCCAGATTACCCATAATCTGCCCGGGGTCACATAGTGTTTCTTCATTGGCGCCATCCGTGCATAAAGCTAGAACTACATCTTTCTCCAGTTTTTCAAAACTTCCAAAATGACTAGAGAAATTCCGGTAACCACAACCCCAGCCACTGGGGTAAACACCGGCAACACAATGTTTACAAACACTACCCCAGCCTCCCAAGCTGGGGCAAGTGAAGTACATTTTACGAACACTACCCCAGTCACTCGTGTAGGGGCAAGTGGAGTAAATATTCCACTGGGATTCACTGATGCCCAGCTGGAAAAACGAACTCGAGCCCCTCGCCAAACACTTGATCAAGTGAAGGCATGGGCCGAGGCACGTCAAAGAGAATTTCAGGCTGAGTTGGACGAACGCTTGCGTTCAGTCCAACAAGCTGAGGAATTCGGTAGTACTCGCCAGCACCTCAACATGAGTAGTGAGTACGAGTACTCAGACGACGAGAGGGAAGACTCCGACACCGACGCGAACCCTCGCCATAGGGCGAAAGGGAAGCGTAAGGAAACGGATCCCCAGCCAAAAAGGAATTTTGGGAAAGCATTCCAACCAGTCACGGAAAAAAGCCCGCGTGACTTCTCCAAGGCCTTTAGACCTACTGCCACAAACGCAGGAAGGTCAAAATTTGCAAGGGACATTGCAGAAGCAATCGCCCCGAGGAGTGCCAAACAAATGTCCAACATTGGCACATACGATGGTCTATCCGACCCAGATGACCATCTGAACAGGTTCATTGCGGGGGCAACCGTCAGTAACTGGACGGAACCCACGTGGTGCTACATGTTCCAGATGACTCTGGTAGGAGCAGCCAGAGCATGGTTCGACCGTTTACCGGTCCACCACATTTATGACTGGGCAGACTTCCAGAACAAGTTCAGTCAACAGTTTAGTCAACAGAGGAAGCACACTGAGGAGCAGTGGACGATCCTCAACTGTGTGAGAGAAGAGGATGAATCCTTACTGGACTTCATCACCCGCTTCAACTCCAAGAAGCTGAGTCTGGGCAACATCAGCGAAGACCTCGTTCGCGCCGCTTTCATTCAGGGCGCTGAGTACCCAGAACTTATCCGCACTCTGACAGGTAAAGACGGCATGCCATCCACATGGGATGCCATAATGACGGCAGCCAAACGCTTTGCCGAAACGGAGAAACAGCTGGGAAGAGATCTCCCCCAGAATACAAACCTCTACACACAGAGGACAAGGGAGAACAATGTGAGAACCGCCCGGCTAAACAAAAAGAGGCGGCAAGGTATTTGGCAGTCAAGGATAAACTTTGACACCCCCTCAAGCTCTCGCCCTCTGGTTGGCGGAAGGGACAACACGCACCCTTCGAACCGGAAAAACCGTTGGACGCCACTCACCAAGAGCGTCACGGAGATATTTGCCACGGAAAAACTGCCATGGCCAAAAGCCCCAGCGATCCGACAGAAACCCAATGCGGATCAAAGCAAGTCTTGTGACTTCCATGGGACAAAGGGCCATAGCACTGAGGAGTGCACATCCTTGAGGGACATCGTCGAGACATTCGTCAAGGATGGGAGGCTCGCACACCTCGTGGCATCTATCAAGAAGGGAGGAAGGAACGACAACAGGTACAGGGGTAACGGACGAAAGCCCGTCGACATCAGCATCAACATGGTCCATGGTAAGGTCAGAGGAAGAAAGAGACCGATGACCGAACCATGCGCATGGAAGGAAGCAGAAGTGCGCTTCCCGCGAGTGCCGGGAGGCCCAAACAAAGAAGGCCCCATTGTCATTAAAAGCCAGCTGGGGCACTACATCACCTCCCGCACCCTCGTTGACAATGGCGCATCGTCGACAGTGATGTACAGGCAGTTCTTCGACAAGCTAGACGATGAAGACAAGGAACGCCTGGAGACGGTCTACGCTTCAATGGAAGGGTTTGACGGCAGCATGAACACTCCCTTGGGCACCCTATCTTTCCCCGTCACTCTCACCGATGGGAATTATTCACGCACGGAGGATGTGGATTTTGTTGTAATGAAAAAACCACATCATACGTATGACATCCTATTCGGGAGAGACGGGATGGCAAGATTCAACGCCGTGGTATCCTCAGTCCACGGCATGATGGGATGGCCAACAACTGAAGGCGTAGCGATGATCACGGGCATTCCCCAGGTATGCATCGCATCTGTCTCCTCTAAACCCAAACCGAAGATGGCCAAACAAACCATCACTGAACCTGAAAAGTGGGCATTCAATGGGAAATATCCCGATCAGGCCGTTACCATTGGCCCGACAATTGTTGATCCAACACGCACCTTACTCAAGCGCTTACTGCAGCGAAACGCAGACATCTTCGCGTGGACACCAGCCGACATGACTGGTGTACCCCGGAGTAAGGCAGAGCATAAGCTCAAATGCGATCCGGCCGTTACGCCGATCGTACAAAAGCGCAGAGTAATGGGGCCCGAGCAAACCAACGCGTGCAGAACCCAAGTCAAGGAACTCCTTGACGCGGGCATCGTGCGCGTTAGCAAATATCAAACATGGGTTGCAAATCCCGTAATGGTACCGAAGAATAACAAACAATGGCGCATGTGCATAGATTTCAAAGATTTGAATAAAGCATGCCCCAAAGATTGTTATCCGTTGCCAGAAATTGATCTCAAGGTGGATTCGGTGGCACCATTTCGCCTTAAATGCTTCTTGGATGCGTATAAGGGGTACCATCAAATCCACATGGCTGTAGATGACCAGGACAAAACCGCCTTTCGGACGCCCGATGGCACATTTTGTTATAAAATGATGCCATTCGGACTTAAGAACGCGGGGTCCACGTACCAACGACTAATGGACAAAGAGTTTCACGCCCAAATTGGGAGAAACTTGGAAGTCTATATGGATGATTTGGTCATCAAAAGCCCCGAGCCAGAGGCGATGTTGAAAGACATTGACGAAACTTTCAACACGCTCAGAAAGATAAACATGAAGCTCAACCCGAGCAAGTGTTCATTTGGGGTGGAAGAAGGGAAGTTCTTGGGAGTCATTATTACTAAAGATGGCTTCAGAGCGAACCCTGAAAAGGTCGAAGCCATTGTCAAAATGGAATCACCTACCACCATAAAACAGGCTCAAACACTGAATGGACGACTAGTCGCGCTTAACCGCTTTTTGGCAAACCATGCGGATAGGTCGTTCCCTTTTGTGTCAACGCTAAGAAATTGTTTAAAGAAAACGCACTTCCGCTGGACACCAGAAGCGGAAGCAGCTTTTCAGGAGATTCGATCACGCCTGATCGAACTCCCAACACTCACAGCACCACAAGCGGGGGAGGAGTTAATCCTATACCTCTCCGCAACAGATAGAGCAACCGGGGCAGTCCTGCTTGTAGAACGAAAAGGCATCCAGATGCCAATCTATTATGTTAGCCGCGTGCTGGCAGACGCGGAAACCCGGCACTCTGCCCTGGAAAAACTAGTCTTGGCACTTATACACGCTTCACGCAGGTTGAGACGATATTTCCAGGGTCACCCAATCACTATTCTCACCAACTTCAAACTCTCAAATGTTCTAGGCAAACCCGAGTTATCGGGACGTCTAGCCAAATGGGCAATTGAATTGGGAGAATATGCGATTCAATACAAGCCGAGACCAGCCATTAAAGGCCAGGTCCTGGCTGATTTTATTGCAGAAGTCCCCGCTTCACGGGAGAAAGAGTGTCAGGAGGAGGTTCAACCCTCCCCAGCACACGAAATCAATGAGGTCTGGCGACTCTACACTGATGGAGCAGCTAGTAACGAGGGTTCAGGCGCAGGGTTAAAATTAACAAATCCAGCAGGCCAGGAATATACTTATGCTATTCGGCTGGATTTTCCAAGTACGAATAACGAAGCTGAATATGAAGCATTCCTGGCCGGATTGAGGATTGCGCGTAAAATGGGTGTAAAAAATTTGGAAGCCCATGTAGATTCCATGCTAGTGGCAAACCAAATAAACGGGACGTACACGGCTGTGAACGACACAATGGCCCTGTACCTTGCCCAGGCCAAAGCCATCATGCGCGATTTTAATGATTGTAAAGTGATACACGTCAAGCGCAGCGAAAACAAATCTGCGGATGCGTTAAGCAAGCTTGCATCACTGGCCTTCACCCACTTGGGAAAGGACATCCGCGTTGAACTCCTCGAAACACCATCAGTCCCGCACAAGGAAATTTGTGTCATCCAAACCGGTACAGAAACATGGATGACCCCAATAATAAAATACCTTGAAGCAGGAACGTTACCAGAGTCAAAGTCACAGGCAAGAAAACTACGCTGTAAAGCACTGAATTATCAGCTGGTCAATGACACCCTTTACAGACGTAACTTTCTTGGCCCATTGTTAAGATGCGTGGACAACCAAGATGCTGACTACCTCCTAAGGGAGGTTCACGAAGGCATCTGTGGAGTACACACAGGCCCCCGCGCTGTGGTAGCCAAGCTAAACAACGCGGGATACTTCTGGCCGGGGATGCATATGGACGCGTTGGCATACATCAGAAAATGCAGATCTTGCCAGCTTTACGCACCCAACACGCATCGCCCGAAAAATGAACTTGTTCCTGTCACTTCCTCGTGGCCATTTCAGAAGTGGGCCATTGACGTGACAGGCCCATTTCCTACAGCAGCTGGGAATGTTCAGTTCCTAGTGGTAGCCATTGACTACTTCACCAAATGGATAGAAGCGAAACCTTTAGCCCAAACAACCGCAAAGCATATCAAAAAATTCATTTGGGAATTTATTATTTGTCGTTTTGGACTTCCACAGAATTTGGTAAGCGATAATGGCACCAACTTTGCTGACAAGAAGCTACAGCAGTGGCTGAAAGAACTTCAAATCACCCACACCTTTACCTCAGTGGCACACCCGCAAGGTAACGGTGAGGTGGAAAGAGCAAATAAGAGCATTGTCGAAGGCATAAAGAGAAGACTCTTGGAACATAGATCCGGTTGGGTGGACGAGCTTCCACACGTCCTTTGGGCAAACAGAACGCAGAAGAAGACCAGTACGGGAGAAACCCCGTTCAGTCTCACTTATGGCACTGAAGCCATGATCCCAGTCGAAATCGGTTTACCCTCACCAAGGGTCTTAATCAAACCAGAAGACAATGATGCGGAAAGACGGTTAGACCTTATGCTAACCGAAGAGCGCAGAGACTTAGCCGCCGTGCGTGAAGAAAACTACAAACGACAAATGCAAAAATACTACAACACGCGGGTAAAACTCTGCAATTTCAATGAAGGAGACTACATACTGCGTAACAACGAGGCTTCGAACCAACAACGCCCAGGAAAGTTGGCCCCGATTTGGGAAGGGCCATACGTTATCAAAGAAGTTCTGGGAAAGGGCGCATACCGGCTCGAAAGGCTCGATGGCACTCCCATCCCTAGAACATGGAATGGAGCTCAATTACGCAAATGTTATATGTAGATCAATTCCAACTTGTAAAGAAAAGGCCTAGAGCCACTTCTAATGGAAATGATTCTCCTTTCATGATGTATTGATAGCTTGTAACCTATGAACTTCCCTTACGGGAAGAAGTAGTTGCGTGTGGAAGGCGGCAATACCCGCATAAACACAACGCCAAAATGTTAAAAAGTTCTAAGGAAAACCTACACGCAGGTCAGATGTAGGTAAAGTTTAGCCATCCTTGTAAGTGCAAGTGACGGTCTTACCCGCACAATCACAAACAAGGAAGCCAAACTTAACTTACCATCTACCACGTTAAAAGGTTAACTTATGAACACTTAAAAAAGGATAAGAAAAACCTACACGCGGTCAGATGAAGGCAAAAGTTCAGCCATCCTACCAAGTGCAAGTGACGGTTATACCCGCACAATCACGAAGGAGGAAGCAAAACTCTAACCCATCATCAACCACGTTCACAGGTTAACTTATTCTAAACACTTGGAAAATTGCTAATTTAAACTAAGTATGCAAGTCATAAGTTTATAAAGCAAAGAATCCAATGAAAGGAATAACAATCGTATATTTCAATGATATATTACAACAGTGGCCGGGTAACTACCCGCCTAAAAGAAATCTATACAAAGCTAAGTCTATCCTAGCAGTGGGAAGGGATCTTCAGGATCAGGCTTCAGGACCACCTCCGCTTGGACCAGCACCGTCAGAGCGCGGCTGTCCAAGGAAAGTCTTAAGGATGTTTAGCCCATCATCAGCAGCAGCAGCTTCATTCACCTTCTCCACCACCGGATGCAGGAAGGCAGCGTACTGGTTCACTGCTTGGTCATAAGCAGCTGCAGTGTTAACATTGAATAAAGGGAAGTTGGAGGGCGGAAAGCCTCTCTCAGCAAACCCTAGACCAAGCAGGAAGCCAGTCTTCTCCCCATCCTCATGAGAAGCGTTGAGGGCTGCGCTCATTGCATCGTCGTAAGAGGTCTCTGAAAGGACCCGACGCACAACCTACCAAAGAAAATTACAAGTTAGAACATTTTCTAATTACAAGTAGAAAGAGAAGAAAAAAAAAAAGAGGATACCTGAGGCAACGCTTCTCGAAGCAGCCATTGGAGGGTAGCTTGACTTTCTTTGTAAGCACGTTCGGCTCCGCTTTTATCAAGGTTGGCAAGTTGAACTTCCTTGGCGGCAGCTTCTTCGACGCTTTTGAGTTTCCTTTCAGTGCGGTCAAGCACCCCCCTCTGGTCAAGGATCTCCTGCAGCTTCTTGGCATCTTCCATTGCCAAGGCGTCATGAGCATGCTGAAGAGCCTTTAATTTACATTTAAGCTGCTCATTCTCTTCGCGAAGTGGCTCAGCAACAGCTTCAGCCTTGGCAGCCCTCTCAGTTGAGTTTCGCGCAGTCTCCTTGGCCAGCCGAAGCTGTTCATTCACAGCTTGGGCAGCCTTGGAGCGGGCCTCGAGTCGCGCCTGGACTTCAACCTCGAGGGCCTTGAATGCCTTCTCCTTCTCGGCTGCGGCAGCGGCCAACTGCCGGTTCTCCTCCCGAAGAGCCCGCGCTTCAGATACATCTTTGGCGCGCGCTGCTTTTAACTTGTCGTTTTCACGACAAAGCAGCTCGACGCGGGGCTGCGTCCGGGCCTGGAGAACCCGAAGCTCATTGGTTAGCCTACCCTCTTGGTAGCTAGCCATGGCTTCCCCCAACGCACCATGAGGAGCAGCGTGGCGAGCCCAGTCCACGCACTCCACAGGGGTGCGAAGGGTTGTTCCTCGGCGTATGTTCCATCTTGGAACATACACTTCATTGGAATCCGACACTGCAAAAGAAACAAAGGCAGTTAGGAAAAGATGATAAAAATATATAAGGGAAAAAGAACCCTACGTACCTGTAGGGTCAATAACAGGCCGATAGCCGCCAGACCCATCACCTGAACCTAAAGGAAATCCATCCAACAGGTCAGGCAGACGGGAAGGTGGCATAGATCGGCGGGAAGCCCGGCGCATACCTGATGGTTCGGCCGTCGGTGCCGGGGGCGCAGGCATAGTGGCAGCCGCTGTGGTTGCCATTGTTGGCGCCGCCTCCTCAGCAGCAGTAACCGCCGGCTCCGTGAGAGATGCTGTAAAAATTGCACTCACAGCCGGCGGAGACATCTTCTCAGCCGGAACAGCCTCAGGAAGGCTGGAACCAGCGGAAGCAGGCGCAGGCGCCTGGGTCGACGCCTCGGGAAGGCTGACCGAGCCTACCGTCATTGGCGGGGGAATACTCGCTCCAAATCCACCCTGGAATGCGTTAACATCCACACCTGCACAAACAAAAGTGTTAGAAAAATTTATTTGAAATAAATTTAGACAAGAATCATGATGGTACTTACGGGGTCTCTTGAGCTTGAACGTACGGACGAGCGGGGGCGAACCCGAGGGAACCGGCCTCTTGACACCGGTAACCGTCGTCGTCGTTTCCTCCCCGGAGGTAACAGCTATAGCCTCCGGAGCGGTGGTCTCCTCACCACCGGGTTTCCCCGCCACTTCTGCACTATCTGATTCTGAGTCAGATAGGACTACCGGGTCGGCCGTAGAGGCAACCTTCTCCTTGCCTTTCCGACGGCAGCCTTCTTCTTCCGCACCAGCGGAGGACCTTCTGCGGATTCCTCAGAAGAAGACATGTTAACTCCAGCAGCAGGCACAGCATTGAGGGGTTCAGGATAGAAGATAGGCTTACCTGGCCGTCGGTGGCTCAAGATCTCTTGGCCCGGCGGGTAAACCTCCACGAACCGACCCGCGGTCTGCTCTAAGATGGGCAACTCGTTCTCGTCCAGAGCACGAGTACCCATCCGCGCAGGACCATCTTCCTCCCGCGGATTCAGGAGCGACTGAAGATCGTTACCCTCTGAAATCAACAAGAAAGTTAGAAAAAATCGAAGTCAGCAAAAAGAAACAAGACATACCATAAGGGACAGAGTTCGAACCATATTCGAGGACGATCGGAACCTTATCCGCATTCGCCGCCTTCCACACCCGGCTCATCCCCAGCATCACCATCGCCGACTCCGGAAAACGGAAAACCGGGGACTGGACCCGGGATATCTTCGCGAACCATTCCGCCTCCTCATAGTTGATGGCGGGAAGGTTCGGAAGCGTCTGGCCATTCTTGAACTTCATGGCAATGGGGATGGCTCGAGCGGATATGAAGAAGAACTCTCTTCTCCATGAGCGAAGACTCCGCTCGGTGGTACAAATCTTTAAACCCTTGATACGGGTTGTAAGAGTGTACCACCCTTGGATGCACCTCCAAGTATAGAAGGTCATCAGGCGGTCAACGAGGGGCTCAAGGCCCAGTATCCGGCACACCCACTCAAAGTGCCGGACCTTGGCAATGGCCATGGGGTGCACCTCTGTCAGGTGCACACCGTGCCTCTCTAGGACACGGTACACAAACTTTGTCAACGGAAACCTAAGGTTCCCGTAGACAAAGAATGCAGCATAAACCCCGATCTTGCCACTAGGGGCATCGTACACAGTATGGTGGGGCTCAGGAAACTCAGGCTCGAGAGACTCGAGCATGAACTTCCTGACGATATACTGGTACAGCTCGACAGGAAGAGAACACTGGTGTGACATCTGCCCGATCCGACCCGACCCAGGTACCCGTTTCTCTGACCCGATCTCTTTCTTTTATGATTTAATATTTATTTATACTTATATTTTACTTTCAATAATAATAATATACTTTTCCCTCCCGCCTCTTTCTCTCTCTTTCTTTCCGCCGTTCCGTCCCTCTCCTCTCTTTCCGCCTTCTTTTCCCTCTTGTCGCCGTCCCGCCCTTAAGCCTTGAACCCTTTCCTTAACTCTTTGCTTGTCCTTTGGTTCTTCCCGCCTAAGGATGTCTGCAGCTCCACGCGCCAGACTCCTTACATGGAAGCCTGCGTGAAGACATCTTGTTCCTGCGATGCGTGAAGAGAACTCTTCTCGCAGCGCGCTAAGAATGCATGTTCTTCCCGCAATGCGCTAAGAATGTATGTTCTTCCCGCGATGCGCTTAGAATTCTAGTTCTTCACGCAGCACGCTAAGGATTTGTGATTCTTCCCGCAGTGCGCTAAGGATTGTTGTGCCAGCCTTCGCGCTCGCGCGCTCAGCCTTCCCGCGCTTAACCCTTGTATCTTCTGTTTATTCTAGCCGTTTGCTTTTGTCATGTCTTTTCTTCTGAGCTGTTGACCTAACCTATCTAATGTCTGAATAGTTACTTTCGGCGCAGCATGCGTACCAACCCCATTGGTTGGTAGAAAAAGTGACTGACATTATCTTTTGAGATCTGCTTTTTCATGCTTTATCCAGTACCTTTATCTGATCCGCCCATGCCTGTTGCTGTTCCCTGTCAGCTTTTCTCTTGTCCCCTGCAGCTGCCATATCTTTTGATATCTTTACTTTTCAGAACTTTTTACTGTTGATATCTTTTCTTTTACTTTTGGAGATCTTTTCTAGGGTTTGTGTCCCCTAGGGTTTGCCTATATATAGTACTATTTTCTTAACACTTCACACACTACACTTATTCTCTTCCTCCCTTTTTGCTCTCTGCCGTTGTTCTTCAGCCGCCTCCCTCCTCTCTTGCCTCCGTTTTCTCCTCTCCTCTGCCCTGTTTTCCGGTAATATATTATATATAATAACTTATTAATTATGCTAACTTATAATCAAGACTTAAAACAAATCATTAAAACAATAATCTTGTTTATAGGTTAACTTGTGCTTGTTTAAAGTTGGTTCTTGCTTTATCTTACACCGCACCGATTATCAAGTGAGTTATCTCGTATCTAATCCCTTTTTATTTTAAATGCTTTGGGATGTTCATGTGTTCATACAAAACTTGAGTCTTAAACTGTTTATGAACTTTAGTCGCGCAGTATCCCATGTGTTGAGGACGTTTACTTGGCTGTTTATTTGTATGTGTGTATCATTAACCGCTTTGTTCGGCCTATTCCGAAGTTTTCATGGTACCATTAGATGAACACGGGAGACCTATCGTTTACGGTTTTCTTTGTTTACACTTGCACAGATGTTTTCTCGTTTTTGTGCTCAATTGGGAGCACGGATTGAACTATGAACTATGAGCTATGATCTATCTAGGCTTGATCACAATCTGATTGCACCCTTGTTAAACACCAGACATACACGTGTTGCGCGCAGATTTATGGCTATCTATGTATTGTATTAAACTTGATTTCTCACCAACACGCAAGTGTTTGACGTTTATTTTAACACATGTTCAGGTTTGCAGTAGCTGTTTTGGAGCTTGTGGACACGTAGGACGTTTTTACTTTTGGACCTAGAATTAAAATGTATCAAGACAAGTTAATGTTGTTTGAATGTTATAATTTATAATATATTGATTTATGTTTGATTTATGTTCTTTATTTTCCCCGCTGCGCGTGCGCGATAAAATGTGTATTAATAAATATTGACACCAATAGTGTCGCGAGTAATGAAGCAATATGTGGCGCCCCGATGTATAATCCGCCTTTGGTCGGGGTGTTACAGATTGGTATCAGAGCTCGTTGACTTTAGGATAGGTGGTTAGACGTAACGGCCTAGAATACCTAAGAGTCCCTTCTCGCGCATGAGAGAAATCTCATGTTTGCACGCTTATTGTTAATTACTCGTTATTTATGAATATGCTCGCACTTGCGCAGTATATGATTTTATGTTTTATTTCGCGATATTTCGATTTTTGCTGAATTTCGATTTTTATTGATTTTTCTTGCCTATTCGTTTGTTGGGATTTGAAGATCCGAAAAGTCATGGTGATACATGAATAGTTGATTTTCAATTTCCATTTACGATTATGTTCTGAGGTTGGAGACTTGAAAAGTCATGGTGATACATGAATTGTCAACCTCCAATACTCATTTTCTTGTATGTTTTATATTGAGGATTGAAAAGTCATGGTGATACATGAATCGTCAATCTCCAATACTCGTTTGCTCGTATATTTTAAATTGGGAATTCGGAAAGTCATGGTGATACATGAATTGTCGATTCTTGATTCGAATTTGTTACCTTTATTAAGTCTGCATTTAGGATCATTTATTTTACTTTAACTGTTGACTGTAACTGACTCCGTGAAACCAAGCTTTATAAGATTAAAACTTTGCGCTAAAACCAAGATATTAACTAAAATTAAAATTTTTATAGAATGCCTCCGCTATCTCGCCGATTTCAGAGAAGAGAAGCCTCGCGCATGCGTAGACAGCAACGTTCCCAGGAAATGGCCGCCGCGATAGCCCAAGCCTTGAGCCAAAACAACACCTCGAGTTATAACATTAAGTCCTTTAACGCGGGTAACCCTCCAAAGTTCACAGGTCTTGAAGGAGCCACCGTGATGCTCCAGTGGCTTGAGAAAATAGAAAACACTTTCCTTCACACCCAATGCCCCTCAGACAGACGAACCCTGTATGCTTCCAGTGTCCTGGAATCCAGAGCGCTTACATGGTGGAATGGAGTAGCTCATGCGCGTGGCGCAGAAGCTGCTTCCAGCATGCTCTGGGAGGAATTTAAGGAAATTCTTACGCGAGAATTCTGCCCTCCCAACGAAGTTAAGCGCCTGGAGGAGGAATTTTGGAATCTTAAGCAGTACAGCGGTGAAGCGCGCGAGTACGCGACGCGCTTCCATGAACTAAGCCTGCTTGTCCCTCACCTTGTTACCCCTTCCCGCCGAGCCATAGAGAAATTCCTTGGGGGTCTCCCCATGGAAATTCAAGATTCTGTATGGGCCAGAAACCCAGTTACCCTCTCTGACGCCATCGAGTTGGCCGCTGTGCTCAGCGACAACCATGTCAGAGCAGGAACCCTGTTCCTGCGGGGAACAGAAAAGACCAAACTCACCAAGACTGTCCCTGAACCAACAGAAACCAAACCAGAACCCTCAAACCGTAACAACCTCAAGCGCAGGCGCAAAGCCTATGCGCTTACCAACCCGCCCATTACCCAACAACCCATTTATCAACCTCCAGTTTACACGCCTAACCCACTGTCAGCCTACCCAACTCCCCCTGTAGTTCACAACTATGCCCTAACCAATCCAGCACTCCCTGCCCCACCAACTAAGAAACCTTACACAGGAAACCAACCCCTTTGCCCAACCTGTAGACTTCACCACCCAACTCAGACCCCGTGTCGACAATGTAACCGATGTGGCCGCATTGGTCACTCAACCTAATACTGTAGAGTCCCTCCCGCCAACCCAATTGCGCCAACACCATCAGTCTACCCGCAGAACCCACAATCAATCTACCAAAACCCACGACCCAGGTCGTGCTATAACTGCGGTGATCCCAGTCATTTCCGGAACGCGTGCCCGAGACTACAAGTGCAAATCACACAAGCGAATCCGGTGAACCAGATTTCAAACCAAGTGACGCGTGGACGAGCTTTTAACATAACCGCGCACCAAGCGCAAGCCAATAATGACGTAGTTAATGGTACATTTTTGCTTAACGGATTTTATGCTTCTATACTTTTTGATACTGGCGCCGATTGAAGTTTTATTTCTCGCGCCTTCGAACAGAAGCTTGCGCGACCGCGCGATGACTTAAAAGAAGATTTTTCAGTTGAATTGGCTAATGGCGAAACTGTTTTAATTAACTCTGTGATTAAAGATTGCACGCTTAACCTTAACGAAAACGATTTTCTGATTGACCTCATCCCCATGCCTCTTGGAAGCTTTGATGTTATCATTGGTATGGACTGGCTCTCAAAGAATCGCGCCGAAGTTATTTGCGCCAAGAAGTTGATTCGCATTCCTCGAGAAAATGGTGATCTTCACATCTACGGCGAGAAACCCTCCCGCGGTCTTAAGCTTATGTCTTGCGCCGAAGCCCGAAGACTCATGCGGAAGAAGTGTATTGCATTTTTAGCCCATGTGGTCAAACCTGCTGAAGAGAAGAAGCTTCGCGATATCCCTGTTGTGCGTGATTTCCCTGAAGTTTTTCCTGATGATCTTCCTGGTATCCCTCCCGCTCGTGAAGTCGAGTTTCGTATTGATCTTGTCCCTGGTGCTTCCCCCGTAGCTAAATCTCGTTATCGTCTTGCACCCGCTGAGATGCAAGAATTGGCAAGTCAACTTCAAGAGTTGACCGCTAAAGGATTCATCCGCCCTAGCTCTTCGCCCTGGGGTGCTCTGGTGTTGTTCGTTAAAAAGAAAGATGGATCGTTTCGCATGTGTATTGATTACCGCGAGTTGAACAAACTCACCATTAAAAACCGGTATCCCTTACCGCGTATTGACGACCTCTTTGATCAACTCCAAGGTGCCTCTTGTTTCTCGAAGATTGATCTCCGCTCTGGCTATCACCAGTTGCGCATCCGCGATGAAGATGTTCCGAAGACTGCTTTTCGAACTCGTTATGGCCATTTTGAATTCTTGGTCATGTCCTTCGGTTTAACCAACGCACCCGCCGTTTTCATGGATCTAATGAATCGGGTGTGTAGGCCTTTCTTGGATAAATTCGTGATCGTGTTTATCGATGATGTTCTGGTGTATTCTAAGACCAAGGCCGAGCATGAGCAACATCTCCGATTGGTATTGCAAAAGCTCCGAACCGAGCAGCTCTATGCTAAGCTTTCCAAGTGTGAATTCTGGTCTGATGAAGTACAGTTTCTTGGTCATGTTGTTAACAAGATGGGTATTCATGTCGACCCATCCAAGATTGAAGCAATCAAGAACTGGATTACGCCATCCTCTCCTTCTGAGATCCGTTCCTTTCTGGGCTTAGCTGGTTACTACCGGCGATTCATTTCGAACTTCTCGAAGATCGCTTTGCCTTTAACAGCTCTAACGCACAAAGGTAAACCGTATATTTGGGGCTCGAAGCAAGAAGAAGCCTTTCTAACGCTCAAGCGTTTGTTGTGTGAAGCTCCTGTTCTTGCGCTACCTGAGGGTAATGATGATTTTGTCGTGTATTGCGATGCATCCAACCAAGGTCTCGGTTGTGTTCTTATGCAACGAGGCAAGGTTATCGCTTACGCATCAAGGCAACTCAAGGTTCATGAAAAGAATTATACAACTCACGACCTCGAGCTTGGTGCAGTTGTTTTTGCCTTGAAGATCTGGAGACACTACCTTTATGGTACTAAGTGTATCCTCTACACTGACCATAAAAGCCTTCAGCATATCTTTGATCAAAAGGAACTTAACATGAGGCAACGCCGATGGAACGAACTCATCAGCGATTACGAATGTGAGATCCGGTATCATCCTGGTAAGGCTAATGTGGTAGCCGATGCGCTCAGCCGAAAACCCTGCCAGCTTAACTGTATCTTGCCGCGCACCCAGCTTCACTTCGCGCCGATTCAAAGCAACCTTGAATCGCGTATTCGTGACGCGCAGCGCGCATCCATCAGTAACGGTAACCTTCGCGCCGAGTTAGCGTGTGGCGCGGAAGCACTCTTTGTCCCTAATCTGAGTGGAATTCTCTGCTATCTTAATCGCATCTGGATTCCCTTTGATGAGAATCTTCGCGCTGATATCCTGAGTGAAGCGCACAAATCTCGGTATTCTATTCATCCTGGCGCTGATAAGATGTACAAGGATTTGCGCATTACTTATTGGTGGCCCGGTATGAAAAAGGATATTGCTGTGTTCGTAGCTAGATGTCTGACTTGTTCTAAAGTGAAAGCTGAACACCAACGCCCATCTGGTTTGCTCGAACAACCAGAAATTCCTACGTGGAAATGGGAATGTGTAGCGATGGACTTTATTACCAAGTTACCTTTGACAGCAAGCAAACATGATAGCATTTGGGTAATAGTGGATCGATTGACTAAGTCTGCTCACTTTCTGCCCATTCGTGAAAACTACCGTGTTGAGCAGCTCGCGCAGCTTTATGTCAAGGAAATTGTCTGCCGCCATGGTACTCCTTTGAGCATCATATCCGATCGCGATGGCCGTTTTATATCTCGCTTTTGGAAATCTCTCCAATCTGCGCTAGGAACTCGCTTGGACATGAGTACGGCATATCATCCTCAGACTGACGGACAGTCTGAGCGAACTATTCAAACTCTTGAGGATATGCTCCGATCTTGTGTTCTTGATTTTGGAGGTAATTGGGATTCGCACCTGCCTTTGATCGAGTTCTCTTATAATAACAGCTATCATTCCAGTATCGGTATGGCCCCATTTGAAGCACTTTACGGTCGTAAGTGCCCTCCCCGATCTGTTGGAGCGAAGTGGGTGAAACTCAAATCACAGGACCCGAACTTGTTCAAGAGACAACCGATAAAATCGCCAAGATCCGTGATCATCTGCTGACTGCCAGAAGCCGACAGAAGAGTTACGCAGATCGCAGGCGAAAGCCTCTCGAATTTCAAGTTGGTGATCTTGTTCTCCTCAAAGTGTCGCCCTGGAAGGGTGTTGTCCGCTTTGGGAAGAAAGGTAAGCTTGCTCCTCGTTATGTTGGACCATTTAAGATTCTCGCGCGCGTGGGAAAAGTTGCCTACAGACTTGACCTGCCGCCCGCGCTCAGTAATGTGCATCCAACGTTCCATGTATCCAATCTCAAGAAGTGTTTAGCTGACGAGAACCTTCACATTCCACTTGATGAAGTTCAAGTTGATGAAACTATGCATTTCGTTGAGAAGCCTGTTGAGATTATGGATCGCGAGGTTAAGCAAACCAAGCGCCGTCGTATCCCTATCGTGAAAGTTCGCTGGGAGTCCAAGCGCGGAGCCGAGTTTACATGGGAAAGGGAAGATCAAATGAAGATCAAGTACCCGCACCTGTTCTCTGCGCAACCTACTTCGAGATAAATTTCGGGACGAAATTTCTTAAAGTAGGGGAGACTGTGACATCTGCCCGATCCGACCCGACCCAGGTACCCGTTTCTCTGACCCGATCTCTTTCTTTTATGATTTAATATTTATTTATACTTATATTTTACTTTCAATAATAATAATATACTTTTCCCTCCCGCCTCTTTCTCTCTCTTTCTTTCCGCCGTTCCGTCCCTCTCCTCTCTTTCCGCCTTCTTTTCCCTCTTGTCGCCGTCCCGCCCTTAAGCCTTGAACCCTTTCCTTAACTCTTTGCTTGTCCTTTGGTTCTTCCCGCCTAAGGATGTCTGCAGCTCCACGCGCCAGACTCCTTACATGGAAGCCTGCGTGAAGACATCTTGTTCCTGCGATGCGTGAAGAGAACTCTTCTCGCAGCGCGCTAAGAATGCATGTTCTTCCCGCAATGCGCTAAGAATGTATGTTCTTCCCGCGATGCGCTTAGAATTCTAGTTCTTCACGCAGCACGCTAAGGATTTGTGATTCTTCCCGCAGTGCGCTAAGGATTGTTGTGCCAGCCTTCGCGCTCGCGCGCTCAGCCTTCCCGCGCTTAACCCTTGTATCTTCTGTTTATTCTAGCCGTTTGCTTTTGTCATGTCTTTTCTTCTGAGCTGTTGACCTAACCTATCTAATGTCTGAATAGTTACTTTCGGCGCAGCATGCGTACCAACCCCATTGGTTGGTAGAAAAAGTGACTGACATTATCTTTTGAGATCTGCTTTTTCATGCTTTATCCAGTACCTTTATCTGATCCGCCCATGCCTGTTGCTGTTCCCTGTCAGCTTTTCTCTTGTCCCCTGCAGCTGCCATATCTTTTGATATCTTTACTTTTCAGAACTTTTTACTGTTGATATCTTTTCTTTTACTTTTGGAGATCTTTTCTAGGGTTTGTGTCCCCTAGGGTTTGCCTATATATAGTACTATTTTCTTAACACTTCACACACTACACTTATTCTCTTCCTCCCTTTTTGCTCTCTGCCGTTGTTCTTCAGCCGCCTCCCTCCTCTCTTGCCTCCGTTTTCTCCTCTCCTCTGCCCTGTTTTCCGGTAATATATTATATATAATAACTTATTAATTATGCTAACTTATAATCAAGACTTAAAACAAATCATTAAAACAATAATCTTGTTTATAGGTTAACTTGTGCTTGTTTAAAGTTGGTTCTTGCTTTATCTTACACCGCACCGATTATCAAGTGAGTTATCTCGTATCTAATCCCTTTTTATTTTAAATGCTTTGGGATGTTCATGTGTTCATACAAAACTTGAGTCTTAAACTGTTTATGAACTTTAGTCGCGCAGTATCCCATGTGTTGAGGACGTTTACTTGGCTGTTTATTTGTATGTGTGTATCATTAACCGCTTTGTTCGGCCTATTCCGAAGTTTTCATGGTACCATTAGATGAACACGGGAGACCTATCGTTTACGGTTTTCTTTGTTTACACTTGCACAGATGTTTTCTCGTTTTTGTGCTCAATTGGGAGCACGGATTGAACTATGAACTATGAGCTATGATCTATCTAGGCTTGATCACAATCTGATTGCACCCTTGTTAAACACCAGACATACACGTGTTGCGCGCAGATTTATGGCTATCTATGTATTGTATTAAACTTGATTTCTCACCAACACGCAAGTGTTTGACGTTTATTTTAACACATGTTCAGGTTTGCAGTAGCTGTTTTGGAGCTTGTGGACACGTAGGACGTTTTTACTTTTGGACCTAGAATTAAAATGTATCAAGACAAGTTAATGTTGTTTGAATGTTATAATTTATAATATATTGATTTATGTTTGATTTATGTTCTTTATTTTCCCCGCTGCGCGTGCGCGATAAAATGTGTATTAATAAATATTGACACCAATAGTGTCGCGAGTAATGAAGCAATATGTGGCGCCCCGATGTATAATCCGCCTTTGGTCGGGGTGTTACAACTGGCATTCGCCAGCAGTCTTCTGATCATCAGCATCGTGAGAAGACATGGTGGAAGAAAGAAGAGATTTCAGAGTAATGCTTTACCGAAAAAGAGAAATTCGCCGGAAATTACTGGAGAAGAAGAGATGAAAGTGGAAAGTGTGAATTGCAAATAACCCTCTCCCCCTTTATATAGTAATCGCAATTAATGCGATGAATTTAATACGGAAGAGAGAGAAATCAAAGGTGCAATGAAACTATGACGCGTGGCAAAGGCAAGCTGGCAACAGCTGTCAAAAGGACGTGTGCCAGAGATTTCGCGGCTACGCGCCCGAAATCCCGTGCCCACGCGCCTGAAAAAGCAACTGGAATGACCACATAATGTCATGTCGCCATAACTTCTGGCACGTCCTGACACAGTCAGAAGAAACCGTCGCACGACGTTTGAGGTATTGGGTTGTTATCCATCCACCAACTCTTCAAATTTCAAAATTTAAAAATTTGAAGACTAAGGTTCAAAAAAGTAAGCGGGAAAATACCCCTTACCTTGGCAAACAAGTAACCATAAGCCGGGTGTGGGTACAGTGTAAAGGCAAAACCCTTCACATACCTAACACCCGCAGGGAATTGAAGCCAAAATATTTGGCAACCAAGTAACCATAAGACGGGTGCGGGTACAGTGTAAAGGCAAAACCCTTCACATACCTAGCACCCGCAGGGAATGGACGCCAGGAATACCTTGGAAGTAAAGTAACCGTAAGACGGATGCAGGTACAGTGTAAAGGCAAAACCCTTCACATACCTAGCACCCGCTGAGAATTGAAACCAGGAAGGATCTTCTGGGCAATGCTTGTGAAAACGGAAATAATATCCCCGCATAGCGGGAACATCGAGTACTACGTTGTTTGAGGCTCCAAGATGGAATTGGTGGTTTAAACATAATTGATCACTATGTTCAAAAACTACCAGAACCACAGGGAGAATCCGCACAACTAAGACTCAATGCTCCTGACTTGCGAGGAGGTTACAGACCTACCCGCATCATACCCAAAGACCAAGCAGGAAACTCGGGAATTTCTGCAAGTGACAAGGACTTCCGCGGGAAGAACCCCCATGGAAAACCTTACAAAAACCCCTTTTCAAAACCCTTTGCTTAAGTCCAAAAGTTCACCTCACTTTATTAGACATTCGTGAGAAGAACATTGGACTGGGGGGACTTGAAGAGGTAGGTCCCAGCAGGGCTCAGTTGGTCCCGCATGACTCACCTTGAACAGGGATGTCTGCGCAAAGACCATCTACTCCCGCAGGACCCACCATGCTCAGAGAAGCCTACGCGCAGTATGCAAGCTGCATACGCAGGGAAAAGCCTCCCAATGGTAAAGTAACCCGCCTGTTCCCGCAGTTGCGGATACAAGCCATCAGGGAAGGCTACCCGCACAGCATAGCTACACGCATAAGGCTTAACACTTACAAATATTCAGTGTCACCTGAAAGAATGAGCAAAGGCGGGAGGGGGAAAACTCCCGCCAAAATGGGCCAGTCCGTATGATGGAGGATCTTTTGCGTGATACCTGACGAGGTAAAGACAAAAGATCTGACCAAGAATGCGACAGCTCACTGACAGCAGCGTGGCAGACAGCACGCCACAGCACTGTGACCAATAGCCGCCGCCTGCCCACCAACTCCTGCCAGACCACGTGCCTAGCCTGCAGTTGGTAGAAGACGAAGAGTGCACGGCACGCCTGCTCTGTGTCAGCCGCTACCTATCCACCACTCACAGGTAGGGCACGTGCATAGGTTACAGTTGGTAGCGTGTTGGGCCGGCTAAACCCCTTGGAAACCCACCTTCGGCTATAAAAGACAGCAAATGGTATTATCATTTCATCATCTACTATCTCGTATAACTTACTTGATAATTGCTCTAATAGTATTCATATACTTTTATATTTAAAGAGCAACATAGACTGATTCTCACGCCGGAGGGTGGTCACAAGGAGGAACCCCCCCCCCCCCTTCTCAGTGACGAGCTCACGGTGTCTGTTTTGCAGGTTCCCTGAAGTACAACTTACTCTGCTGGACCTAACCTTCGAGGGAAACATTACTTAGCCCCCAGATTACCCATAATCTGCCCGGGGTCACTTAGTGTTTCTTCAGTTAGTCATGATTTCAGATCGATCAAAATAATAAACTCTTGATGCTCGAGTAAAATAATGATCTTGAGATAGAATTAAAAGAATCAAACAAATGGTTGACATGATCTTCTACAAGACAATGGATGGGTTTTTGCTAGAAGCAACTCTTAAAAAGAAACAACTCTTAAAAGGATTATAGTATAAACGATAACTAGAGACTGGTGGACTGCTAATATCCTATTAAGAATTCATATCCTATGACTCTTATCATGCTTATCTCCAAAGCCAACTCATGTTTTCTTATGGTAAATAAGATGAGACATTACATATGATGCTATCACACGTATTTTACTATGTATCTCCCTGGATACCCCTAGATCACCCTGCGTTCAGGGGCGAAGCTATGTGGGGACCGGGGGTGGCCCCGGCCACTGCCGTTTTCTTCGTTAGTAGGGTAAATTTCGTGATTTTTCTCGAAAATTTTTATAGGTATTAAGCGCGGTCACCCCCAATGTATTTTTCCAAAATGCTACTGGTCACTACTGATTTTTTTTAAATGTAATACCCCATCGTTTGTTTTTTTTTTCTAAAACCTCGCAATATTTATAAAACAAAAGTTACAAAATAGTAGTCGAATAGTAAAAGATTTGTTTTTATAAATATTTTAGATCTTTGCAATTCTTCTTCTAGGTCTTCACCCTTAGGGATGAGATCGGTACCGTACCGATGCAGGTAATGATACCAAAATATTCGGTTCAATACCGGTATTGAATGTAAAATTTGAGTTATACCGGTACCAAAACTCAAAACTTTGGTATCTATTCGGTACCGACATTACCAAATCTGTACCGATTTCGGTACCGGTATTAATACCGAATTTGCATCATCATGAATATTTTCGATCTTGGCTGGTTAAAAAATTATTTTTGTTTTTTTATTGTAAGAACAATTATTTGAATAAATGAAGAAAAATTAGATATATAGATGTCATATTGTTTAATCCGACCCGACCCAATCACCGACAGGAACTGAATCGTTGACCCGGAAATTTTTGAGTCTGTGACTTCAGTCACCCCTGTGACTAAGCCCAAGCTTCGCCACTGCCTGGGTTTATGCATGCTAACTATAGGAAAATACATGCGATGGGTGCTCTTTTGAACTAGTTTACTTACATAGTAAAATGCATGCAATTGGATCAAATGAAGAAAACATATGTTGGCTAGGGAGATAAGTAGAGGTTTACAAAACCGGTTTAAAACCCAAATCGAACCGGTTTATAAACCGAACCGATTTGGTCAGCGGATGGTCAAAACCGGTTTGACTCAAACTGGTTCAGTTTATAAACCAGTTTTGAAGCAAGATAGGCCAGCCTGGTCACACCGGTTCGGTCCGGTTTATAAACCGGTTTGATCGGTTTAAACCGGTTTTCCTCAAACCGGTTCGGTTTTAAAATCGGTTTGATATATTTGAAGGGGAACCGATCCTGAAATGGACGGTTTGGGTCGGTTTGGATACCGCTTTGGGTGAAACAGGTTTTAAACCCAAACCGGTTCGGTTCAGTTTGCCTAAAACCGGTCCCAAACCGGTTTTTTTTACACCTCTAGAGATTAGCATGACAGGACTCCCTTTTGAACTAGTTGTGTTGGGTTGTGGCCCGCCGCCCGCTAGATATTTGGACCTGGAGAGGTTGCTCAAGAAACAAACTAAAACTAGAGTAAGAGCCCAACTGACAAGTTGGCTTTGAGCCCGGCTATAACCGTTAAGACTAACTCACATGATTATTTATGGCTCCATGCCTCCATAGGCCAATAGTAGAATAGTAATAATGTGTGTATATTTAGTTTAGGCACTTTGGGGTAATTAGAAACACGAATAATCCAATCATTATCAAAGACTTAGAACTTAGAACTAATTAAAAATTTGATTTGTTTTTTCAAGACCGACTTTTATGGTTTCAGATATGATATAGATTGCCGGGTTAATAAAATTACACATACATTAGAAGCTACCTTTATATATTTCTTTTAACCTTTTTAAATAAATATTATATGCCAGAATGATTTTTTATATATAGCAAATTATCTCTTGCCACTTATTAAATAACTGTTAATATTTAGTTAGGTATTACATCGGCCCTTTATGTAAAAAAAAATAAATTATTAAATATTATTTTTCATCAATTATTACTCATATGGTACACAAGTCTCAAGCAAGTATAAAAATCTTACTACAATGACATACCTTTTTTTTATTCACACATTTGGCAATTTAGGTCCAACAAAATTTAATAACTTTCTTAAATCTTTCACAAACTTGAATTTAGACACTAAATTATTTTATAGTTTTTGAGAAAAGAGAGCATTACGAGAACTTTTACCTAAGCTTATATACAATTTTATTCACGTCATTTTCGTTCCTTTACGTGTATGGTTTACCATAATGAATGCAAAGTATCGTAAGAAAATCGAACCCAGTTCGACCAAGTTTCTCAAGGGTCTCCTGTTGCATCAAGGAGGGAAGCAACTAGCGGTGCACTAAAAGCTACCAAAAACAATATATCGAAATGTTTATCATGGTAAAAAATACAATCCTTGTATTTTTAATCAAATATATAACCAAATTATTTTGTTATAATATAAAGCCAAGATTTGGCCTGTGATTTTTGTAGCCAACCCAACCACATAAAATATTTACAGGTGGCGGGACCGCACGTATCTTAGTGTTTGGTTTCCAAATTTCCATACACAATCACAAGAAGGGATAGTTATAATAATATTATTTGTAAACAAAGAAATGAGAGGGGCATAGTTTTATATGATAAAAGATGAGGGGGGTAAAATGTAAAACACATATACTTTTATTTGAAGTCCGGCCCATATTTTTAACATGCTTAAACGGCTAAACCCGCATTAAGTTTATTCAAATGCCCTTGTTTCACTAGACCATCACCAGTGGATGATTTATTACACTTTTCTTCGGTTAAGAACCTATTGGTCTACCTACTGTCTTAAGTGGTGAAGCCATCTCACTTTTTGACAAATCGTAAGAACCTATTGGCTTACCTGCACTAATGAGCGGTGAAACCAACCCACTTTTCGATGGCATTTGATAAGCTCCTGATGGCCTTCCTGCAATAATGAGCGGTCCACTTTTCGATGGCTTGTCAGCTCCTACTGGCCTGCCTGCAGTAATGAGCGATTCACTTTTCGATGGCCTATAGTAAGCTCCGGATGGCCTACCTGCAGTAACGAGTGGTCCACTTTTCGATGGGTTGTCAGCTCCCGCTGGCCTGCCTGCAGTAATGAGCGGTTCACTTTTTGATGGCCTGTAATAAGCTCATGCTGGCCTACCTGCAGTATGAACTTGTGGCTCTCCTCTTGGTGGTAGAGTAGGGTTTAGTTTGAATTTATTCGATAGAAAGTGTGCATCAACTTGATCATCATTAGCCAGAACTTGTGGCGCTCCTTTCGGTGGATATGGAATTAGTTTGAAATTCTTTGATGGAATGTGTGCATCAACTTGATCATCATTAGCCGGAACTTGTGGCGCTCCTTTAGGTGGATATGGAATTAGTTTGAAATTCTTTGATGGAAAGCGTGCATCAACTTGATCATCACTAGCCGGAACTTGTGGCACCCCTTTCGGTGGATATGGAATTAGTTTGAAATTCTTTGATGGAAAGTGTGCATCAACTTGATCATCATTAGCCGGAACTTGTGGCGCTCTTTTCGGTGGATATGGAATTAGTTTGAAATTCTTTGATGGAAAGTGTGCATCAACTTGATCATCATTAGCCGGGACCTGTGGCGCTCCTTTCGGTGGATATGGAATTAGTTTGAAATTCTTTGATGGAAAGCGTGCATCAACTTGATCATCGTTAGTCATGATTTCAGATCGATCAAAATTATAAACTCTTGATGCTCGAGTGAAACAATGATCTTGAGATACAATTAAAAGAAGCAAACAAAGAGTTGGCATGATATTCGACAACATAGTGGATGGGTTTTTGCTAGAAACAACTCTTAAAAGGTTGATAGTATACAAGATAGCTAGAGATGGATGGCCTGTTTATATCCGATTTGGAACTCATATCCTATGACTCCTATCATGCTTATCTCCCTAGCCAACACATGTTTTCTTGTGGTAAATAAGATGAGACATTACATGTGATGCTATCACATGTGTTTTACTATGTATCTTCTTGGATACCCCTAGACCGTCATGTGTTTATGCATGCTAGCTATAGGAAAATACATGTGATGGATGCATTTTTGAACTGGCTAAGTTAAATAGTAAAATTAATGTGATAGCATCACATGTAACGTCTCATCTTACTTACACAAGAAAACATGTATTGGCTAATGAGATAAGCATGATAGGAATTGGGTTATAACCCACAAGACATTTGGGCCTAGAGAGCCCAACTTATAAACTGGCTTTGAGCCTGTTATCAAAGATTTAAAAGAGTAAATTCACATAATAACGGCTTAACATAGACAAATAGTATATTAGTAGTAACGTGTATTGTTTAGTTTAGGCATTTAGGGGTAATTAGAAACACGAATGATTAATCCAACCACAATCAAAGAGTTAGAACTTAGAACTAATTAAGAAATTGATTTTTTTTACGACCAACATTTCTTTTTTATAAATGGTATAGATTGCCGAGTTAATCGAATCACACATACATTAAAACCTACCTTTATATAATTCTGTAAATATTATTTTCTGGAAAACTTTTTTTTGATTTTTTATATGTAGCAACTTTTTATTTTATAAATATTTTGTTAGTTATTACACCCCACGCATGTCGTAAAAAAATAAATTACTAAATATTATATTTCATCTATATCTATATCTATATTATCTAATATATATAATTTACAAGTTTGGTGCCGCTAAGTCGTCATTGGGCCACTTGGCGGCACCTTACTTGTCTACACAATTTTTGTTTTTGTTTTTGTTTTGTTACCATGACGAAAACCGACCCAATTTGCATAAACTCAACGTCCGGGACCTACAACATTCGGTTTTACCAATGTCCGAGTTTACATACCAACATCACCCCACTGGTCCACTCAATTTTTATATATATTTTTTTTCCTTTTAGCTCTAGTACCGTAACGTACATAGCCGAAACCGACAGAATTCGCATCCAGTTACCGCCTCAATGCCCGGAGTGACAATGCTTGGGTTTTACTGACCAAACAAACGCCATTTTAAATAATATATTTTTTATATTTTAATTTGGCGAATATATATTTTTTAGACTCTAAGGTTTTACCAATGGTGTCTATATTGTAAAGAACGTAGACGATACTAATTGAATTCGCATCAACTCACCGACGTAAAGCTCGGGTTTTACCGACACCCAGGTTTCAACGTTGAGGTTTTACTAATTGACCCAGCGCAACGCGCCGGGTGAAATTCTAGTTACATATAAAACATATTGAATTGACAAAATGGTAATTTAACCCTTACCACATTCTCTCTGTGATTCAATATTAATAATTAGGACTGTTCAAAGGGTAAGACCCGACCCTTTTACCTAATACCCTACCCGGACCCTTTACCCTTTTAGGAAGAAACTTGGACCCGAGACCCTACCCTCTAACCAATAAAAGGGTCGGGTATAAATAAGGGTTTCAAGAGTCCAACCCTTTACCCTTTAAGACAGTAATCACATCTCATTTTTCTGCATTTACAAGTTGCATATCTCATAAATGACTTTAATATATAAATCATAGAACAATTATACTTTCGATTAATAATATAGTAAAGTTTAACTTTGAAATTTTATCAATCATTTGAACTGATTCAAGCAATATTCACATTCACAAATTACTTGTAGAGAACAATTAAGTGATTTCCATATATATGTTTTCATTCAGTAGTATGACTATTTATTTTTATTTTTCTTAGTAGTTGGAAATTTCTGATATACCATATATGAAATACAAACCTCTCATAAATTTTATATTAATCATGAATCTGATGTATATTCGTCTAGTAAAAGGGTCAAGGGTTTGAAAAAGGGTTGGACTCTTGAAACCCTTTTACCCTTTAAGGTGATATTTAAATACCCTTTACCTTATCCATATTATTTATTCGGGTCTAATTAAGGGTTTTAAGAGTCGGATAACCGGGTTTCAAGGGTCCGACCCTTATCTTGCTCACCCCTGTTAATAATTAGAATTCAATTCTCACCTATTCAATTGTCTCCCTTCAATTTTCCAACGCTAACCAATAAATTCTTTCAGTGCAGGAATGTTCAAAGGATGGTTCCATTCCAGGCAGTATGCAATTCCCAACCTCAACATACACCATGGATGCTTGGCGGAAGCCTAATTCTTTCTCTTGCATTAATTTCCAGGGTGGAAGACACCAATCTATATAGGAAGGCATGCCTATGGTAACAATATTTTTATAAGTTTTTTTTGTTTTACTATTACTCTGTAAAGAATGTTGTTAATAATGATTTGATATGTAAAGAATGTTTGTTTTGTTTATCCTTGCAGCTTGCAGGTTCGGTTACCGAGTAGAGACACTGTTGTTTTTGCATATGTTCAGTATGGGATCCGATATCTGATGCTCAGATAATTTTTCATTTTATTATTATTTTACAGTCAATAAAAAACATATTGTTGTTGATGAGGAATGTAGCAATTATGTAACATATGAGGAATGTAACAATTATGTTAGTTTTTGGAAGTAAAAAAAAAAACAGGCCTTGGATTTTAGTTTATCATGAGAAATGTATCATTTATGACAGTTTTTTAAATGAATTTCCTTGTTCATATATCTATGACCGTTTTTGAACTGAATTTGAAAATGAGCACGTTAAAATGAAATGGTAAAATTTTCATGCTTTTATACAACAATTTTATTTATATAAGCTTATCATACTGTGTCTGCATGTGCTAATCTATGTTTCAGAAGTTTTTGACTTGTATTCTAATCTATACCCCAACCATTGCAGAATATTTCTGAATATAATCATATGGCTTTATTAAAGCAAATCTCAGCAGATGTTATATACGAAGAAAGAACACTCTTGCTTGGATAATAAAACAACACAAACTTGAATATACATTCATAAGGTATTGTTTAAATTGAGCATTTGATCATAATATTCATTTGTTTTTGTTTTTGTTTTTGTTTTTAGTTTTAATATAATCCTTGAAGTGATACTTACCCAACCACATATTTGTTGACTTAATCAGGATAAAAAGATATATTTCTTAAAACACATGCTACTTTGTTAACCATGGTTTAATCGTGTACAATTTATACAAAAAAGGCATTTTAACATTTGTCTAAATTGAATTCAAGGTTTTAAAAGTTAGAATTTTTAAAGTCAAAAGTTGACTATCAGGATCCTAATTACATTAACTTTCGTATGTATTCATCTTTAGGCCGGCACTTTTTATGTAATTGACGTGGAAGAGAAAAAGCTGATTACACCTTACAGGGTAAGCTATCTCATAAATTGACATTTATGAGAATAAAAATTACAGCACGCATTTACTTATATATTGATGGTTGTACCAGACATATACTTTATGGAATATATTATGTCTTACATTTTGGAGGTACCAGTTTTAGAATTCTAACAATCCAACTTGGCGGTCAAAGGTCAGTTCTTTGGCATGAAGTAATGTGATGTTTTTTTTAAATTTTTATTATTTGCAGATGGTGAGGGTCTAGCCAATTGCATTGGGTTGTTGATCATGGTCATACTGAACTTGCAAAATTGCTTTTGAGCCGGAATGCTGATGTGAACTTAAAGGTAATCTTGATGTCAATCATTTACTTATTGGCGACTAGATCAAATTTTGTGTTTTATTATCTAACTGGTCAAAAGGTATTAAAAATGAAGCTAAAAAAGGATATGAATTTGGGCTAGGTTTTTAATGAACTGAACGAACACAAAAACATGTTTGTGTTTGCTTGTTTAACTTTAAAACAAACAATTGATCGAAAGCAAACTGGATTTTCTTGTTAGTGTTCATTCGTTAAGAATATGAACATGTTTATGTGTGTAAATGTTCGTTAACAGTTAAACGAGTAGTTCAAAAATGTAAATGAAAGAACAAAACTAAGTATAGGTGAAGAACATAACTGAGCTAGATAAGTTAAAGAGTAATGTGAAGAAAAATGTGTTGAGTGAGCCTAATTGGTTCCTAAAAGTAGCCTAACTTTTAATGAGCAAAAAAAATTTTAATTGAATATATTAGTGAGACATAAATGAACTTAAACGAACGATCATAAATGTCAAAATGTGATTCAGGCTCACACGACCACACACCCATAATTAATTGTCAACTGTTTGACTTACACTGGTATGAACTCACATATATGTTTATGAAGGTTAATAGAGCCAGATAAACATTGCATTATGTTGTTGTATGTCAGAGAATACATAGCCAAGCTGCAAATGAAGCAATACACATCAACAGATATAATAAACTATGACAGAAACTACCCTTTTGTCATTTGTGATTCGTTTGCTTGATCTTCAGAAGATTAGAAGAGGAAAACCGGTCTGCCACGCCAGCCGACACTTGAAATGGTCTAAACGTGGGCTCAAATGCTAGGTAATTTAATTAATCGTCTGCTTATCTAACACATATATCATCTTAGTATGCAATAAATGTGATTGACATGATTGTATGTGTTCTTGTTAGCAGGCTTACGATGCTTGTGGATCATAAAAGAATGGCTAAATATAATAACAATTTGGTGCTTGATGAAGGTGATAGTCTAGCATTAGATCAATGTATGAATTAATCATTAGTTAAAAAAAAAATTTAGTCTCAATTTTAGGCTCAAATTCATTATTTTGGGCCTATTTTTTCTATCAAAAAATTTAAGCGCGAATGATAAACTGAACCCAAACGGTTTTCAAAGTCTCAAAAACCGGGTTTTTGGTTCTGTTTGAGCCCAAAGCCGACCTTTGCCTCCATAAATACTACTAAAAGTATTCAAGTTATTACAAGTAAATAACCCAAATAGAACAATTGTGAAACTTGGTTACCCTTTTGCAATTATTATTTTCAACGGTAACGTGAAATAGCATGTAATTGTGAATACAAAAAAGTCACTAACCAAAAATCAAGTTTCTTAGTCCTATATTGGTCACTCGGTTTAAGCAAAAATGAAACAATATTAAAACTCGAGTGGTTTTTTTGGGAGAAAAATTTTTGTGTATGCTAAAACAATATTGAAAATTTATTGGTGAAAATGTGCGTAGCGTATACCGAGATGAGTGTTTTGGGTTATGCAGGTGTAGAAACCTCATATGAATGGATAATACTTTGAGAGTTAGATTACTGTGAGATGATTATGTGATTCAAAGAAGTTTCGGATATATGAGAGAAGAGAGTAACTGATTAAATGTAAGTTCTATTATTCATGTGTGTTTACAAAATACAAGTCCTCTCCATATATGTAAAGTCATGAGGGAATCTTTCCCTTGACCGTTAAACCCTAAGACCCCTCCTATTGTCCATTGGATTTTTCCTTGTCCCTTGACTTGTGTGAGCTTCTCTCTATTATCCACTGGATGCTCCTTTTTTCTCAAATATGTGTCATCATGACCTCCTGTGGGATTCAGGTTAATAAGGACTCCTCAGTGGTTGACTTGTCCCTTTGTCTTGGGGGTTTTGGGCTTCTTGGGCTTCATTTGGGCTGGTTCTCATGTCATCTCTTCAAGTCCCCCAGTCTATTACTCATGTTATTTATGACATGAGTGATAGACTTAACTCTTCGATCTCCTTTCTTTTTCTTTCTTATATGTTGGGCCTATACACCTTGGGCTTGCTTCTGTGGGATGAGCCTGCTTCAGGTGGTGTGTCTCCTATGGGCCTATCTCGATCTTCCCCAAAGAGGCGGTTAAATTGTGTGGACTGCATTAATCGCACGATTTATGAGGCATTAATTATAACTTTACCTCTCCTTTCACTCATCATAAATTTCCCGCCTACTCCTTCTCCTTCTCTCTCTTCCTTCATATTTTCCGGTATCTCTTCATTTTCTCCGACAATTCTTCTTTCCCGATCGGGTTAGTGTTCCTAATATTCCCATGAGATAGCCGTTAGTCGCCCCCAACTGATCGCATTGTATACCAAAAACCTAGAGTGCACCAACATTCGCTACCCTCTGTCCGAATTCCAGATGGCTCTTTTGAAATTTCATAAGCTAGGGTTTGCTCAAGTCCACTCGTTGGACTTTTTACGGGTGACCCACTTCGAGGTGGCCTGTCGTGCCAATGGGGGTTTTGCCACCGTGCCCTTGTTTCGCCGGTTCTATCATTTGAAGGTTGACGACGACTAGTTCACCTTCGAGCGTCGCCCTGTGAATAAACATCCCACTTGCTGTTCGAAGATGCCGACCGGGTTTCATCCCAAAGAATGGAAAAATAGCTTCTTCTTCGTATCTCCCAAATTTTCTCCAGGATTTCTTAGTCGGCGTCGGACGGATTTCTCTATTAAGGATGCGACCTCTCGTCCTCCCACTGCTCAAGACGATCTATATAGGTTGCTTATTAATGACCCCACCGAAGCCATGACTTACCCCGAACCCCTGTTGGTTATGGCTGGATTGAGCCGGATATGGCCAGATCCCTCTACTCGTCCGGCCTTGTTCGAAGGCGACCGATGTTTCCGACCTCTTATTTTCTTGTTTGTCTTTTCGTTACTTGCTTTGGTGTTTGTAAAAATGAATACTTTAGGGATTTCTATTTACCTTATTTTTGGTAAGGACGACCTAAATTGACTTGGGATGAGAGGATTAAGCATGATTTGATAGACCTAAATCTCTCCGAGGACATGGTTGGGGATAGAAATTATTGGAGAAGTAGAATTAAAAAGTTAAGGATTTTTAAGTAGAAATAAATACTTTAGGGATTTCTATTTACCTTATTTTTGGTCACACAACATTATGATATTTTATTTTCATATATATATATATATATATATATATATATATATATATATATATATATATTTATATCTATCTATATATATATAGTATTATCATTTTTAGTACGTGCTATTATCAACTATATTATAGTTGAACTTTGATTTCATTTTATATTGCCTCATACAAATGTAGTCTAGAGCTGAGGGTCTCCCTGAAAGCCACCTCTCTATCCTGTTGGATAGAGGTACGGTGTGCCTACATCCACCCTCCCCAGACCCTACTTATAGCTTGACTATTTGTGGGACTCCACTGGGTATGATTGATTGATTGATTGCTTTGGTGTTTGTAACCTTGTTTCCTTTTATTGGGCAGAGATGAGTTTGAAGGAGGTTCTGCTGAAGTGCCCTCTAAAGGCAGCTGCTTTCGTTCCAGTTCCCGTGACTCCTCCAGCCAGTTCCAAGACCGAATCAGCTTCTTCAGGCCGGTCCGCTCCAACTTCTATTGTTGAAACATCTAACACTCCTAAGCGCAAAAACCCATTGGTCGATGTCTTCGATGCTTCGATGAAGCATCGTCTGAGGAGATCCAAGCGCCCCTATATGGGTCAGTCGTCTTCATCTCGCCCGGCGACCTCTTTTGCAGCCATTGTTGATTTGGATGGTAATTTCGAATTTTCGGTCGTTTCTCCTGCTGACATGCGTGGCCGTACTGAATCTGGTCCGGCTTCGTTCGGCCATCCAGATAAGCGTCCTGAGGGATCTATTCTTGCTCCTCTGAATCTGTCCGGTCCCAACACAAATGGACCGGACCACGATGCCGTGTTTGTTCCCCAATGGAGCTTGAGGGCCGGGGCCTCTGTCATGACGCCCGAGCAGACACACGATTTCCTCACGGGGGCTATCCCTCCTGTTGATTCGGCCCATATCCGTGCCTTGAACCAAAACAAGCTGGTTGCTGACCTTGGGAGTCACCTTTATCGATCTTTGGCCCTTAGTGCGGCAGCTCATCAAATAGGGATTAACGACGATCAAGTGTTGCAACAGTTGCGAGAAGAAATTCGTAAGCTTGAACATTTGAACGAGAAAAACCAAGAAAAGATCCGGCGTCTGAGGCAGCAAGTCTTGTTGGCCCAAGAAGAAACCCTTGGTGTGCCCGGATTGCAAGCAGTCTGAAGAAAGCTCATGATGAAGCTGCTCGTCTTACTGCTGAACTGTCTAAAGCCCGGGCTGACCAGGAGAAGATCTTGGAGGTATGTACCCATTTTTTTTGCTACTGGAAAATTGCTTATCACTTTCTTTTTGTAACCCGATTGATAGATGGAAACTGATTTTAGGCGGGTGTGTGAGGAGAATGAGAGATTGAAAAGCGAGATCGAAGCGAGCCATGTTCACAAAGATCGGATGATCGGGGATTTCGAGAAGTGTGACAAGTTGGAGCAGGAGTGCAATGGTTTCAAGGCTGACCGGGAATGGATGGTGTCGGAAGGGTTCAAATTGGTTTATGGACGTGCCCGATCTTTCCAGGAGACTCGCTTAGTCCGGGATGCTATGAACCGGGTTGTCTTCTCTTCGGGGTACCAGAGTGGTCTGAGGGAGGGCTATGAATTTCATGCTAAGGATATACCCCTTGTTGGGGTGCCTACCTATTCCGAGACCATGGAATCGAAGGCCGAGGAAGCCTTTATCACCTACATCACTTACGAACCCCCGTTCCTAGAGCAACTTTCTGCTACCCCAGATGTATAAGTTTTGGTATTATCTTTTCTTAAGAACAATTACAAGACAAGGATCCTTAAATAGAGAAAACAAAAAAGTAAACAATATAAAGACATGATTAGGGGCATAATTAGAAGCAAGAAATAAGGAACAATATATGGTAAATATTATCCCACAATATGGTAAATATTATCCCATAATATTCCCCCTCAAGTTGGAGTGTGGAGGTTACAAACACCCAAATTTCCAAGTAACGTTTGCAACTGCTTCGATCCAAGTGCCTTGGTGAATAATTGGTCTGCTATCTGTTGTTTAGTGTTGATGTGAAATGGTTGAATCTCTTTTGATTCTACTCATTCACGAACAAAATAGCAATCCATTTCAACGTGTTTAGTACGTTCGTGGAAGACGGGATTGTTGGCAATGTGTTTGACCGCTAGGTTATCACAAAAGAGAGTCGTGGGTGCCGCTTGAACGGTGTCCAGATCCTTGAGAAGCCACCGCATCCAAATGATTTCGCTAACTGTAGTAGCCATGGCTCTATACTCAGCCTCTGCGGATGACCGTGATACGACAGATTGCTTCTTGGATTTCCAAGATACAGGGGCGCCTCCAAGGAGGAGGAGATATCCGGTCCTCGATCTTCTAGTAATAGGGCAACCAAGCCAATCTGAATCTGTGTACGCGACAATATTGCTTCCCCCTTTCTTGGGAAGTAAAATCCCCTGACCCGTCGTTGCTTTCAAATATCGAAGAACTCTTGTCGCTGCATCAAGATGGATTTGATGAGGGTCTGCCACGAACTGGCTTAGAAGACTGACAAAGTACGCAACGTCAGGACGTGTGGCTTGAAGATAGAGCAGTCGGCCAACAAGCCGACGATAATGACCTGCATCAACACGGACTTCTTCTTCCCCCTTATTCAACTTTAGATTTTGTTCTATAGGCATAGGACTGGGGCAACAACCAAGAATGCCAACGTCTTCAAGAATATCAAGTGTGTACTTTCTTTGACTGAGAACCATGCCTTCTTCTGTTCGAGTGACTTCGATCCCTAAAAAATATTTGAGACTTCCAAGGTCCTTGATGCTAAAGCGTTCATTTAAAAAAGACTTTGTTTCACTCATCTTGGTTGCATTATTGCCTACCAGAATCACATCATCTACGTAGATTAAGGCAGCAACATATGTTTCTCACTTTTTAAAAACGAACATAGAGTGATCTGCTTTGGACTATCTGAATCCGCCCTCAAGAAGAGTCGTAGTGAATTTGTGGTACCAATTTCTCGAGGCTTGCTTGAGGCCATACAAGGATTTTCTCAACCGACACACTTTGTTCCCCTTTTCTTTCTCAAAACCTTGTGGTATTTTCATATAAACTTCTTCATGTAAATCTCCATGGAGAAATGCATTGTTTACATCCAATTGGTGAACCAACCAATTTCTCTTGACTGCAACAGCAAAGATAGTTCGAACTGTGACCAACTTTGCAACAGGAGCAAAAGTGTCATGGAAGTCAATCCCTTCGATTTATGTAAAGCCTTTAGCGACCAAACGAGCCTTGTATCTTTCAATGTTTCCATTTGGTTTGTACTTGACCTTGTACACCCACTTGGAATCAATGGCTTTCTTTCCTTCAGGCAAGTCTTCAAGAGTCCATGTTCCATTCATTTCAAGGGCCTGTATCTCACGTCTCATAGCGGTCCTCCAATTTTCATTTTGCACGGCTTGATGAAATGTTTTTGGCTCATCGTTATTTTCGATGGCCGATAAAAAAACTTTGTGAGAATGTGAAAATTTATCATAAGAGACATAATGAGACATAGGATGTACAGTTGAGGAGCGTTGATCGGAGGTGGGTGGTGCGTGGTCGAGGGACGGTGGTAGCGTTACATCATACCCATCAAGGCGTTTGGATCTTATCCTTTCTCTTCTTTCCCTATTTACGGGTTCAGGACCCAATGGTTCGGCTTCATTTGTCTGTGAAGATTCTGGATTAACGGGTTCAGTAGACTCGGTTTCACTTGTTTCTGGTTCAGGACCCATCATTTCAGTAGGTTCGACATCAACCCCTTCTTCTCTCAGCTCGGTTACTTCTATGTGATCATCATCTCCAATATTGTCTGTAGTGGAATTAGACTCATCGTTTTTACCTGTTCCTTGTTTACAATCTTCATAATACCAAGGTGGGAAGCTAAAGATTCCATCATCTTTGTCTAAGTAGCAAGTTTCATTGGTTTTGTAAGGGAAAATATTTTCAAGAAATTTCACATCCCTTGAAAAGATGATCTTATTTTTCTGCGCATCAAAAACCTTGTAACCCTTTGTTCCCATAGGGTAGCCGAGGAACACCCCTGGCTTCTCCCTTTCTTCCAGTTTGTCCCCGTTTGTATCTGTGTTTATATAGTAGGAGAGACAACCGAATACCCTTAATAGATCAAAGTTTGGTTTTTCTTTATGCAATATTTCATATGGGGTTTTGTTGTTTATAACTTTGGATGGGAGACGATTGATGACATGAGCAGCAGTTAAAATGCATCCCCCCCAGAACCTCTTTGGTAGATTGGCCTCAAATCTAAGAGAACGGGCTGTCTCAAGAAGGTGTCGGTGCTTCCTTTCCACGACACCATTCTGTTGAGGCGTATGTGGGCAAGTGGTTTCAAGAAGGATACCACATTCGGTGTAAATTTTGGTCATACGGTTGGAGGTGAACTCCCCACCGTTATCACACCGAATACGTTTAATAGGTTTGGAAAATTGGGGTTTGACAAATTGATAAAAATAAATGAGACAATCGCTCGCCTCGCTTTTATGTTTTAAAAGGAACACCCAAACAGCCCGACTATAATCATCGACAATGGTAAGAAAAAATCTCGCCTGAGTATGCGAAGGTGTCCTATATTTCCCCCATATATCACAATGTAAAAGCTCAAAGCAATCCTCAGTTTTAATAGAACTAACAGGAAAGGGAAATCTTTTATGTTTAGCTTTAACACAAGAATCACAAAAGAACATACTAGGTTTTGAAGGAAATTCAATAAAATCAAAACGTGAAAGTTTGTCCAGCGATGCGTGTCCCAAGCGTCTGTGCCAAACATCCAGAGTCACCATCATAGCTTTTCTTTCACTACCTACCATATCCACCTCGTAAAGACCATTTCTGCACTCACCTGCTCCAATCAATCTCCTCGTGTTCAAGTCCTGTATGGTACAAAAGGTGGGGGAAAAGGTTACAGCACATTGTAAATCGTTTGTTAGGCGTCTAACAGATAAAAGGTTGCAAGTGAACTTGGGAACATGCAAAACATTCTTTATTTTCAAACCATTTGGCAAGGTGCATGTTCCTTTTCCTTTCACAGGAATTAAAGACCCATTTGGAATGGAAACAGGCATCTCATTTGATGCCTTCACTTGGTTGTCAAGCCATTCCCTTTTGTGTGTTATATGTACCGAAGCACCCGAGTCAATGAGCCACTTACCTTCGCGTTTAACTTTACCTGCGAAGTTGTCTGCCAATGGTGTTTATGTCGGTCCTTGGTTTCCGAACATGCTTAGGAATTGCTGGTATTGTTCGTTAGTCAACCCCGGTAACGGGCTTTCTTCGACACACGCCGCCTTGGGTTTTGTCTTCTCGGTTTTTGATTTCCCGGGCCACCATTCCGGATACCCTACAAGCTTGAAACAGCCATCACGCTTGTGCCCATATTTTCCATAAAAGTCACAATGATCTACTTTGTCGTTGTTGGGTTTCTTACTGGATTTGTGTATGAACCTGTTCTGTGGTGCAACAGACCCTTCTCGCTTCACGAAGGCTTGTAACGCAGCGGAGTCGGTGTTCGTTCCTTTGCCCGTGGACACAGCCCTTTGTTGCTCATCTTCTGAGACGAGGCGGAAAGCTTCTCCCAAAGAAGGGGTTGGTTTTATTGCAAGGATCTGTGTTTAAATGGTTGAAAATTCGTTGTCCAATCCAAGAAGGAATTCATACATCCTTTCTTTGTTACTGGAGTCGGTTAACCTTTTGCTCATGCCACACGTACAACCGGTACAAGAACATTTAGGAACGGAAAAAACAGTGCCGATTTCGTCCCACAGAGTTCTTAATCGAGTGTAGTACGCTGACACAGAGGATCCATCTTGCTTCGTCAAGGTCAAGAGCCGCTTTAGTTCGTATGCCCTAGGGGCGTTATCTTTCCCAAAACGTTCCTGCAGGTCCTTCCATATTTCTTCAGCAGAGTTTGCGTATCTTACGATATACCTAATCTCTTTATCCATGGCAGTGGTTAGCCATCCTCTGATCATGGCGTCACAACGAAGCCACAACATGTGGTTGTCATGTGTTGTCTCTGGTTTCTTCATGGTTCCATCGACGAATCCTATTTTGTTTTTCGCAAACAACAAAGTTTCCATCTCTTGAACCCAGTCTAGATAATTGTTATCATTGAGGGCCTCATTCACATGCATTTGCCTGGGAAAATCAGACGGATGCAGATAGTAGGGTGAGGTATGGTCAGCGCCTGGGTTGTTGATTGTTTTCTAGGTTTCTTCTTTGTTATTGGCCATGGGTATGATGATCGGTAGTTTTAGGGTTTGCAAATTTTGATTGAGCGTGTTAGAAACACCGCTCTGATACTATATAAGTTTTGGTATTATCTTTTCTTAAGAACAATTACAAGACAAGGATCCTTAAATAGAGAAAACAAAAAAGTAAACAATATAAAGACATGATTAGGGGCATAATTAGAAGCAAGAAATAAGGAACAATATATGGTAAATATTATCCCACAATATGGTAAATATTATCCCATAATAAGATGTGTCAGTGGACGAGATCCGGGCTGTGTCCTCCGTGGTTGACCTTCCTACCCCTTCCCCTCAGGGATGATTGCTGATGTGCCCGGATAGTAGCTTCTGGTGACGACCTCTTTTGTTTTTTATGTTTCTTATCTGCTGTTATTTGTAAGAATGTTTGCACTTATCAACCCTTGAAGGGTTTATGTGATGTAATCTCTATTTTCCCCCGTTAGGGGTTGGACTTTAATTTGTGATGAGAATGCTTTGGTAGTTTTATTGCTCGAATCGTGTTATGTTTGGTCATGCTTCGGACCTTGTTTGATCGCTTAATTTTATTCCACAGGATTTTTTGGTTAACCATGTATCCTATCGGCGAGGCCTTCCTCTAGTCTTTGGTGACGGAGGAGTGTTTTCTAGCTTTAATTGGCCATCGTCTCGGGGACCGATGCTTTAGGTTAGATAGTTTAGCTTTTTATAGAAAACATAGGGAACATTTCGCGTTTTTTCATTCTTTGTCATAGGCACGGAGCCATACTGCCTAATTCGATTGCAAGAATACTTTGTCATGGGCACGGAGCCACATTGCCTAAATAGGTTACAAAAAATAGAGTATCAATGATCCATTACATAGATTTCCTCTCGGGGATGTGATTATTGGATTGCCAAACGTTTGTGAGGGAGCGCTAAGCCGGTTGTCACAAAATGCTGTTGGATGGCTTTCCGAGCGCCCCTCTTCTTTCTTCCCCCAGTAGGGGTTTTTAGGCATAATATTTCCTCAATTGCATGGCCTTTTAGGTACGGGGTACTTCCTCTCACGTGTGGTATGCCAGCTTGTAGGCCCTTTTGTCTCCAGCCCAGATGACTTGATAGGGTCCTTCCCATCGAGGTCCCAGTTTCCTTTGGCGCTCCTGCCTACTTGCCTCGTTTTCCCGGAGCACTAAATCTCCAACCTTGAATTTGACCTCTCTCACCCTTGAGTTGTAATACTTCTCCATCGTCTTCTTATACTCGATTTCTCGTCGTGCAGCAGCTTCGCTTCTTTCCTCAGCAAAGTTCAAATTTAGCCTAAGATCGCTTTCATTTTCGTTCTCAGTCAAACGTGTCCGGTTGGTTGGGACATTGATCTCTACAGGTATCATCGCCTCGGTACCGTAAGTCAGGCTGAAAGGCGTTTCCCTGTGGCTGACTTTAGGCATGGTCCGGTGAGCCCAGAGGACGTGTGGTAGCTCTTCAACCCAAGATCCCTGTCCTCTTCCTAAACGGTTGGCAATGCCTTCCACTATACTTCGATTCGCTCGTTCCACCTGGCCGTTCGCCTGGAGATGTGCCCGTCCTCTTCCTAAACGGTAGGAATTTAGCCTTTCCTGATCCTTCCGGGAAAGGCCCCACGATATCAATACCCCAATTTCGGAAAGGCCAAGAGGAGCTAACCGGTATGAGGTTGAGCTTGGGTTTTCTGGTCATCGGAGCGTAAATCTGGCAGCTATCGCACTTCCGTATTTCCCGAAGAGCACTTAAAAACATGGAAGGCCAGTAGTATCTGGCTCGCATGGCCCGGGCTGCCAGCATCTTGGCTCCCATATGCATCCCACATATACCCTCGTGGATCTCACGTATGATGTATTTAGCTTCCTCATAGTCGATGCATTTCAGTGAAGGGCCTAAATAGGACCTCCAGTAGAGAACCCCGTTGATGATCTCGTATTGAAGTGCCTTGATCCTCAATCGATGAGCCTCTTGCCGATCCTCGGGTAGTATTCCTGCCTGCAAATACCTGAGGATAGGAGTCATCCAGCTCCATCCAGGCGTTCCCACACTTGCGACCACTTTTTCCAGGATTGACGGCTGCTTGATAGTCTCTATTTTGACGTCCTTTGCGAGGTGATCAAAGGCTACGGACGCTAGCTTACTTAATGCGTCGGCCTTCTTGTTTTGTCCCCGGGAGATATGTATGACCTTCGCCTCTTCAAAACCTTGCAACAATTCCCTTGTTTTTTTCAGACATTCCACCATCTTGGGGTCTTTCACTTCGTAATCCCCGCTAATTTGATTCGCGACTAGTAAAGAATCCACGTGATCCTTGATGCGTCTCATCGGAATCTTCCTTGCGACCCTTAAGCCTGCTAAAAGAGCCTCGTATTCGGCTTCGTTGTTGGTGCTGGGGAAGTTTAGCCGCACAGCGTAAGTCAATTTAGTCCCCTCAAGGCTGATCAGTATCAAACCTGCCCCACTCCCATCCTCATTGGAGGCTCCGTCCGTATATAGGTTCCAGACCGGTTCTTTTTGGTTTTCCAGGCTTTCGGCGTTTTCCTGAGGTGCGGTTTTCATGTTCTTATGGTCTTTCTCCCGAAGTGGAGATCTCGCATCTTCCGTCGGCGGGGCCTCGGTGAGGAAATCAGCAATTACTTGCCCCTTGAAAGCTGCCTGAGGTTTGTATTCAATGGTGTACTCCCCGAGCTCTATAGCCCACTTGGCCAACCTCCCGGATATCTCGGGTTTCATCAATATCCGTTGGAGGAGCTTATTGGTTAGAACTTGGACTTCATGGGCTTGGAAGTACCTCCTCAACTTTCTCGCCGTGCTAAAGACAGTACAAGCTTTTCGATCGGGAATACCTTTCTTCCGGGCCTTTAAGTGTCCGGCTCACAAAGTATATGGGGATCTGAGCTTCTTTCCTCTCCACCATGAGTGTCGAGCTGACTGTTTTATCGGTACATGAGAGGTAGAGAGTCAGAATCTCCCCTGGCCGGGGTGAGGTGATCAACGGAAGCTTGCATAGGTGCGCCTTTAATTCCCGAAAGGCGTCATCTGCCTCGGTGTCCCAACAGAACTTATTCTTCTTCATGCATCTTCTTAGGACTGCCATGAAAGGAAGCGTTCTTTCGGTGATCTTCGAGAGAAATCGATTGAGAGCCACTAACCTCCCGTTCAGCCTTTGCACTTCCTTGATGTTCCTGGGTGCCTCCATTTGGACCAGCGCTTCTACCTTTTCGGGGTTAGCTCAAAACCCCTCCTTGGTGATCAATACTCCCAGAAATTTTCCCTCCTCGACCCCGAACAAGCATTTTCCAGGGTTTAGTTTCATGTTAGCTTGCCGGAGGGTGTTAAAGGTTTCTCGAATGTCGTCATGCATACTTTCTTTAAATGTACTTTTGATAACTAGGTCATCTACGTAGATCTCTACGTTCCTTTCTTTTCGCTGATCTAATAAACGGTCCATGAACCGTTGATACGTGGCTCCAACGCTCTTTAGGCCGAAAGGCATCTTGGTGTAGCAGAAAGTTCCCTCGTTGGTATAGAATGCAGTTTTCTCTTCATCTTGGGGGTTCATTTGGATTTGATGGTACCCCTTGCATGCATCCAGAAAGCATCGAAGGGGGTACTGGACGAGGGATTCGATTTTCTTCTCTATTTCTTGCAGAGGATAGGAATCTTTTGGGAAAGCTTTGTTTAGGTCCTTGAAATCGATGCACATGCGCCGACTATTATCGGACTTGGCAATCATCACGGGGTTTGAGATCCACCGGGAATATTTGACCGCCCGGACAATCCCAGCTTGCACGAGTTTCGTGGTTTCTTCCCGGATAGCCTGGCTTTTCTGCAGGCCTAAACTCCTCATTTTCTGTTTGACGGGCTCCATCCAGTGGAACTCGTCGAGGGTATGTTGTATCAAATTTCGCGGGACCCCGGTCATGTCTTTGTGAGTCCAAGCGAACAAATCCGAGTTACGTAGCAGTACCTCCTTTAGTCCTGCTTTTCCCTTGTCAGAAAGTTGCGATCCTATCCTCACTGTTTGATCCGCACTCTTCCACTCCCCTCTTTCCCTGAGCTCCCCTGCCGACACTAGCCACTATCTCCGTGGATGAACGGACAGTGGCTATCCCGTTTGGGGTAGGGAACTTCATGTACCCATGGATAGTGGACGGGACTGCTCTGAGTGCCTTCATGCATGGCCTGCCTAGGATGACGTTATATTTTGATGGAGCCTAGACCACGGAGAAACGTAGGCACACCGTTCGGGTTTTGTCCTCGTCTTGGAGGGTGAATGGTAGGTTGAGAGATCCCAACGGTTCCACCACTTCCCCCGAGAATCCCATTAACGGACATATGTCTTCTTCCATCCTCTCTTGGGTTTCCTTTTGCAGCCTCATGAAACAGTGTTCATACATCACCTCCACTCCGCTTCCTCCATCTACATGTGTAACACCGTGTCTTTTACATCTTTAATTTAAGCCTAAATATGCTAACTTAGAAAGTATAGGGACTAAAAAGGTAAAATCTAAAAATCTTGTTCCACTGCGGTACGCGACGGAGTAGCAATCAACCCATCGCGTAACGCGATGGGCTTGCTGAGTCAGTGGACACGTGTCCAACGACGTGTCAATACGTGGCACGTTGTGACAGGCCATGTGTCACCACCGCATAAGGCGGCGTAATATTACGGCGCCGTGGTACGCGACGGGTCCCAAGGAACCCATCGCGTACCGCGATGGGGACCAATTTTTGCTATAAAAGGGGGGTGAAGGGCATGAACCCCATTCATCCCAAACACACCTCTCTTTACACACACATAGCATTGGAAAGCGTGCCCTATCGCCGTGACAAGCCGACATGCTGTTTTCTCGAAGTTCGTGCAAGAAACGAAGTCATAACCGAGTAGCAATCACATAAGCGAGTAGATCAAGATCCTGCCTTATCTTAATATCATTCTAAGTATCCGAACTAAGGTAGGAGTTATGTTTGAGTTATTTAAATTATAGCTTAGACTATCAATCGAGGCTATGGCCTTTAACCTTGATCGTATTTTACAAACATTCATTCACAATCATATTTTCATAAACGTTACTTCATGATGAAGTAATGTTAAAAAAAAGATATATTTTGACGGGCATGTAGTAACTGGAAGGGGGATAGCACTAGTAGTAAGTTTCTTGCCTAAGGAAAAGTAATTCGTTCAAATCCCAATCAACCGAGGGACCCGTTTACTTACCTGGAGAAACTTACCAACGTGTTAGAACCTATTAGGCCAAAGCATGCTATATCAAACGTCACATAAAACCAAGTGTTTTCATTCACAATCAAAGATAAACGATTTCAAGGTTAAGCTTACAATCATAGCTTATCATTCAAAACATTTATACAAACCTATTTATGTCTAGGTTAAGTATCAATCCCAATCAATCAATCAGTCAAGGTTTACAACACCGATGGTACAGGTGAATACGTTAACCTTTTTCAATCAGTCAAATATATTTATACTCAATGAAACGAACGGGTGTTTGTCTTAACGAGTCAATCAATGTTTACTTGAGGTCTTGTGATCTCTAAAACGTTATAATACAAAGTAGAGAATAAAAACAACTCAGACCGAATACGCATGTGTCTGGATCCAAACATAACCGTTCAGCCTAAATCATTCCAGGGCTACGTGGCCGTGGGCTAATGGTCCTAACTAGTCTCCCGATAAGGGCTACGTGGCTCGAGAACAATTGTGTGTGTAGGGCAATGGTACATAGACCATAAGTAGAAATGCTTCTGCTGAGTTTGTAGAGAAAACTATATTTGTATTGTAATGTCATTCAAAAAATTTTATTGAGTCATACGTGTTCACCAGCATATAGCTGACGTATTTTTCCAACTCATTGCAGGTAATTAAGCATAAGTAGCATTAACAAGGATTGGAGTCATAAAGAAGATAGAAGCGCATATCGGATGGCTCCGTTTTTGATAACTATTAATCCTTGTAATATGAACGTATATTTTGTAAACTAATACTCGGGTACTCAATTCCCGAGTAAATTTTTCAATGTACATTAATATTGTATTCAAACCTAAGTCTTCCGCTAAAATTAACCCAATACTCTGATATATTTACAAAATAAGTACCAACTTGTGGTCACACGCCTAGGCCCTAAGTCGGGGTGTGACAGGTTGGTATCAGAGCCATCGGTTTCAGCGAATTAGGAATTTAAACGTTAGTACCTAAGCTTTAACCATTATTATTATTGTTATTATTATTCGTAGGGATAAGATAGGATCGGTAAACCTCATATCCCTAATCTAACTAAAGTGCAGATGTCTTATACTAACTACTTTGGTCATAGACACCGAGTAGCCATTCGATCAACACCGACAATCATTCACGAACTTTCCGATATGGAGAGTAGCAATAGTTATAATGCTAGCTTTTTCAATCACAATCAACCAATCAATCAGGTGTTACCATATGGGGTCAACCGGTGTATCTCCTAGGCAGTCAGCAATGCCCAATCGAAATTTCCGATAATACCGAGGACAACATTCCCCAGTACTATCCCTCCGACATCCCAACATACCATCCTTCCGAGGAACAGGAGATACAGAGTAAAATCAAGCAGGAAACCGAATCAGAATCATCAAGCTGGATGAATTGTCACTCTGATCAAAGGAGATGGCAATTTGGATCACCACCAATGAATTATCAATACCAGATCCCACCAACCATTGCTAAACCAAGTCGGAAACCAAAAATGAGGGTTACAATGCCCCATGAAAATATAACTTTTCAAGCATCAATCAAGAACCCTTATGAATCCGACGAGGATCCTGAAGAAGAGGAGGATCCCGAAGAAGAGGAGAATGAGAATCCCGATTTTCCTCCATACTTAGGACCAAGACCATCAATCTCCCAACAAGAAAAGGAGATTCGAGAAGAGGCATATCTCATCGAGGAGTTTTATACTAACAATATTCCCGATGAAGAAATGGATGCATACGTTGCTAATCCAAATCTTTACCCAAGGGAAAATGCTTATCTCTTCCCAGCCGCGTCTGCACCAACGAGATATCCGAACCTACCAAATTCGGTGATGGACGAGCTGAGGAATGAGAAAATTGACAAAAAGAAAATAGAGAGAAAGATTGTCAAGAAATGTGACAAGATGAAGAATCTTGTTACAAAATGGATTAAGGATTAAGAAACGTAGTTGTGTACTGTTGTAGTTATTGTAATCTTTTCTTCATGTAATATAAATAATGTAATATAAAACGTGTCTTTTATTCATGTAACAGCATGTCTAAAGCAAACTGTAAACAAGAAACTCAATTGAACAATAAAGGAAATACCGTTTAGGAAATCATGCAAGAAAAAGCGACTGCGGAAAATATACAAGCCATACAACAAAACTATGTGCTTGGTATCCGCGATCTGATAAAAGAGGCTGTGAGTCCAATTTATGAAATATTGAAAAATGATCCAAGTAGAACCGCCTCACAATCGAACAAAAGAGCGAGCCGAAGTGAAACCGTTAATTCAAAAAGAGAATCAAAGAAATAATCTAAGAAAGAATCGGAAAAGAAAGAGAGTAAGAAAAAGGAAACTGAAAGAAAGAAAGAAAGAAGCGAGCGATGAAAGCTCGACTGCTGAAAACAACCTACGTGAGAAAACAAAGAAACTAAAGATACACGAAGGTTGTGATTTTAAAGTGTTTAAAGTCTATAATCCCAAATAATTTCACGGGGATAAAGGTGTAATAAATACCCTCCGCTGGTTGGAGGAGTTGGAATCAATCGTATTAATAAGCAAGTGTATCGAGAGGGAAAAGGTTCAATATACCTCCCAGATGTTCAAAGGGGAGGCATTGGAGTGGTGGAATACCCTAATTGGAATTAAGGGTAGAGACAACCTATACAACTTGGATTGGGAAACGTTTAAGGCTATAATATTGAAGAAGTTTTGCCCGATAAATGAAATGGACCAGATTCAGACTAAGCTTTGGAACCACAAGGTTGCGGGAACCAATCTCAAGGAATACAACACCAAGTTCCTTGAATACTGTAGAATCGTGCCTCATCTGGTTACTCCCGAAATCAACAAAGTAACACGCTATATCTACGGATTACCAATCGAGATCCGTGATTTAGTTCGTTCACATATGCCGTCTTCAACGGAATCGGCCATGGAGTTGGCCGGATATTTGATGGACGGGATGTTAAGGAAACGAGATGAGAGTAAGAAAGATGATGGCAAGACGCCAGTTGGAGGAAAAGTGAGGAAAACCGAAAAGAAGAGGGAAGGGGCGTTTGTGTATAGTCGCCCTGTATGTAAGTCATGTGGAAGGAGACACTTCGGAAGATGTCTTCGGCCAAACAACCTGGCCACATGTAATTTCTGTAAGAGACCTGGTCACGTGGAAGCCGACTGCACAAGAAAAACGGTAGAATGTTTCGTATGTGGTGATAAGGGACATTATAGCAACGAATGTTCGAAAAAGAAGAAACCAACGACGGTGACAGTTGGTGCAAGTGGCAGTGGTGTGAAGACCGATGCCAAGAAAGGAAACGCTCGTGTCTTTATGCTAGATACCCAGAAGGCAGCAGATATACCGGACGTGATCACTAGTACGTTTCCTATAAATAATGTTTATGCTAGAATATTATTTGACTCGGGTGCAAACAAAAGTTTCATAGATTATAAATTTTGTAGTCTATTAAATGAGCCCTTAGTTAAACTAGATAAACATTATGAGGTAGAAACTGTTGATGGGAATGTAAGTGGAATAACCGAGGCTTTAGAGAATGCTACAATATCTTTAGCCAGTCACGTCATACCTGTACGATTGCTACCCATGACATTAGCAGGTTTTGATGTAGTTTTAGGTATGGACTGGTTATCGTTTAATCAGGCCCGTATCTTATGTAACGATAGAGCCATTGATATCCGAACGTCTAACAATAAAACCATTCGTATAACTGGAGACAAAGAAGTAGGAAAGGTAGGAATCATTTCCAAGATTAAAGCAAGTCATTGCATAGGTAAGGGATGCCTTGCATTCATGGCCTATGTAACCAAAGAACCTGAACCAAAGAAGATGGAGGAAGTGCCTTTCGTGTCTGAATTCCATTATGTATTTCCTAACGAACTACCAGGAGCCCCGCCTGATAGAGAAGTAGAATTCAAGATTGCCCTCATGCCAGGAACATCACCAATAGCCAAATCACCTTATCGTCTAGCACCTACGGAAATGAAAGAATTGAAGAAGCAGTTAGATGAACTTTTAGAGAAAGGATTAATACATCCAAGTTCATCACCGTGGGGAGCTCCAATTCTGTTTGTGAAGAAGAAGGACGAGTCGATGAGAATGTGTATAGATTATAGAGAGCTAAACAAGGTTACGATTAAGAATAAATACCCATTACCAAGAATTGACGACTTGTTCGATCAACTCCAAGGAGCAAATTATTTCTCTAAGATTGATCTTAAATCGGGTTACCATCAGTTAAAGGTACAAGAGGAAGATATACCTAAAACCGCCTTTAGAACCCGATACGGACATTATGAGTTCACCGTAATGCCTTTCAGACTCACTAATGCTCCAGCAGCTTTCATGGACATGATGAATCGGATTTGCAAGCCATACTTGGACAAGTTTGTTATCGTTTTCATTGACGACATTCTTGTTTATTCAAAGTCCAAAGACGATCATCAAATTCATCTTAAGATCATACTTGAAACCCTATGAAACGAGAAATTGTACGCCAAATTCTCTAAGTGTGAATTCTGGTTGTCCGAAGTGCAATTTCTTGGTCATGTCATAAATGAAAAGGGTATTCAAGTAGACCCAGGAAAAATCAAAGCTATAACCAAGTGGGAGAAACCCAAGACACCGACTCAAGTTCGAAGTTTTCTAGGCTTAGCCGGTTATTACCGAAGATTTATTCAAGACTTTTCCTGAATAGCTGTCCCATTAACTTCACTCACAAGAAAGTCAATTAAGTTTGAATGGGACCGAAGCAAGAGGAAGCATTCGAAACACTTAAACAAAAGTTAACCAATGCACCTATTCTTTCCTTGCCAGAAGGATTGGAAAACTTTACCATATATTGTGATGCTTCGCACATGGGAATGGGATGTGTTTTAATGCAAGGAAAGAAAGTAATTGCTTATGCTTCAAGACAATTAAAAGTTCATGAAAAGAATTACACCACACATGATCTTGAATTGGGCGCTATAATTTTCGCACTAAAGTTATGGCGACATTACTTGTATGGTGTAAAGTTCACGGTATACACTGATCACAAAAGTTTGAAGTATATATTTGATCAAAAAGAACTAAATATGAGACAAAGACGTTGGATGGAAACGCTCAATGATTACGACTGTGAGATCGTATATTATGAAGAAAAAGCCAATGTTGTGGCTGACGCCGTAAGTAGGAAAGAACATGAAAAGCCAAAGAGAGTTCGAGCACTTAGATTAGAACTCAAAGTTGATTTAGCTTGTCAAATTAAAGATGCTCAGAAGTTAGCATTGGAAGAAGGAAATATTAAAGCCGAGAAAGAGAATGGTACTATTGACCAACTAACTAAAGGAAGTGATGAAATCCTTAGACTCGGTACAAGGATTTGGGTACCGATGGTTGGAAATCTAAGAAATAAGATTCTCGAGGAAGCACACAAGTCAAAATACATGATGCATCCGGGAAGCGACAAGATGTATCACAATTTAAAAGATGATTATTGGTGGATCGGTATGAAGAAAGATATTGCACTATATGTAGCCAAATGCCTAACGTGTTCCAAAGTGAATGCCGAACACCAAAAGCCGTTAGGACTGCTTCAACAACCAGAAATACCAATTTGGAAGTGGGATATGATAACTATGGATTTCATTATGAAGTTACCGAAAACTTCACGCCAAAATGATGAAATCTGGGTTATTGTAGATAGACTTACGAAGTCTGCTCATTTTATTCCAATACAAGAAACATTTAGTATGGATATGTTAGCATACTTATATGTCGAAAACATAGTATCCTTACATGGTGTGCCACTATCCATCATTTCTGATAGAGATAGTCGATTCACTTCAAATTTTTGGTCAAGCTTTCAAAAGGCTATGGGGACTCGACTAAACCTAAGTACTGCTTACCATCCCCAAACTGATGGCCAAAGTGAACGTACAACCTAAGTACTGCTTATGGATCTAGGAGGAAGTTGGGATACCGATCTTGCCTTGATGGAATTCTCGTACAACAACAGTTATCAAACGAGTATCCAAGCAGCACCATTTGAAGCATTGTATGGACGTAAGTGTAGAACACCTGTGTGTTGGTCAGAAACGGGTGATGCTCAGTTTTCAGGACCTGAGATTGTTCAAAGGACTACCGATCAAGTAATACAAATCCGTGAACGATTGAAAACAGCAAGGGATAGGCAAAAGAGTTATGCGGACATTCACCGCAAGCCATTAGAGTTCAAATAAGGCGACAAAGTGTTATTGAAAGTATCACCTTGGAAAGGTGTGGTAAGATTTGGAAAGAAAGGAAAATTAAGTCCATGCATTGTTGGACCATTCAAAATACTCGAAAGAATTGGACCAGTTGCTTACCGACTGGAATTACCTGAAGAAATGAAAGGTATTCACGACGTGTTTCACGTATCCAATCCTCGCAAGTGTTTAGCCGACGAAACTCTTGCTATGCCATTAAAAGATGTCAAGATCAACGAAAAACTTAAGTTTGTAGAACAACCGATTCAAATAGAAGATAGCATGATCAAGTTTCTCAAACATAAGCATCTTAAGCTCGTGAAAGTCAAATGGGATTCAAGACGAGGACCCGAGTATACATGGGAGCTCGAGTCAGAGATGAGGAAAAAGTATCCCAATATATTCCAATAAATCTCGAGGACGAGATTATTCAAAACATGGGGAGGATGTAACACCGTGTCTTTTACCTCTTTAATTTAAGCCTAAATATGCTAACTTAGAAAGTATAGGGACTAAAAAGGTAAAATCTAAAAATCTTGTTCCACCGCGGTACGCGACGGAGTAGCAATCAACCCATCGCGTAACGCGATGGGCTTGCTGAGTCAGTGGACACGTGTCCAACGACGTGTCAAGACGTGGCACGTTGTGACATGCCACGTGTCACCACCGCATAAGGCGGCGTAATATTACGGCGCCGTGGTACGCGACGGGTCTCAAGGAACCCATCGCGTACCGCGATGGGGACCAATTTTTGCTATAAAAGGGGGGTGATGGGCATGAACCCCATTCATCCCAAACACACCTCTCTTTACACACACGTAGCATTGGAAAGTGTGCCCTATCGCCGTGACAAGCCGACATGCTGTTTTCTCGAAGTTCGTGCAAGAAACGAAGTCATAACCGAGTAGCAATCACATAAGCGAGTAGATCAAGATCCTGCCTTATCTTAATATCATTCTAAGTATCCGAACTAAGGTAGGAGTTATGTTTGAGTTATTTAAATTATAGCTTAGACTATCAATCGAGGCTATGGCCTTTAACCTTGATCGTATTTTACAAACATTCATTCACAATCATATTTTCATAAACGTTACTTCATGATGAAGTAATGTTAAAAAAAGATATATTTTGACGGGCATGTAGTAACTGGAAGGGGGATAGCACTAGTAGTAAGTTTCTTGCCTAAGGAAAAGTAATTCGTACAAATCCCAGTCAACCGAGGGACCCGTTTACTTACCTGGAGAAACTTACCAACGTGTTAGAACCTATTAGGCCAAAACATGCTATATCAAACGTCACATAAAACCAAGTGTTTTCATTCACAATCAAAGATAAACGATTTCAAGGTTAAGCTTACAATCATAGCTTATCATTCAAAACATTTATACAAACCTATTTATGTATAGGTTAAGTATCAATCCCAATCAATCAATCAGTCAAGGTTTACAACACCGACGGTACAGGTGAATACGTTAACCTTTTTCAATCAGTCAAATATATTTATACTCAATGAAACGAACGGGTGTTTGTCTTAACGAGTCAATCAATGTTTACATGAGATCTTGTGATCTCTAAAACGTTATAATACAAAGTAGAGAATAAAAACAACTCAGACCGAATACGCATGTGTCTGGATCCAAACATAACCGTTCAGCCTAAATCATTCCAGGGCTACGTGGCCGTGGGCTAATGGTCATAACTAGTCTCCCGGTAAGGGCTACGTGGCTCGAGAACAATTGTGTGTGTAGGGCAATGGTACATAGACCATAAGTAGAAATGCTTCTGCTGAGTTTGTAGAGAAAACTATATTTGTATTGTAATGTCATTCAAAACATTTTATTGAGTCATACGTGTTCACCAGCATATAGCTGACGTATTTTTCCAACCCATTGCAGGTAATTAAGCATAAGTAGCATTAACAAGGATTGGAGTCATAAAGAAGATAGAAGCGCATATCGGATGGCTCCGTTTTTGATAACTATTAATCCTTGTAATATGAACGTATATTTTGTAAACTAATACTCGGGTACTCAATTCCCGAGTAAATTTTTCAATGTACATTAATAGTGTATTCAAACCTAAGTCTTCCGCTAAAATTAACCCAATACTCTGATATATTTACAAAACAGGTATGAACTTGTGGTCACACGCCTAGGCCCTAAGTCGGGGTGTGACAACATGTACTCGGGCAACCCTGTGTCCCGCCACACTGGCCGATATGTTTAGAGGCATCTCCCTTTCCTCCTCCTCGGTTATGCCCGGGAAATGTACATCTGCCTTCATCCATGCCGTGCTTATCGGGGGAAAACCTCTTTTTATGACTTTCGGGACTCTTCCCGGGTTCCCTTCCCCCTCATCCCTTCTTCGTATCATGTCTACGAAATGTCTGTCTTCATCCTCCTCTTTCACCTTGGAAGGAGATTCCTTGCCCGGCAGAGGTAACTGCCCGGTTCTCAGGGCGGGTTCCCATAACCTCTTCAGCTGGACACAATTTTTGGTGGTATGGCCTGCGCTCTTGTGATAGTTGCAATATCCCGTGGGGTTGGGCTTGTATGCCTGTTTAAACGAACTGGTGGCCTCGGCCAGGTATCTGGTTTAGTCAGTTGCCAGCACATCTTCTCCCCCTGTGGAAGGCTTTTCCAGGTAGGGGGCCGGTATCTCCCTCCTTCAGGTCTGATGCTGGGAAACCGGGGTGGGTGGTACGTGGTAGAGGGTACGTATCTGGAATGGCCCACCGGGGGTCGGTAGGGAGTGAAACGAGCCCTTTCAAATGGTGCTCGCATTTTGCCAGGGCCGGGACTCCCGAGGCTCTTACCTCCGGTTGGCTTAGGGGTCCCCTTCTTCGTTTCCCATTCTCGTAGCTTAGATCTAGTGTCCTTCCCTCTCACGAAGGCCCGTACCCGGTCCATCAGTTGGTCGAAGGTGGTGGGAAAATGTGAGCTGGGAGAATCTCACGCCATTTATGAATCCGCTTATTTTCATGACCTCTGGAACACCCTTGATGTTCATGCTTTTGGCTACATATCTTTCCATGAACTGCTCCACCTTTTCCTCATCCCTACTTCAGATATGCAGAATTTCGTTGGGATTCTTCATGGCTTTCCTTTGCTGACTGAAATTTCGCAAGAACTTTCCCCTCAGCTCTTCGTAGCTATCTATACTCCTTGGTTCCAGACTGTCAAACCATACCCGTGCTCCTCCGGTTAGAGTTTGAGGAAACATCAAACACCAAGCAGGCATGGACCACCCGCTGACCATTCCCGCTTCCCGGAAAGCGTGGAGGTGGTCTTTAGGGTCTTGTGTCCCATCGTATTTATCTACCGTGGAGGGGTACCGCAACTTGGGCAGTAGGGTGGCCTCAGCTATCCGCCGAGTGAATTTTGACACGTCGGAGGTATCTGAAGGCCGGTATGAGGTATCCAGGGTGTCCGGTACGGACTTTTCTTTACTTTTTACCGAGGAGAGAAGCGTGACTAGGGATTCCAGGAGAGCTCCGGGATCTTTGTCGGCTACTCTTTCGGGCCCTTCTCCTTCTTTGGATTTAGGCGTATCGAATGATAGGCGAGTTTTAACCACCATAAGTTTCTCCTTCTTCTCTTGCTCGTCCAAACAGGCCTTCAGTGCATCCCTGTGGGGTTATTTCCCATTTTTCGCCGGAAACCGGACCTTCCTCCAACTCTTTCCGGTGGTCCTCTTTCTCCGTCTAGTCCTCTATTATCACCGGTCCGTCAGTTTCCCGCGTATTTTGCAAGCTTGTTCCTTCGTTAGTTATAGTCGTGGTTGCCTTGCTTTCATTGACCACTAGGGGCAGAAGCACTGAAGTGCTTTTTTCAGGTTATTGATCAGCCATCTCTTCCGAAACCGTAGTATGGAACCTCTTGATTGTGGAGGTCCCACGGATGGCGCCATTGTAGAAACCTCAGATGAATCGATAGTACTTTGAGAATTAGATTAGTGTGAGATGATTAGTGTGAGATGATTATGTGATTCAAAGAAGTTTCGGATGTATGAGAGAAGAGAGTAACTGATTAAATGTGAGTTATATTATTCATGTGTGTTTACAAAATACAAGTCCTCTCCATATATGTAAATTCCTGAGGGAATCTTTCCCTTGACCGTTAAACCCTAAGACCCCTCCTATTGTCCACTGGATTTTTCCTTGTCCCTTGACTTGTGTGAGCTTCTCTCTATTATCCACTGGATGCTCCCTTTTTCTCATATATGCGTCATCCTGACCTCCTGTGGGGTTTAGGTTAATAGGGACCCCTCAGTGGTTGACTTGTCCCTTTGTCTTGGGGGTTTTGGGCTTCTTGGGCTGGACCCTGTTTCTTTGGGCTTCATTTAGGCCGGTTCTCATGTCATCTCTTCAGCATGGAACTCCATTTGCAGATGCATGTGAAATCATGGACATCCCCGAAGGGCTTATAGGAAGGACACACCCAAGGGAATTGGATACGATAAAGTCTCTTACTTTCAAGGTTAGGAGCGGGTTAAGGATGTGATCCGGGGCCGGGGCTGGTCACAGATATCACCTATCGTCGCCGGGGAACGAACCGTACGTGGGACGAGTTTCCGCCTCATACAAATGCTGCAACAATTATGGGTAACTTGGCTTTATAGAGGAAAATGGAAGTCGGTTGAATGCTATCAAACGGGATTGTTATTGCAGCTAGCTTACATTAGTGGCTTGTAATAGCAAAATAGGGTTTTATGATTGTAAATTAATTAGGTTCAACACTACTTTTGAGTGATGCAAATTGACAACACTTTATTTGACTATTTTTTATGTTCCAGATGAGTTTTGTATAGAATGTATGGATAAATCTTAGTATGCAATGTTCAAGCAATTATTTTTTTTTCTTTTCTTTCTTTTTTTTTGCTAATGTTTTACGTATCTGAATTTATCGTGATGACTAATGTCTAAATAAGTTGATTATCCATTTTATGATGTCGTGATCTCTTTTGATTCATTTTAGAAAAGCAGTAATTTAATTTTATCAAAAACCATCATACGACCCCGCCGCAAAGCGCGGGCTCATCTGCTAGTTGATGATAAAAGAAGCAAAAAAAAAAAAAAAAGAGTTAGTAGCGGAACTTGAACACTACCACTGGGCACTGGCTTAAAACATCCAACCCAAATCAATTTGAGGATGGATCTCTATTTACGGGTTCATCAAGACACAATGCCCATCAAAAATCATGATTTGAAGTTTAAACCACATACACACAGAAAATTTGGAAGTATAAGTTGACCTTGAAGGTAAATAATTTATATCAACTCTTGAAGTTCATAAGCAACACATCTGAAAATGGTGAAGGAGGTTCGAAAGCGAGTAAAAGATCATGCCAACATGTACAGTTTTAAAGAATTCAACATAAAATGTAAACTAATACAATAGTATGGATTCAACTTAATGAGGAGTGAGACGGGCTTAAAATCAAAGAAATGAAATTTGGTAACTTTTCTTTTCTTTTTGTATGTTTTATTTGATAAGAACTTTCGCTCATAGATTAGGCTTAAAAAATCAAAATTTTGAGTTCCTTGATGTGTCAAGCCGGGGAAAAGAAAACCTGGTAATGATTTCTTTTGCACAATGAGTGCCTGAACTTATAGCGTATCTACGTTGAGCTTGGACAACGATTTTGAATTGGAACAGGTGTAGCGGATTTTGAATTATAACAGGTACAACGATTCTCTATCTCATGGGTGATCTTTTTGGTTATTATGGGGACTCAAACGGTGCTTTATTAGGTTTGCAAGTTGCATCATCATGAAGCCATTGAAGTTATTTAGCTTGAAAGACCTCAAAATCAACCGGTCTCTCAAATTTAATGGTGATTTAATAGTTTTTGTTAAATGTTTTTTACTTTTATTAAAAGGCTAGAGATTTTGGTACAAAGTTTGAATTTCTAATTCGCCAATGAACAAAATTTAAAATTTCGTCATGTAAGTATGTAGCAATTATATGACAGGATTAAATAAAAGTAATGATATGATTAAATAGAAGTAATGTTTTTTATTATTGTTTATTGAATGGCATAATTTTATTAAGTATCGACTAGCAAGAAGCAACACAGGTAAAGAAAAGAAAAGACTACATGAAAAGCAAGGTTTTCTTTACCCACTTCGTCTAGATACCTTACATTTATTTTTTCAACTCGAGAACCAATAAAAAGAGATACATAATATCATCAACAACCATGAGTCCTTTGACAGACTCTTCAAGAAGACAAAATCATTCCGAAACTTTTAAATAGCCCACCAAAAAACTTATATAATTGCGCCCACAACTTATTTTTTAGCCACACTTAACGAAAAGTCATTCATCCAATCCATTAAATTAATAAAAATATGGTTGATGTTTTTAAAGAATTGTTACTATGAAGTTGTAGATATAGTTGTGAAACTAATACTATAAAGTGCAATGCATTACGTTGTAATTTATATTTATCTACAATGGTTAGGTAATTTGCTAGACTTTTATAATATAAAATTAATCTGTTGGAGTGTGAATATATGATATTATGTTCTTGCTTAATTAACGAAATGATTTTTTAGTTTGAATTTATTTGATAGAAAGTGTGCATCAACTTGATCATCATTAGTCGGAACTTGTGGCGCTCCTTTCGGTGGATATGGAATTAGTTTGAACTTATTTGATGGAAAGTGTGCATCAACTTGATCATCATTAGTCATAATTTCAGATCGGTCAAAATTATAAAGTCTTGATGCTCGAGTGAAACAATGATCTTGAGATACAATTAAAAGGAGCAAACAAAGGGTTGGCATGATCTTCGACATCATGGTGGATAGGTTTTTATCTAGTAACAACTCTTAAAAGGATGATAGTATACAAGATAGCTAGAGAATGATGGCCTATTTATATCCGATTTAGAATTCATATCCTATGACTCCTATCATGCTTATCACCCTAGCCAACACATGATTTCTTATGGTAAATAAGATGAGACATTATATATTATATGTGATGCTATCACATGTATTTTATTATGTATCTTTCTGGATGCCCGGCTAGACCGCTATGCGTTTATGCATGCTAGCTATAGGAAAATACATGTGGTGGATGCACTTTTGTGCCGACTTAGTTACATAGTAAAATACATGTGATAGCATCACATGAAAAAAACATGTGTTGACTAGGGAGATAAGCATGATCAGACTCCCTTTTGAACTAGTTGGATTGGGTTATAGCCCGCTAAACATTTGGAACTGGAGAAGTTGCTCAAGAAACAAACTAATTCACAGTAAGAGCCCAACTCACAATCTGGCTTTGAGACAGGCTATAACTTGTTAAGACTTAATTCACGTGATTATGGCTAGAGATGTTCAAAACGGTTTGGGACTAGGAACCGGAACCGGTTCCTAACCGGTTCCGATATTCAAAACCCCATTTTAAACCGGTTCCAGGCTCGAACCGGTTCTCCCACCCTTGGACCCCTAACCTATCTAACCGGTTCTTACCGGTTCCTAACCCGGTTCCTGTACTGTAACCGGTTCCAACCGGTTACAGTGTAAAATTTTTTTTTTTTTTCTTTTTTCGTTTGCGATTTGGATTCTAAACTACGATTCGTATTTGTATAACATGAAAAATAAAAAAAAAACAATTAACATAAAATTCATTTTATTTACTTTAAGAAGTTCAAAAAAAAAGGTTACATGTTTTAAAATCTTCAAAAACAAACTAACAAAACATTAAACTTATAAATATAAAGTTGTGACATATTATTTCTAGAAAAGCCTTCTTGTTCGTCGTAATTATTGAGCGGCGACTTCTTCCTCGGAATTACTTGTAGAAATGCCTTCTTGTTCGTCGTGCACTCGAACATCAAGTGGTGTTTCATCTTCGAGATTGGTTACGTGTTGAATACGATCGATTGAGTCCAAGTGATCCTTTAAGCAAATGCACATCTCCACCGACTCCGAATTTAGTCTTGTTCTTCTCACCGATATTACCCTGCCACTAAGAGAAAAAGCGGATTCCGAAGCTACCGTAGAAGCTTGGACGGTTAGTAAATCACGGGCCAGGGTGGCAAGAATCGGAAACTCGGTTTCCTTTACCTTCCACCAAGCCAAAACATCAAAAGTGTCATATTCCTCTTCGGATAAACCGGTAGAGTAATCATTTGCACTATACCTTCCTAGTTCGCTTGAAGGGGTGTTACCCCTTTGTTTTTTAGCCGTTACGTTGCGAACGGTGTTCATAAGGCTAATCATGGGATCTCGTACTCTAGTAGCACTTGAACTTGATGAAGACCCTCCCGGCATAGGCATGTGTATGTTTGACCCATATTTATTTAAATAAAAGTCATACATAAATTCAAAATTCAAGTTAAAATAATTTTTTGCCTCTGTTGAAAAGTTTGGGTCAACTTCATGCATATCTAAGGCTGAAAAAATTTCGTCTATCACACATTCAACCCCCGTAACATTTAACATTGGGTTTAAAGCGGCGGCGCAAGTAAAAACCGGTGGCAATTCAAGAAAGTATTTTTTTAATTTAAACTTCATTGGTAATATGATGTTTGAAAACATTGGACTTTTATTTTCAAATTCTTTAAGATTGTTAACCATTAAAAATAACTCCGAAAGATTCAAGGGACTTGTCGGATAATACGTTCCCGATAGTTTCGTAGTTTATGTTTTAAAAACTTCAAGAAAAGTCGATAAGTCATTGATAATTTCCCATTTCTCATTTGAAAAGGGGATTGCCAAATCATTCTCGGCAAGACTAGAATGAAACATTTGTAAAGTTTCTCTTTGTTCCAAAGCACTTTGAAACATTATGCAAGTGGAATTCCATCGATGAGGTACATCCCAATTAGCTCCCAAAGCTTTTCTTCCCGTATCTTTACAAAATTTTCTATATTCCATTTGTCTTTTTTTACTTTTCTTAAAAACTTCATGTATCATTAGTCTAAAATCGTTTATAACCGATGTAACCTCATCCGAAGCAAGTCCGTCTTGCACGATTAAATTAATGATATGTGCAACACACCTTGAGTGAAAAAATACACCATTGCAAATCGGCGTATATTTTAATTTTAATTTATCAACCGCCGATGTATTATTCGACGCGTTATCAAATGCCATTGAAAATATTTTATTTTCTAGTTTATAAGTTTTTATAACATAATCTAAAATTTCAAACAAATTATCTCCCGTATGTGGATACTCAAAGAGTTCGAAAGCAATGGTGCGTTTCATCATTTCCCACGATGACGGGTCTACCCAATGAGCGGTGACACAAAGATAAGATTCAGGTAGACCATGTGGAGCCGACCAAACATTACTAGTTAAGTTTATTCCCGTATTTATATTTTCAAAATATGCAATTAGTACCTCTTTGGCCTTCTTCCACAATTTTAAACAATAACGTTTAAGAGAATGACGATTTACGTGAGTGTATTGTGGTTGAAGCGTATCTCGAATCATGGCGGTTAAGCGAGGGTTGTCGAAGTGGCTAAACGGCAAAGCTTCTTGAATCACAAACTTCGCCATACGATCTTGAACTCGATCAATTTGGTATGTAAATATTCCGCCTTCACTATCCATTTGCGTTTGTTGCGAATCGACGTTCTTTTTCAACGCCTTGCAATACGGTTTTTCGATGTGTTTCTTCAAATTTGAATTCGAAAGTAGGTTTAAATAATCCCCACAAAACTTGCACCGAGCCTTCAATGAATGGTCACTCAATTCAACCAAATCCCAATTGCACCAAATCTCTTGATTACGATTATGAGGTACAATACGAACGAAACTTGGTTCGGCGTTGGAACCTTGACCAACCGATGATTGTGAGGCAGCCATAACAACAAATATGAATATAGAAGAAGAGAAAACAAGAGATTAGAGAACTCAAAACGTTGTAATAGCGTTTTTTTTTGTATTTTTTTGCGTTCGGGTTTGCGTTTTGAGTGTTGTGATGAACCATGACACCAAATAGCTATTTATACTAGTAGTGGGGTGCTTGGGGGAGCCAAAAAACGGCTATTTTTGACCCCAGCGGTCAAAAAACGGCCAAGAAAATGATTTCCAACGGCTATACTCGATCCAACGGCTAGAACCGGTTAGGGACCGGTTCCGGATGGTTCGGTTCCAGAACCGGTTCCGGTTCGGTTCCGGTTCCTACCCGCCCCCACTCAGAAATGCAAGAACCGGTCACGGATCATCGGGTTGAATCAGATAGGGTCCGGTTCCTACAAAAAACGGGTAGGAACCGGTTCGGGTCCGGTTCGGTTCCACCGGTTCGGTTCCAGGAACCGGTTTATTTGATCATCTCTAATTATGGCTCCATAGACAAATACTACAATAGTAGTAACGTATGTATATTTAGTTTAGGCACTTTGGGGTAATTAGAAACACGAATAATCCAACCATAATCAAAGAGTTAGAACTTAGAACTAATTAAGAAATTGATTTGTTTTTTTACGACCGATTTTTATATTTCAGATATGATATAGATTGTTGAGTTAATCAAATCACACATACAATAAAACCTACTTTTATATATTTCTTTTAACCTTTTAAAAATAAATATTATTTGCCGGAAAACTTTGAATTTTATTTATGTAACAAATTATCTCTTGTAAACTTTTTTTATAACTTATTAAATGATTGTTAATATTTAGTTAGTTAGTACATCAAGCCCATTATGTAAAAAAAAATTATTAAATAATATCTTTCATTGATACTCATTTGATACATGAATCTCAAGCTAGTATATAATCTTTTATTACAAAGTAATATATTTGTTTTATTCACAAATTTGGCAGTTTAAGTCCAACAAATATATCATTTTCTTAAAATCTTTCACAAACTTGAATTAAGACCGTTAATTATTTTATAGTTTTGAGAAAAGAGGGTATTCCGAGAATTCTTTTATCTACGCTTGCATTCAATATTTGCTCACGTCATTTTCGTTCCTTAACGTGTATGGGTTACCATAGTGAGTGCAAGTATCGTAAGTAAACCGAGCCCAATTTAACCGAGTTTCACAAGGGTCTTCCATCGCATCAAGCAAGAGGGAAGCAATGGTCGTGCACTACAATCTACCAATAACAATATTACGAAATACATGGTTAAAAATACAATCCCATAACTTAATTGAGGAAGTTGGTGCCATAAAGTGGTTTTTATTAGCTTATTTGATGTTTGTATATATTATTATGGTTTTGCATTTTAACAATAATGTTGGTGTAGTTGGATGGTTGTGTCATTGCATTGTTGCATTGTCAGCTGTTTGTGACGACTAAGATTCGACCCACTGGAGGGAGGTGCAAACTTTGGCATTTTTTTGTTAATATTAAGGTGGGCAGAGTATAAACACATAAAATGTATAAAGAGATGTATGATATACACATAAAATGTATAAAGAGATGTATGATATACACCAAAATTACTAATAATGGCAAATAAGAACATTGGGTTATTTTGCGGCACCCTATTGGTTCTCGGCACCTTGCTTTTTTCTAAGTCTCGGTAACGTAACGAAAACCGACCCGATGCCAATTTTTTTTATGTTTTAGTTACGGTACCGTACTTTTTTTGTTTTCTTCGCATAAACTTTTTGCGCTTCGTTTTAGCTTTGTTACCATAACGAAAATGATCGAATGTCAATTTTGTTTTTTAATTTTTCCTTTTAGTTCCAGTAACGAAAGTGGCGCAAACCAACCGAATTTGCGTAGATTCATCGCCTCAATGGTCGTGATTGACTATGCCCTGATTTTACCAATATTCGAGTTTTACCGATGGATGTTACCTTATTGGTCCACTCAAGTTGCTTTTTTTTAATAAAAAAAATTATGGTTTTAGTTCCGGCACCATAACGCTTATAACCGAAACCGGCCAAATTCGCTTCGACTTGCCGCTTCAACGCCCGAGATTGACAGGGTGTAGGTTTTACCGATTAACCCGACGCAACACGACAGGTAAAACTCTAGTTGTTAATAAAATATGTAACCAAATTATTTTGTTATAATAAAGCCAAGATTTGGCCTTTGATTTTTATAGCCAACCCAACCACATAAAATATTTGCAGGTGGCGGGACCACACATATCTTAGTGTTTGGTTAATTGGTTCCCAAATTTCCATCCACAACCACAACAAGGAATTATTATAATAATATTATTTGTAAGCATATAAATGAGACGGCCATAGTTTTATATGATAGAAGATGAGTGTGTAAAATGTAAAACACATATACTTTTATTTGAAGTCCGACCCAAATTTTTAATATGCCTAAACGGCATAACCCTCATTAAGTTTATTCAAATTTCCTTTTTTCACTAGCCAATGACCAGCGGATGATTTACACTTTTCTCCGACTAAGAACCTATTGATCTACCTGCAGTAATGAGTAGTGAAGTCATCTCACTTTTCGGCGAACCATAAGAACTTATTGGCCTACCTGCACTAATGAACAGTGAAACTAGCCCACTTTTTGGTGGCATTTGATAAGCTCCTGATGGCCTGCCTGCAATAATGAGCGGTCCACTTTTCGATGGCTTGTCAGCCCCTACTGGCCTGCCTGCAGTAATGAGCGGTTCACTTTTCGATGGCATGGAGTACGCTCCTGCTGGCCTACCTGTAGTAATGAGTGGTCCACCATTTGATGGCTTGTCAGCTCCCACTGGCCTGCCTGCAGTAATGAGTGGTCCACTTTTTGATGGTCTGTAATAAGCTCCTGATGGCCTACCTGCAATATGATATTGTGGCTCTCCTCTTAGTGGTAGAGTAGGGTTTAGTTTGAATTTATTTGATGGAAAGTGTGCATCAACTTGATCATCATTAGCCGGAACTTGTGGCGCTTCTTTCGGTGGATATGGAATTAGTTTGAAATTCTTTGATGAAAGTGCACGTCAACTTGATCATCATTAGCCGGAACTTGTGGCGCTCCTTTCGGTGGATATGGAATTAGTTTGAAATTCTTTGATGGAAAGTGTGTATCAACTTGATCATCATTAGCCGGAACTTGTGCCTTTCGGTGGATATGGAATTAGTTTGAAATTCTTTGATGGAAAGTGTGCATCAACTTGATCATTATTAGCCGGAACTTGTGGCGCTCCTTTATGTGGATATGGAATTAGTTTGAAATTCTTTGATGGAAAGTGTGCATCAACTTTATCATCGTTATTCATGATTTCAGGTCGATCAAAATTATAAACTCTTGATGCTCGAGTGAAACAATGATCTTGAGATACAATTAAAAGAAGCAAACAAAGGGTTGGCATGATATTCGACAACATAGTGGATGGGTTTTTGCTAGAAACAACTCTTAAAATGTTGATAGTATACAAGATAGCTAGAGATTGATGGCCTATTTATATCCGATTTGGAATTCATGACCTATGACTCCTATCATGCTTATCTCCTTAGCCAACACATGTTTTCTTGTGGTAAATAAGATGAGACATTACATGTGATGCTATCACATGTATTTTACTATGTATCTTCTTGGATACCTCTAGACCGTCATGTGTTTATGGATGCTAGCTATAGGAAAATACATGTGATGGGGTGCTCTTTTGAACTTGTGTAGTTACATAGTAAAATACATGTGACAGCATCACATGAAGAAAACATGTATCGGCTAGGGAGATAAGCATGATAGGGCTCCTTTTTGAACTAGTCGGGTTATAGCCCGCAAGACATTTGGTCCTAGACAGGTTGCTCAAGAAACAAGCCAAACTAGAGTAAGAGTCCAACTTATAAACTGGCTTTGAGCCTATAATCGTTAAGAGTTAGGACTAAATTCACATAATTACGACTCAATATTTATATAGCTTTTCAACCTTTTTAAGTAAATATTATATGCCAGAAAACTTTGTTATGATTTTTTATATGTCGCAAATTATTTCTTGTCAATTTTTTTTTTATAACTTACTAATCTATTGCTAATATTTTGTTAGGTATTACTCCCCGCGTATACTATAAAACATTAAATTACTAAATATTATCTTTCATCATGCTAGTATATAATATTTTATTTCAAAGTAATACGTTTTTCTTTTCTTTTCTTTTTTTTTTTTATTCACACATTTGGCAGTTTAAGTCCAACACATTTAACAATTTTCTTAAATCTTTCAAAAACTCAAATTTAGGCCGTGAATTATTTTAATTAGTTATGATAAAAGAGGGCATTCTGAGAATTCTTTTATCTACGCTTTCATTCAACTTTTATTCAAGTCTTTTTTGTAGTATCGTAACAAATCGAGCCCATTTCGACCGAGTTTCACAGGGGTCTCCCATCGCATCAAACAAGAGGGAAGCAACTAGTTCATACACTAAAATCTACCAAAAACAATATTACGAAATATTTACATGGTTAAAAATACAAAACCGTAACAATAATAACTTTTTTATATTGTTATAGAAGAAATTACCATATTATTTTGCTATAATATAAAGTCGAGATTTGGCATGTGTTTGTTTAGTAGCCACCCCACCACAAAAGATATGGGAAAATTCATAAAATACCGGGTTTCAAGTTTTACCATCAGTTGCAAACTATTTCCTAAATACCTACTACAAACAACTCAGAATGGCTAAATTCTTAGATTCAATAAGTATTTCACAAAACCGGTCGGACGACTATTTAGGCTAAGAAAGCTAGCAGGGCGACTAATATAACTAAAAAATGGTTGGGGAAATTTTTTTATAAATTTTTGGTACTTCTCTGAATATTATTTCATATATTTAATTTCTATCCTAATTAGTTTTCAATAATGTGATATCATCACATATAATATTTCATCTTCCTTACACAAGAAAGCATGTGTTGGCTAATGAGATAAGCACTCATAAGCATGGTAGGAATCTTTTTTGAATTATTTGGGTTATAGCCCACAATGCATTTGGGCTTTTGGGCCTAGTGGGTTATAGCCCACATAAACCGACTTTTATTGTTCAGATATTCTGTAGATTGCTGAGTTAATTAATCGAACCGCACAACATTAAACCTTCCTTTATATAATTATTTTTCTTAAAAATAATATTACTATTTTGAGGTATGCGTACAATACGAGTAGTTCTTTAAAATACAAAATTTAATAAATAATTAGTATACAAGAAACAATAAACCCGTTAAATACTATTAACACAGTTGTTGCACAATAGTCTTTAAAACAATTTTAAAGTAAAAGATATTTATATATATCAAATATTTGGAAAAAAATTAGAAAGTAAATATTAAATTAACAAATTTTTTGAAGCATAAATTTTAAAAATGGTAAGCATTATTTTACTATTATAAATTTATTAAAAAGGGTGAGGTTTAATGTGTGAGTGGCAATTGGCAAAACTTGTAGCATTTTATTAGAGAGTATAGATATGCCGGAAAACTTTGACGTTTTATACGTAGCAATATATTTTTTTTGTCTATTATTCTTTACGGCTTAAATGATTGCTAATATTTTATTAGATATTACACAAGGTGTGTTGCGTCTGGTTGATGGTGTATTCTGTAAATAAATAAATTCGTCACCGATACGAATTTGATCGGTATTGGTTTACGGCAAAAAACTGAACCAAAAAATAAAGCTACAAAACTTGCACTGAAAAAAAAGTGTGTTGTGGCTGCGAACAGGCGGAAATTCGGTCGGTATCAAAGGTGATGCATTAAATAACAAACAAAAAAAACTGCGACGTACCAAAAAAATAAAGATAACCAACACTTTGCGGCCGAGAACCGACACGAATTTATATTTAGACGGGATTATATTTATATATTTTTTTACTTATTAGTCTATTTTAATTAGTTTTTTCTTATTTTATTAGTACTTAATTATTCTCTAAGCTGTTTTTAGCAATCATTGTTCCCTTATCGTTATAATCCCAAAAAGGCACAAAATTCATTTTATTTCGTTTCACTAGTTACTCGTATAATACAATCCTTGACTTTAACTTTCAAGACTCATACATAAAACAAATTACCAATCATGTAGTTTGGTTAAACCTCCCGAATTAAGATCGGCCCCAATATAAAATCCATCTTCTTTAACTAACCAAACGCATCTTCGTGTTCTGAGAAATCTATATCCGGAGCAATATCTTACTAAACTTCCCTTGAAAACATTAAAAAACGCAGTCTTTAACTTCCAATAAAAATGAGCATAAAATAAGGTATTGCCATTATTGCAAAATCCCCAATTTGTATTGCTATTTAACGCAAGTGTATGATTTCCTAGATCATCGTCACCGGATTGTACATGAACGGTAATAGGATCTTTAATTCTATTGTATATAGAAACTCTATAGTAGCTGTAGAGACATAGCTTTTTTGTTGTGTTAGATATCGGAGATTTATTAAAGTGTTGGTGTTCAGAGACGCATTTGTTGCGACAAGAAGGTAAAAGAACAAGAAAACCAAACTCTTCATGACTGAGTTTTGCATTGGCATACAAGCATAAGAAAACAAATCTATTATATAGAGAGAAAGAATGATGTTATGAGTTTTATTACTTTTTAATGGTTATCAATACCCTCATTTAGTGTATTTTATTATATTTATTTCCAAAAAGAACTATGTGTTTGTTTTAAAAAGTTACGTTTTCGCCAATAATAAATTAAAAATGAAACGTTCTGATTAAAAGCATATTAATATTCTTATCGGATGCACATTAACTAGTCATGAATGGCAAGCTCTTTAAAGTGTTTTTTCTTTTTTGTTTCAAAAAGCGTGCTAGTGAGTAAAACTATTTAGCAAAATGGTGTTAATTTAAAAATGTTTATCAAAATGGTGTGTTTGGATTTTTTTTTTCTTCGTATACTAACTTGATTTCTTACTCCTAATATTATTAAAAAACATATAAAAGGCTTTAATTAAAAAACCTGTTTTTTTTATAAAATATAACATGTTTTTACACGTGTTTTATTAAATCATATGTTTATTCTTTTTATATTCATCTCCTGGATATTGAAACAAACAATAGTATGCATTTGAAATATAAAGAAACCTTTATCCTCAAATGATATACAGTTGATGGACAACAAGATTTATGGAGGTGTTTCCTGCGGGAAAAAAGCATGAAAAAGTATCAAAGGGTGCTGTTCTCAATAATCTTTAACCAATATATACAGGTAGAAAACCCTCGTGATGTTGCAGTGACAATTTTTTACCCCTTCCGATGTTGTGATGTCATGTCATCGTATACACCTATAAAGCGTATAAGCGGAGTTTCAAACAAAATAGAGAAAGAATTAGAAACATTAACAATATATAAGATACTAAAGTTCATGATCAGTACAACTATATATTATAGTTAAGCAACTACTCGGATACATGTTAATTAAATTCTGGTTCAAGTTCTGGCATTCACTTTGTGCTGATGGAAATAAGAACATGAAGTTAATAAAAAAGCTAACCATTAAAACCTTGTTGGCATTATCTAGTTTTTGTAGACAATATGAATATTATTCTTTAAGCATACACCTAAGCTGATTAACAACATTAAATCGTACATGAGAGTATTTGAATGTAAGTCTAGAATAACTTTAATTCGTTATACGTGTTAACAAAGTAAGTAATACGATAACTTTATATTAAAAATAGTTCCAATTACAATAAAACAATCTATTTGATGAATACAAATTGTTACTATAGTATAGATATACCTTTCTTTTTTGTGACACAATAGACTAAATTTAATTTTATGTGTAAGATCATGTATTAATTTATTCTAGCTAATAATCTTAGTTTGTTAGTTTTAGTTTATAAAACTTTAGATTTACCGAATTCTAATTGATCAATATTATTACCGATATTAAATTGGAACCAGATTGCGTTATGAAAGAACACAACTAATTTGGTAATCAATTGAAATCCTTAGTCTCCGTGTCCTGTCAACAAATCACATAATGTCGTTTAAGCGTTGTAATCTTATTTTCTTTAGTTGAGTACGACTCATCGGTTGCTTAATTTTGCTTTTGCCGGGTTCTTTTTTTCTTATTAATTTTAATCCGTTACTTTCTAGTACGAACTTTACGTATTTTATATTTAGTACCCCCACAGTTGTAAGGACCAAAATATGACTTACGGCCTCAAAACGGCGAAAACCATAAAATATATTTTAGTAAAGTGATTAGTCAAAGGTGGCGTGAATTCCATATCCAGGACAAGAGCTTCGATGCATGGGTACAACCTCAGCATGGGGAAAGCTTTTAGATAGCATATGTTTTTTTCTATATATATGACTTTATTGATTACAATTTATTGTGTGCTTAGGGGGGGGGGGGGGGGGGTTTGGATGTGGTGGCATCACTCATCATACATCCCATCCAATTATATGGTGCCACATCACCAACCCAAAATCCATCACATGTGATGGTTTTTTACTAGGGGTGGTGTTATGGTGTGATGGTATGTGATGGATTTTTTTTTTTTTTGTAATTTAAAAAATTAAAACAATATTTAATAGAACTTAAAAATAAAAAAAATAGTTACTAGAACATAATTCAACTTAAAAATTAAAAGTTACAATAAACGTCTACTCCTCGTCTGAATCCGGGAATTCCAACCCTAAATAACCTATAAGCTCAACTAGATCACATCTCAACCGATAGTGAATATCTTCATCTCGCAAGTCTAATTGGACATCATCTGGAACGGGAACTTGAGTCGGAGGATCCGGTACCCAATCTGGAGAAATTGCATTTCCATCTTCTTTTATTAACATATTGTGTAATATGATGCATGCATACACGTAGCTAGAGATCGTGGCTTTTTTCATTGCACGAACCGGTCGACTAAGTATGCACCATTGACCATTTAAAACACCGAAAGCTCTCTCGACATCTTTTCTTGCCGATTCTTGCAACTTCTTGAACGCCTTTTCATTGGTCTCAACAGGAAACAAAAAGGCTTGCACAAAAACATACCAGTGCGGGTAGATACCATCGTCGAGATAGTAGCCACGTCTGTAATATCTCCCGTTGACAAAATACAGAGAGAAAGGTGCGGTGCCATCTGTTACGCTCTGAAACAACGGTGATGTGTACAAAACAGTGATGTCGTTGTTTGAGCCGGGAACACCAAAATAAGAATGCCAAATCCACAAATCATTTGACGCAACCGCTTCTAGTGAGATGATCGGTCGTTTGATATCACCCCTAACATACGCCCCTCGCAACTCCCGTGGACAATTCCTCCATTCGATATGTGTACAATCGATGCTACCGGCATCGCTGGAAAATGCCATCTAGCCTCGTGTGCGGCGTATAGACGTGTAATGTCGTGTCTTGTTGGTTTTCGTAGAAATTCTTTGGCATACAATTTTATAAACGCGTTACAAAAGAATTGTAGACATTCACGTGAAGTTCTCTCAGACATTTGTAAGTATTCATCGAATTGGTCGGGTGGGTTACCTGTCGCTAGTTGACGAATAGCGGATGTGCATTTTTGAAGCGCCGTAAAACTTCGTTTACCTCTCGCGTCGTAAGATTCTTGAAACCATTCTTCGTTTGCTTCAACGTCGGCTACAATCTTTAAGAATAAAGATTTCGGCAAACGAAAGGGTTCCCTAAATGTTTCGTCATTGTATTTCGGCTCCTCCACAAAATAGTCGTTCATTAGCACGTCGTGGGCATGTATACGATCACGCACCACCACTTTTTTCTTTGGACGGCTCGGGCCTTCAAGTTCTTTATATAGCAACGGGAACCATTCGAGAATGTCATCGTCCGAAGACGAAGAGCTATCGGTGTCTAAGGGCATCGAGTGTTTCGGAAATTCCATATTTTTTTGTTGTGAATGAAGGGGAAGTTTGAGAGTGTTTTTGAATTGGATTTGGTTTTGATTTGGATTTGGTTTATGTTTTTGTTTTGGTTTTATATTGATTTTTTTTATTTAAACCCACCCCCTCCTCGCCAACGGCTACATTCCTTGGAAACACCCATTCATCAAGCGTGATGGCCATCACGCAATTCCCCTCTTTTCCGCGTGAAAAGGGGGGGGCGGCGGTGTGGAGATGGTCACCACACGTGATGGCTTCATCACCACGCGGTGCCCCGTCCCCCCTTAGGGGGTAAATCAACCACCCAATAAGGGCTCAAGTTGGATGGGATCGATGCTCATTAATATACTCTTTTTACCGATTTTGAGATCGTTTATCCTTTGTATTATATTTATATTATTTGTTTTTATCGATTGATTTCACACACCTGTCTCGAACGTTTATAAAGGTCAAATCCGTTGGTTTATGTTAGATCCATTTTTAGGACACCTATAGGCATCGTCGTTTTAAGATTTTCACTCGTTTAAATAAACACACAAACATAAAGCACAAAATTCATTTCATTTTGTGATCACTAGTTACTCGTATAATACAATCCTTGACTTCAACTTTCAAGACTTTATTCATACATAAAATGATTACCTATAGTCAAAACAAAAAGGGAATAAAATTATACCCTAGCAAAATCGTTGGAAACATTATTAGTAGTACAAATAAATAAATAAATTAAATTTTCTCGTTTAACAAATTTCAAGGACAAAATTTAAATAAATGTGGGAAGGATGTAACACCTGTAAAAAATTCCTGTTAAAAAATAAAATAAAATAAAATAAAATAATAATAAAAAAATTGCAACTTGTAAAAGTTAAAAAGCAAATTAAGTAATCTGATGGTTTGAAAGGGAGTGAGGAGCAATAAGAGAGTGTTACATAAGATTTTTTGGTATGCATTTATATAGATATAGGTAGAAGATTATTTTAACATAACTATATAACATAATCAACTAATAATGACTATAAAGGGAATATATAAAAGCAAGACTCTCGATCGACTAATAATCATTACAAAGGGAGATTTACAAAAGCAAGACTCTCTGTAGCACAAGAAAACTGATTCTTAAACCCCTTTCATGCTCATGTCATGTTGAGGTACTGCAGAAGAATAAACTGAAAATCCAATCCAATTATTTATCATAATCGATTAGTAATCGATTAAAATGTTAGCAATGCTAAGTTTTCGATTTACAAAACTATTTTTTTTCGTAAATTCATCTATAATGCTTAATTACTCGGGGTCGACTTTCGATTAGTGTTTCTAAAAATTCATATAGATTTTGATTTGGATTAGGTCGATTCTTTTTTAAATATATGTACGTGCAATTCCATCATCGAACACACTTAGGGCGCACGTTGCTGATGTGGAGGCCGCACACTAGGCTTTTTTCGCTGAAGAAGGGTTGCATGTGTGGGAAGCACATGTCTTGAAGGATGCAAACATGTGGGAAGAATGTGGTCAACATATAGTAAACCTTCTTTTAGAACAAATAGATTGTTTGCGGTGATAATATGTATGATAACATTGGGGGTAAATTGTGATTGTGGAAAAAAATGAGAAAATCTTATGCGACAAGCAAGGGCGGTTCTTTTCATGGCCATACTAGGACCGCGGTCCCCTCGCCTCGCCCCACCCCACAATATAGTTATTTTTCTTAGTAACGCAGTTTTTCTGAAAAATCAAAATGAAAACGTTATGTATTAAGTCTAGCTTTGTCAGATTATTTGTTCAAGATCCTTCGACCCACCCAAATTATTTGTTCAGGATCCGACACTAACGAGGAGTGACTAGAAATATTTGTGGGAAGGATGAGGTCTTAGCATTGTGATAGTCTAAGAGGAATCAAACATTTTCAATTCCCTTAGACCACCCGTAGTAGAAGAGATTGAGAGGGAGAAGAGGCTAAGATTGGGTTTGAACATCCCCCCCACCCCCCTTTAGTAGTGACCGAGAAGTGGAGCTAGGGAGAAAATTTCTTGGCTAAACATGTTGGAGCCACCTGACTTTTATTAATTTTTTTTATTCATATAACCATTAAAATTGTGAACCCTCCCCTCCCCTCCTCTCCCCCCTTCCAATCTCTTCCACAGTGTCACACTTCCCCTTACCACTACACATAGTCTTATGCATGAGTAGACTTTTTTTTTTTTTTTTTTCACTTTACCATGTTTCATTATTGTAATTCGTTCGGCCGCCTCACATATACATTATGCTCATGTGAACATAAAAAGTCAAATAAAGTGAAGTGCCACCACATCTATTATCTGAATACGACCTCTGCTAGACTAAATTAATTTCAACCTTTATTATTACACTCTAATGCAACTATTTTTATACATTCAATGGAAAAGTGCAACTTTTCTTTACATCTAATGTAACATTGATTTTATATTCTAGTTATAACAAATGTTACATTTTTACATACAAATAAGTTGCAAATGCAACTCAGTATTTAAAATAATAAATCCTCCTATATATAATAAAAGAAATATTAGGACACTTGTCCCCCTCTTAAAAGCTATGTACATGTGTCAAACAAAGAGGTTGTCTGCTGAGTTGGCAATCAAAGAGGCTGTAGACGCTTTTTGCTTTCTCTTTTCCCTTTCATCATAAATCTTCTCATTATCCCAGGCAACTCTAGGCAAGGTTTTGAAACCCGGCCCGGCCCGGCCCGGCCGCCCGGTACTAAAACCGGTCCGGGTCATGGTATTTGACCCGTTTTCTAATTGCCCGGCCGGGTTTTGCGGGAGACGGTCGGACCGGACCCGGTGACCCGCCGGGTGAACCGGCAAAAATGTTTTTTTTTTTGTTTTTTTTCTAAATCAAACTCAGTGGGAATCCAAAATAATACATTCTAAAGTGTAAACCCTAACAAATCTAAACGTATCTCCCATCTGAACTTCGAAATTCACGATGCTCCATCTTTCTAGCCAGTGGCGGACTTACAACATGGCATGGGGGGCAAACGCACCCTTTGAACTCGTCGGATCTATGTTGAATGTTTTGAATGTTAAATTGTTAATGGTGTTTAGGAGATGATAAAAATGGTGGGGTTTGATAAGGTTGGTGAAAGAGATTGCAGGGGTTATTTTTTGATAAGGTATGTGAAAGAGATGTGTATCGGAAATGGTAGTATTTAGAAAAAGTAATAATGTTTTTAAGTTTGTTAAAATTCAATCCAATTTGTTACTGATTTGAAGTCCATCTATTATAATAATATAATTATTTTTGGTTAAAATATTATCTTCTATTTTACCAAACAAAATTTCACCACACCATTTATATAAGTTACCCACACCATTTATACAAGCTACCTTCTTATTTTAATAAGTATGGACATATGGATACATGCATCTTCACTGGTATATAATTGTGTGATGTATGTTTTGGATTATGTTTGTTGAAGTTTCATGAAAATTAGTAATTTTTTTATATATAAATAAATATATATTTATATTATATATGAAGTCATCCGGGTCAAACACCGGTCCACCCTTCCGGGTCGGTCCGACCTTTGACTCGATAAAGCGTCCGGGTCGACGTCCGGGCCGTGTCTGAAAACGTTGACTCTAGGTGATATCTTCTTCTTAAGCTTAGACCATGAGTAGTCATAAAGCCTCACCTTTTGCGTCATGCGTCACGTGACGCCTAGTCAGAGTTATGACTTTTTACAAAAACAAGTGTAGTCATAAAGCCTCCATAACTTTGTTTATTTGTTTTTTTTATTAATTCTTAAAGGTAAAAGTAACGGTTTTTTTTTTTATTTTGGTGCCGTTATCGGGCGTTTTGTGTATAACTTGCAAAAAAAAAAAACCCCATAAATTAAAGGGGGGCGGTGTTTCCCAGAGTTATGGGCTATAAAGCCGTCTCATAACTCTCCACTACGGATGGTCTTACATATACATAAGTTTCATCTTTTTAAGCAAATTCAAATTTGACATTACTTCTTCCTACCAACATTCATTCTAAACCCACTACCATTTAATCATCGCAATGAATGACTTTAAACTTCCAATAACAAAGGTCGTTTGCACGAACTAAATCATGTTAATTTTGGACAACCGAACCATTAATCATCACACCATTTGCCATTTGCTTATTTAAATTTGTTAAACTTACCTATTTAAGCATGATCATCTCGCTTATAAATTGAACTGAACAAACATGAAAACGGGCATCTTCATGTGTGTTTATTTATTTAACTTTGCCCAAACACGAACGTAGAATCAAACAAAATTTTTTGTTCACGTTCGTGTATTAAGAAAATGGGCACGTCTCATGTCTATGTTCGTTTTTTTTAATTTACCAGGTTTGATCAATTTATCTAACTTCCTGGATGCATAAACAAGCAAACACCCAACGGTGACCAATATAGTGAAAACTCTAGATTTTTTATACAATAAAGTTATATGCATGTTAAATGAAATTAGTTTTAAAGTGTTTTTCTTGTCACAATTCACTTGCCCTGGATAGATTTACGCATCCTTTATACAAAACAAATGGCGCTTTGTTCATATATACTCAATTCACTTTTCAAAGACTGATTCGGGTTGAACTAGGGGTGACTATATGCCAATTTGGGTGTTTATTAGATTTAGGAAATCGATTGATTTATGTTTTTGTAAGGATTTGGTTATGGGTTGGTTCTTGTTCAAATTTGGGTATTTTGGATGTTAGTCAAGCAGCAAGTTGTTTGCTGCATTATAGGTTAAAAATATGGGTATTTTCCGGCAAATTCAAATTGTCAATGTTTCAGTTTGACTCGAGTTTAATCTATAGGATATAGTCAACATATGATTCTTAAAATTGGCCAAAACCAATTTTGACAAGTGAAACTATTGCAGAAAGTGTTGCAAATTAAAATATTTGTTTTGAATTTAATTTTTAGGGGTATTTTATGAATGTGGTAAAACGTTAAAAGTTGTATCTCTTGAAGAAACATGTTTATGTCAGCAAGGCACGTATGGTGAAGTTTATAAAGTAAAATGGCGTGGTACAAAAGTTGTTGCGAAGACCTTTGGCCAGTGAATGCCAAACATAATAGTCTGTTTGACCCTCAGAAGGTCAAACATGAACTCATCAGTTTTCATTTGGAGGTACTTGATATTCCTTTTGTTTTATATAACTTATTTTATGTTGTTTATACTTTTTTTTTATCCTATCCTAATAAAAAATTTTAGTTTTAAATTTGTTTCTACTTCAACAGAATAAGTAACATGACCCTTAGAACTTAGAAGCTTAATATAAGTGATAAAAAAATTATATTAAACATAAATGATTCACCCCATACACTATGGCATGATGTGCATTAATAAAAAATTAAATTCAGAACTGATCCATTTGAATTTGTTTCTACTTCTACATTATAACATGATCCAGTTACTAGTTGGTTAATGGTGATCAGATTAGGTCAAGTAACTGGTTGTCGACAGTAAAGGTTGCTTTAAAAAAGGTTCCATTTATTCGAGGTTAAAACAATATACATATATGGATCAGGTTGAGTAATCATCTGGAGTTTAGGTAACGTTGTTTTACTGAGCTAAAAGGTTGGGTTAGTTGACTATGTTGACCCCGAATATTTTATAATCAACATTAATAATATTCCAACATGAACAACTTCTTTTAGTCTAATTTCTTTTTGAAGCGTATCACTTTTATGAGTTTATGAGTATATTACAAGAAACAGGGTTATGCTTTTTCATGGCTACGTTTGTTTATTGTATTAGCTTTATGCATACGTAATGCATACGTAATGCAAGTTTGTGTGTTAGTTTAATTAGTTTCAACATATACTTTATGCAAGTATGATTGTTAATTTATTAATCTTGGACATACTTGATGTAAAATACTTTGATACCTACATACAAAATAACTTCACCTTAACTCAGTGGCGGATCCAGGAATTTTTTTTAGGTGGTTCCCTCTTAATTTATAAGGTGGTTCCTACGCGTCTTCTATATATCCGTACACTATTATTTCGAAACTCGGGTGGTTCCGGGGAACCACCCGTTTGTATGCTGGATCCGCCAATGACCTTAAGCTACAAAGTAGACCATTTCTGCTTGGTGTATGTTTTGCAATAACTATAAACAACAATCAAGGACAATCACTATCAAGAGTTGGTTTGTTTTTGAAAAAAAAAATAGTTTTTACACATAATCAATTGTATGTTACATTATTGAGTTACAAGACGAGACGGTCTCAAAATTGTTATCTTAGATAGTACTGGTAATCTTTCAAATACAGCACCAAATGTTTTATACACATATAAATAGTTTGAAATTTGTAATAAATTATAAATATTTTTCACATTCCTATCATATTTAAGTTACTTGATTACATGTTAATTTGATTTTTAAAATTTCGTAGATTATATTTATTAATATATTTTAAAAATAAATTATTCAGCCCGTGTGTCACACGAGCATATAGACTAGTTTTAATAATAGACAACAATATCTCAATTACACAAAAACAATAACATAAAAAAGTAGATGATGCTATAATATTAGCCCTAATTATAACAAGATTATTGAAGTAATAATTGAACTTAAATATAACAAAGAAACAAGAGAGTAAAGAAAATGTGAGAATTGTCAATTTACTGGATGCAAATCTTCGTTACAAACATATGGTATTTATAATACCAAAACAACTATTCAAAAACACTATTTAGGGGACAAACATATATAATTGGTTTGACAAATGGTGTTATACAAAAAAAATACCATCGGTGATTCATAACACTCCCCCTTTGATGACACCTTTTCAAAACTTCGGGGTCTTGAAGTACTGCCTCATTAAAAACCTTGCTAAAGAAAAACCCAATGGGAAAAAGCTTTAGCTAAGGGAAAAAGAGTGCAGTGTATAGCTCCCCCTCAAGTTGCAGGTCGTTACATTGTCCTTACATGGAGCATGCCAATATCATGAACATGTCTCCTGAATGTTGCTGTGGGAAGTGCTTTTGCGTAAAGATCATCTGAGTTGTTGCTGGATTGGACATATCTCATCTCAACCTGATTGTCTTTAATAAGGTCCGAGTATACTCAGGGGCGTCTTTGAGGCATGGCAGGGTAGTCGACGGCCACAGGCCCGACACCCTGCTAGGCCTGAATTTTTTTCTTTTAAAGAAAATATATGTATTTTTATCAAAAACATGTGTATAATCAATGTTTCAACACAATTACATAAACCACTAGTTTGGTTTAATGGTAAAGGGTATGACATCTAACCAAAAGGTTGTGGGTTCTAGTATTATTTGAGACAATTTAAGCTTATTTTTATACAAAATTTTTTACACAACTTAAATCATAATCAAATAAGCTCATTTATAATTAAATTGTTTAAGCCCAACAAAATGTTTCTTTTACTTAAGGCCCAAAAAAAATTTCGCATTTGGCTCAAATTTTTTTCCGACTTTTCAGAGCCGGCCCTGAGTATACTCAAAGTATCTTGGGAGTATATGCTTTGTTCTATTACTTTTGATATAGCCTTCCCCCATTTGCGAGACACAAGCTGCATTATTTTCATAGATAGGAGTTGGAATTCGATCTTTCTCTAGTCCACAAGAAATCAATATGTGTCGTGACATAGATCTTAACCATACGCATTCTCTTGTGGCTTCATGCAATGCAATGACTTCAGCATGATTTGAAGATGTTGCAACGAGTGTTTGTTTCTGAGAATGCCATGAAATCGCAGTTCCTCTATTCTTAAATATGTATCCAGTTTGAGATTTTGCTTTATGGGGATCATATAAATAACCTGCATCTGCATAACCAACTAACCCTTCTTTTGAATCGTTAGGATAAAATAAACATAAATCAACAGTTCCTTTTAGATACCGAAAAAATATGTTTAATGTCATTCCAATGTCTTTTAGTAGGGGACGAACTGAATCTTGTCAATAAATTAACTGCAAAAGAAATGTTAGGTCTTGTACAGTTATTAAGATACATAAGTGCTCCAATTTCACTGAGGTATGGTATTTCGGGACCAAGAATCTCTTCATTATCTTCGCAAGGAAGAAATGGATCACTGTCAACATTGAGTGATCTAGCAACCATCGGTGTGCTTAAATGATTTGCTTTGTCCATATTGAAACGCTTTAAGAGTTTCTCAGTATAAGTTGACTGATGTACAAGTATCCCATTATACATTGGCTCAACTTGTAAATCAAGACAATATTTGGTTTTTCCAAGGTCTTTCATTTCAAATTCTTTCTTTAAAAGAGCAATTGCTTCATTAATCTCCTTTTGTGTCCCAATTAAATTGAGATCATCAACATACACAGCTATGATCATATATCCTGATGGTGTCTTCTTGATGAAGACGCATGGACAAATAAGATTATTTGTGTATCCTTTGCTTATCAAATAATCACTCAAACGATTGTACCACATCCTTCCAGATTGTTTCAGTCCATACAAGGATCTTTGTAACTTGATGGAATACATTTTCTTAGGCTTTGAGCTTAATGCTTCGGGGAGTTTAAATCCTTCAGCAAATTTCATATAGATGTCACCGTCTAGTGATCAATACAAGTAAGCTGTGACAATATCCATAAGACGCATCTCTAAATTTTTATAGACCGCTAAGCTGATTAAATATCTAAACGTAATAGCATCCATAACAGAAAAATACGTTTCTTCATAGTCAATTCCTGGTCTTTGAGAAAAACCTTGAGCTACAAGTCTTGCTTTATATCTTATAACTTCATTTTTCTCATTCGTTTTCTCACAAAAACCCATTTATATCCTACACGCTTTATTGACTTTGGTGTAATGACAATAGGTCCAAAAACCTTTCGATTGTTTAGTGAGTTTAATTCAGCTTGCATGACATCTTTCCATTTGTTCCAATCTTGTCGATTTTTACAATCATCTACAGATTTTGGTTCAAGGTCATCATTTTCTTCCATGATATCACTTACCACAATTAGAAAATATATCATCAATATTTTCCATTTCATCTCGATCCCACATTATATGTGATTGACCATAGTTGATTGACAATTCCTTATCGGAATCATTTATTTCTTCATGAGGGAATGTTGTATCATTTATTCTTTCCTAATGGAAGGTTTTGTCAATCATTCCTTCCTTAGGGTTAGTATCCTTTTCAGAGCCCTTTCTTTTTCGAGGATTTTTATCCTTTGAACTGATTGGCCTTCCACGTTTTAAATATTTTTGGGATTCATGAAGTGCATTATTATGGTTTTGCTTGTTTGGAATCTCAACTCGAGCTGGAGTATTAGCAGCTGGTATATGAGATTTAATGACCCTGTTTATATCAGTAAATACATCAGGTAACTGATTGACAATTTATTGTAGATGTATTATTTTTTTTGAACCTCTGTCTCACTTTGTTTTGATCTGGGTCTAGGTGTAATAATGATGGCACAAACCATGATATATCTCTTTCTTGCCTTTTCATTTCCCCTAATGCCGGGAATATTGTCTCGTTAAAATGGCAATTGGCAAAATGTGTTGTAAATACATCACCTGTTAAAGGTTCAAGGTATCTTATGATGGAAGACGTTTCATATCCAACATATATTCCCAACCTTATTTGAGGACCCATTTCTGTGCGTTGTGGTGGTGCAATAGGAACATACACAGCACACCCAAAAATTCTAAGTGAGAGATATTTGGCTTATTTCCGGAAACAAGTTGTGTGGGGGAGTATTTATGATTTTCACTTGGTCTCACACGAATTAATGATCCAGCATGCATAATTTCATGACCTCAAATAGAAACAGGGAGTTTTGTCCTCATTATTAATGGTCTAGCTATTAGCTGTAGGCGTTTGATCAATGACTCGACTAAGCCATTTTGTGTGTGTACATGAGCAACAGGGTGTTCTACAACAATCCCCACAAACATGCAATAATCATCAAAAACATGTGAATATGTGATGTAAATTCTCCCGCATTATCAAGCATTACTCTTTTAATAGTATGATCAGGAAAATGTGCACGTAATTTGATAATTTGAGCAAGAAATTTGCAAAAGCAACATTACGAGTCGATAATAAAGAGATATTAGACCATCTGCTGGATGCGTCTATTAAGACCATGAAGTATCTAAATGGTCCACATGGTGGATGAATTTGTCCACATATGTCACCTTGAATTCTTTCAAGAAACATAGGTGTTTCTTTATCAACTTTTAATTGCGAAGGCCTTGTAATTAATTTGCCAAGAGAACAAGATGTACATTGAGACATTTTATCTATTTTGTGGATCTTTTGATCTTTCAGTGGATGCCTACGTGTATTTTCAATGATCCTTTTCATCATTGTAGATCCTGGATGGCCTAATCTGTCATGCCATAAGTTTATGATACCATAATCACAACAATTTTCTTTGACTGCCATATGTGCTTGTGGCACATTTATATATGTATAATGTAAACCAGAATGGAGCATTGCCAGTTTTTCCAATATCTGATCTTTGCTTATGATATGCAAATATTTTTCATTACTAACAGTCATTGACTGAGTATCATATCCATTATGATATATGTTTTTTAATCTCAACAAATTTCTTGTTGATTTTGAGCAAAATAAAGCATATTCTATTTTGAGTTTTTTACCATTTGGTAATGCTAGATTATTTTTTCACACTCCTTCTATCAAGTTTGTAGGACTTGATATTGTATTGATGATCCCTTTTGTTGGTTTTAGTTTATAAAAATATTTTTTAGATCTAAGTAAAGTATGCGTGGCTCCACTATCAGCTATACATATATCTTCTTCATTTGTTTGATCTTGTGCTCCAGTGATTTTCATTTTAAATCTTGAAAATATTAAGAAAAAAAATAATAAGTGTATAACGAAGACATTATGATATTTTAATAAGAACTTTATTTAATTGAAAAACAAACAGTATATGAAGGAAACTACATAACTAAAGATAATGAGAAACAAACTTAATTATTGCATATAATTATTGTCGTCAAGCAACATTTGTTTCAGAGTTCCACATCAAAGTCTGAAATGCTCAGCTCAGCATTGAGATCATCAAAGTTATCAACATGGTTCACTTCTTTCTCTAATCCTTTGAGAGAGACTTGGTATAGTTCACACAGATGTGGAGCTGTGCGACAAGCCTTTGACCAGTGGTTTGTACTTCCACATCTAAAACAGGAAGTGCCATTGTTTTCGGACCTACCAGCTTCATTTCATTTATTGTGTTGGTTGGAATGTTATTTTGTGGAACATGGTAATTATTGGCTCTCTGGCTACGACCACGACCACGACCGTAAGAATTAGTGTTCCATTTAAATGAATGGTTACGATCATTAAAATGCTTTTTGTCAAAATGAACACGGCCACGTCCACGACCTTGTTCCCAATTATGACCAGAATTTTTATGAGAATTTTTGTAAGCAACATTTGCTTCTGGTATTGCTAATGAACCTGTGGGACAAGATTGATGATTTTTCATCAATAATTCATTATTTTTCTCTGCTACAAGGAGTACTGCATTTAGATCAGAGCATCTTCTAAAATTCTGCAATCGATAATGTGTTTGCAAGTTTATATTTGATGCATGAAACGTGGAGTAAGTTTTCTCTAACTTTTCTTCCTCTGTTTTGGGGTACCCACAAAATTCTAGCTTTTAGCAAATTCGGTATAAAGCAGAGGTGTAATCATTTACCCTCTTAAAGTCTTGGAACCTAAGACTGTTCCATTCATCTCTAGAAGTAGAAGGTAAAACTTCCCTTAGATGACCAAATCAATTTTTCAAATCTTCCCATATCATATATGGGTTATCACAATTAAAATAATCATGCTGTAGTAATTCATCAATATGTTTATGGATGAAAGCATCAGCTTTTGCATTATCCTGCTCAGAGCAATCATTGCCTTCTAGGATTGTTTTTAACACATCCATTGATTTTAAATGTCTTTTGACATTTGCTGTCCAAGACATATAGTTTTCTCCAAAAATGTTGAGTGCAGGGAATTCAAATTTTGAGATATTTGACATTTTGTTGCTAAACACAATAAAGCAAATAATAAGATAAATATTAGAATCCATATATATCAATCAACAATGAGATACACTACATTGGTAGAGCTATAAATATATAAAAGAAAAAGAAAATGCCGAAATCTTCAGGTGGGAGATTAAAAAGTATAATGAGAAGTAATATAAGCATTATCACTACGTGAAAATTGACCTTCGGCCACACGAAAAAAGTGTGGCCGTAGGCCTTTAGCCACACACATTTGGTTCAGGTCATATGTGGCCAAAGGTCGCGACACCGTGGGTATGATATGGACATACAGAGTTTTTAGTGGCCTTATGTGGTAATAAGTGTGGCTAAAGGGTACATGCATTAGTTGCTGGCCATCAAGAAGCCTCTTCAATAAGTGTGTCTAAATGGTAGAAAATGGCCACATGACAGTTTACTATGAGTGACCATTGCATCTATATAGCCACATGAATTCATGTTTCAGCCACATGAATTTTATATTAATGTGGCCAATAGGGTTGTGTTAAGCTTGCATTGTGACCTATACCGTGTGGATATAGCAAAGAAATGGCCACTTAAAGTTAATAATAGGGTGGCTAATTATATGATATAGACACTAGATATTAAATTAAAAGTGGCTAAATATGTTTAGTTGCCACTCAAAAACTCCTTTGTAGATTATAGTGTGGCCATTGTCTTACCGTTTGTCACACATAATGTTTTTTCTAATATAAAGTGTGGCTATTGTAAAATTTTCGTCACACATAGTGAGGTACTGTGTGGATAATCATATTTTATAGACACCGGAGGTTATTGTGAATGTGGCTAAAAATGTGAACTTGCTAGTCAAAAACTCTTTTGTAGTTTGTGGTGTGGCCATTGTCTTACCGTTTGTCACACATAATGCTTTTCCTAATTTAAAGTGTGGCTACTGTGAAATTTTTCGTCACACATAGTGAGGTACTGTGTGGCTAAAAATATCATATAGACACTGGAGGTTGTTGTCAATGTGACTAAAAATGTGAACTTGCTAGTCAAAAACTCTTTTGTAGTTTGTGGTGTGGCCATTGTCTTACCGTTTGTCACACATAATGCTTTTCCTAATTTAAAGTGTGGCTATTGTCAAACTTTTTGTCACACATAGTGAGGTAATGTGTGGCTAATCATATCTTATAGACACTGGCGGTTATTGTGAATGTGGCTAAAAATGTGAACTTGCTAGTCAAAAACTCTTTTGTAGTTTGTGGTGTGGCCATCGTCTTACCGTTTGTCACACATAATGCTTTTCGTAATTTAATGTGTGGCTATTGTCAAACTTTTCGTCACACATAGTGAGGTACTGTGTGGCTAATAACATCATATAGACACTGGAGGTTGTTGTCAATGTGGCTAAAAATGTGAAGTTGCCACTCAAACACTCTTTGGAGTTTGTGGTGTGGCCATTGTCTTACCGTTTGTCACACATAATGCTTTTGTAATATAAAGTGTGGCTATTATCATACTTTCGTCACACAAAAATGTTTATATTGTGGCTAATGGTCATTTATTTACTCTAATTTTTGTAATTTCAGGTGTGCTATTGTCTTACTTTTGGCCACACCTATTTAATGTGTTCTATGTGGCCAAATTATGTGTAATTAGGCAATATATAATTATTTTTATTTTTTGTGCAGTAATATTAAACATCTATAAGTAAGCATGACAAAAAAAAAATTAGAAACACATTATATTAACAATAATATTCACTTAAGCAAATGTATATGCAAAATATCTTACAAAATACAAAAATAACGACTACCTATATACTAGCTAAGGCGTCGGTTTTCTTGGCACCGCTCCTTGTCTTCTGTTTGGTCACCCGGTCTATCGTTGTGTACTTTGCCTTTGCCTTCTTGCCAGCTCTGTCTGGTTCTATTGAGGATGGGAGTGGTGGTAGCTGGAACAACAGAATATGAAAAACAAATATGTATAATTAATGTCGTATTTTGTAATTGAATAGAACAAAATAGATGCATACATACATACCGAACGTTCTTTTAACTGTTCGTGAACCTTTCGGCGAGAAGTTTGTTTATGTTCGTTTATATTTGTTCAATTACGTTAGTTTAGATAATAAACAAACGAACATAAACGAACACAAGTGTTCATTTTTTAAACTAAATGAAAAAGAACATAGATATTTGTTCGGTTAAGTTAAAAGGGAACAAACCTCCTGGTCACATAAGATTAGGTGTTCTGGCTAAGCAACAAAAGCACCAATTGCGTTGCCAACAGTCGTAATTTCACCTGCCTCACATGGAATAATTGCTTGTTCCTTTATGGCTCCATCAATACTAACTTTATAGCAACCCTCTGGGATTGCTTTTCCATGCAAATGAACTTTACCATTTACCACCTTGTTACGCTTGTCATGCACACACAAACGACATTCATACACCTATAAACAAGCATGTGAAATTAAGATGGCTTAGTTGAAGTCAATATATAAGTACATACCCATGTTGGTGGGAAATTAACAATGTTTCGCGCAGTAGATACCTTTATTTCAGCAGGTGGGGAAGCTTCATCCGTAGATACATCAACTTTTCTTTTACGGCTTCTCCGTTTTACCTAAAAACCATTCAATGAATCAATCAACAATTAAAGGAAAAACTGAAATTTCCAAATACTTACTGATGGTTTTTTCGAGCCGTTACTATCCGGAGTGTGGTGTAGTTGTGTTGATGCTTGGTCAACATTGTTCTCTACTGGCTTCATTGGTAATATAAAAGAAATTGGAATTGTTAGACTTATTAGGTTATAAAATATAAAAACTGAAACTGCCAATACTTACTGATGTCGCGCTATGGGGATCGACTACCGTTTGGTCAACACTTTTTACCACAGACCTGGCCTGTAATTCGGTAATAGAAAATGAGCACACTCACATTGGAAACGAATTATAAAAAGTACTGAAATTGTCAAATACTTACTGATGTCGCGATATGGGGAGCGGGTACCGTTTCGACAACTATTTATCCGCATACTTGGCCTGCAATTCGGTAATAGAAAATGAGCACACTCACATTGGAAACGAATTATAAAAAGTACTGAAATTGTCAAATACTTACTGATGTCGCGATATGCAGAGCGGGTACTGTTTCGACAACTATTTTATCCGCAGACTTGGCCTGCAATTCGGTAATAGAAAATGAGCACACTCACATTGGAAACGAATTATAAAAAGTACTGAAATTGTCAAATACTTACTGATGTCGCGATATGGGGAGCGGGTACCGTTTCGACAACTATTTTATCCGCAGACTTGGCCTACAATTAACTTATGCAAAATCAGCACACTCACATGGAAAGTTAATTATTAAAACAAATCAATCAAACTGTCAAATGCTTACCTGAGAAGCGGATTCTTGTTGCACAACCTCACCTGAGGTTAAGATGTTTCCCACAGAACTGGCCTACAAATAAATTTATTAGGTTATGGAAAATGAAAAATCACATGGAAAGTTGTAAAAAACAAAGAAACTGTCAGATACTTACTGGTGCTGGCATTTTATTTTGCGCCACAACACTAGTACTTTGGTTAGAACCAACCTGGTTGGGAACAGGATTTACCTACGAATTGTGACAAAAACAGTGCCAATTATGTATGTCGAATGCATTAATTAATATGTAGCATACGTCACTTACTTGACTTGCCGACATTTGCGGCAACAATCCTTCGAGATGTCTGAACCTGGCCTCAAATGCTAACTGTTCCTTCTCACGGCTTGCTAGCATAGCATTCGTGGATTCAAGTAGAGTCGTCAACCTGTTCACCACTTCATCTCTCTGCACCGCCTCATATTCAAGTTGAGCAATCCGTTGCTTAAACGAGCCTTTTACCCGACTCACACCCCAATATTTACCTATTGTCAATCCGTACCCAATCCCTTTTAAAAACCCACCTTTCTCTTTGCCAAGCACTAAGGTGACGGCATATGTGCACGGTTCAAGTTCCAGGGTTCCGGAGGCGATCTCCTCCTCATGTTGAACCTGCAAGAAAACAAATATTCTAGTACACTTGTAACACGCTTATGTATCCACATCAAGTGTTGAGACAAGTTATATAGACTCAAGTTTTTTTGACACCAATATAAGGCAATGAATTGACTTCAACATGATTTAAAAAGTTTAATACTAAAACATACTAATTTGGTTGCTACGCCTTCGACAACAGCATTCTTGTATGCACCATCTTTTTCCTCCATTCCTTTCATCCACATTATGCACGGCCGAGGATCTCATCCGGTTCAATTTCCTTCTTTTTGACCTTGTAAAATATTCAAGAGAAAGTAGCTGGCGGTCATGCGTTAGACACATAACCAACAAATCATTGAACTAGAGAGAAAGCAGCTGACGGTGATTACCAGTTTCTCTCGAAGGTAGGTATAACCCCCTCATCCCATGTGATGATCAAAAACATTCTTTGCTCGAGCTCCCTTTGATGAAGCGGATTTTTTCTTCAATCACACATTATAATCATTTCATTATATTTAAACAAAAAACATAAACCATATATAGTCGATCAATTTACGTTTGCAGAGTAGAGGATTTATACCTGAAACTGCTCTGATTGTGTGTACTCAACGGAGCGATCCCAGTCTTCTTGCTTGATCATCGTCCTGTGTCCCTTGGGTATCGCCTTCAGCTTCAGAGGTTTACCGATGTTCGGCATAATGTATTTGGCATACATTTTTCTTCTGAAATCCCGAAGAAGGTGTCCGAGCTGATTCATCACAGAAGGCCTGCGACTCGCCTCAATCTCAAAATATTTCTGCATAATATAATACAGTAAAGGTAAATTACTTCTCAAAATATAAAATGCACAAATAAAAATAAAGAATAACCGTTATTTTTTCCCACAGTTTATCTCTAAGCTCCTTTGTGACCTCCCTCCAACTTAAATGTCTCAAGCCAATTATTTCCCTTACAACATCCCCTAAAAAACTTGCAAACTTTGATCTGTTTGGCCAGTGAACCTACCCAGATTATCAAACTCCACTGCCAGTCTGACACCACCAGAGTTTGCATATTTGGTACGTAGCTTAGGTAACCTCGTCAACCCCCTTGTAGGTTTTTTTGTAGTAGCAAAACTGTTGATGGGTTCGATAACCATCGTCCCTACCAGTCTGACCGTCGTCGTCGTTGGCTTCCTCGCTGGAGTAGCCTTCAGTGTCGTCTGATTGAGCTTCGTCGTAGTCGTTGGCTTCCTCATCGGAGTATAAAACATGTTCTTCTTTGATTCTTTCATCTTTAAGCTTCATCGTCGATTGTTTTTTAATAATTTGGAGTATAAATCACTGTCTTCTGATTTGTGGAGTGGAAAATTTTTAATAATTTGGCGTGTAATTTGATTTTTGGAGTGTTAAATGTAATTTGGAGTTTTTGAATATTTGGAGCCAATATCTTGGAGCTTTTTGAGTTTTGCCTCCCTTTTAATTAAGAACCAATAGATTATTGGCATAGTTTTTACGACAGAGAACCTGTGGCTGAAAATAGGCACTTTGCCAGAAGATGGTTGGATAAGCGTGTATTGCGTATTAGGATATTTATATATGTTTATGTACATTAGCGTGTTACAAGCGTAATAGTGTTTTTTAAAAAAGTGTTTTTTGTTTTATTTTTAGATTTAACCAAGTGTTTTTTGTTTTTTCGATTTGTTTTAAGATACTCCATAATTACCATTCATTAAAAGTTTTCGTACAAAAGGCACCATTACAATACATTCCATGAATCAAAATAAGAGTGAATAACAAAATAGATGATACAAGAAACTATAAAAGTAAAGTATTTAAAAGCTAACCAACCAACATTCAACACAATAAACTAAAAAGTGTATCAATACAACCATACAAATACAAATAACCAACCAAATCATAGATGTTCCAAAATTCACCAAACACATCACCAAATATTTCCCAAATGTTCCAAATATCACCAAATCATTAATCAACTTTTGAAACTAACAAAGTAGCTTCATTGAAGTCATATTCAAATCTGCACTTATCACCAATCTGTATTTCATTTTCCACCTTGAAAATTTTCCATTTTGGTAACCAATATCTGAATTTCAGTTTCTACAGTTCACCATGAAGTCTCATTTTTTTACGACCTTCGGGATTGACCAAAGTGATTGGCATTCCATCATAGGCATCAATCTTGGTGGCAATGTGACGCGGAAGACGCTGTGAAAAGCAAATTTCAAATATACTTGTAAATCAAAAAGAAATTTAAAAATTCAATTTACCAATTTCTTGGTGACGTTCATGTGGAAGACCATTTTAGAGTCCATCATTTTGCTCATCAAGATTAATTAGGTTGTGGGAGGAACTACCTTGATTGATTAATTGATAGTTGAGAAACAGCTGATTTGTACCAGGAAGGATAAATTCTATGCCATCTTCATGAAAGACATTAATATGAAATGTCTTATCTGATATGATTTCAAACACAACAAACGAACCACCTTTCAAGTTGGTTTCTTTAAAAACCTCAATCCATCCATCCTCTAGCCTACAGCCCATTCCATCTCAAAGACATGAAACTTTAAACATATATCTATCTGGAGCAATAAGCTCGAAAAGCGAATTCATGTAATTGTCACCAAATTCTTGAATCACGTACCACTCAGGAAAATCCTATTAAACATGTTAATTAAAAGACATTTGAATTTGGAAACAATCATTAAAAACATAAATTAAAACTTACCAAGTAATGGACGTGTTGGTTTCTGACTGGAATACATATCATAGTACCGGATTGATCATTTACGTTTCTTTTGAAAGTAAACATATTCAACATAGATCTTGATTTAAGCTCAAAAACAACATATGTTCCAGCTTCTATACAACATTCTCTCATTAATTCAGTCCAACCGGTTCCAAAATAAAAGTCATCAAGTACTTTGATTATAACAACAGAAAACGTTCTACCACTTTGATCATAAATCAAACAACAGCCGGTATTCGATTTCACGTCAGCAAACATTGGTTGAACAACTTTAGGAATGAGCTATAAGTAACACAAAAAATGTTCTTAGTATATATGTATATGTTGCAAAACTGTAAAATGTTTCATAAAAAAAAATTAACCAGATAACATTAGCATACCATCCTACTCATGGAATCGCTGTCGATATCTACTAGGAACTTAACTCCATTATTGAGACGTGACATTTTTATGTTCTTACCAGGATAAATTAATCAGAGTTACAGTAAAGCGTAGTAGAAGTCGATTTAGGGTTTTGAAGTTAAAGGGGTTTTGAAGTTAAAAGGGTTTTGAATTTTGGTTTTATTTATTTCTACACATTTAATTATATATATATATTTTGGTTTTTGTTTTATAACTTTTTAAAAATAGTATAAAAACATTTACCTTTAGTTTTCTTTTACTAACATTCCGGTATTAAATTTCGTTAAAAGTTAAGTTCGTTTAATAAATCGTATTTTTTAAATAAAATTAAAATTTTATCCATTATTGATGTATTATCTTAACCGTTAGTAAGATTTTCTGGATAAGATTTACAACTTCGTAATTGATGTGAGGTCGAAGACTCACTAAAAAATAAACCGATTACAACTATTAGATAGCGATAAGCGGGTATCGAACACAGGGAGTTTGTGGAAATTGTGTTACCAAGTAGCTTTATAATTAAACTAAATTAAGCTAAATGCAAAAGTAAATTCAACGAGTTGGTTGTTTTGATTAACGAAAAGAACTGAAACAGATAAACGAGTTTTAATCAATATGAGAAAATATGTCCTCCCTCGGTTTCAGGTTTCCATGAATGTTACAGTTGATGCTTAAACTGAGTTCGTGTTTATGTAAACGATTGCGATAATTGAAGATCAAGTACTTGGATTATATAACGCAAGGTAATCACTCAAAAACCAATTAGTTTATCCAACCCTAAATCCCTCCCGATTAATCTCGATTACTTAAAGCATCAAGAACTGACGGTCTAGAACACGAAATCGATAAACTAACAATCTATCAATCAATACACAAACACCATAATAATGAAATCAAAAAGATCAAATATTATCTCAGAAATTGTCTAATCAATCAACCAAACAAACATAGCAAACCTTACAATCCGAGGGAAAACACAGAGGGATTTAGCCAAGCATGATTCGGTTCATCATTCCTTCAATTAAAGTTGGCATAAGAATCAAAATCGAGTCTCTAATGATTTCCACACTCACAATAATGTTATTATACCCCAAAATCGCCTCTAGGACGCTCTAGGATCAAAAGATATGATTGGGATCTCCAAAGCCGTCCAAAAATACAAGTTATAACGTTTTTACGACTTTTCTCGTCAGGTCTATCGTAAGCTACGGTGGCCACCGTAGCTTACGGTGGCTTCAAATTACCCACGGTGGCTTAAAACTGCCTTACGGTGACCATTTTCTTTAGGGGACACGGTAGCTTACGGTGGACACCGTAAGCTACGGTGGCTTCCATCCTTGCCTCCTTGTTTTCTTCATAACTTTCTCTTTTTAACTCCGTTTTGTTCACCGTTTTCGGCCACGTTCTCGTAATTACATCCTCTATCTTCTCCTACCTGCAATTATATGAGTAACCATAGTCAACTAATTCCACAAAATAAACCAATTCAAAAGATGATTATTAACGTCTTTATAATCACTTAAGGGTTGTCCCATGGACCACCCGTCACATTCCCACACTTAAACATTGCTTGCCCCCAAGCAACATCTCAACACAAACTATCTATTTGACGTGAGGTCGAAGACTCACTCAAAAATAAACGGACTACAACTTTTAGATAGCGATAAGCGGGTATCGAACACAGGGAGTTTGTGGAAATTGTGTTACCAAGTAGCTTTATAATTAAACTAAATTAAGCTAAATGCAAAAGTAAATTCAACGAGTTGGTTGTTTTGATTAACGAAAAGAACTGAAACAGATAAACGAGTTTTAATCAATATGAGAAAATATGTCCTCCCTCGGTTTCAGGTTTCCTTGAATGTTACAGTTGATGCTTAAACTGAGTTCGTGTTTATGTAAACGATTGCGAAAATTGAAGATCAAGTACTTGGACTATGTAACGCAAGGTAATCACTCAAAAACCAATTAGTTTATCCAACCCTAAATCCCTCCCGATTAATCTCGATTACTTAAAGCACCAAGAACTGACGGTCTAGAACACAAAATCGATAAACTAACAATCTATCAACCAATACACAAACACCATAATAATGAAATCAATAAGATCAAATATTATCTCAGAAATTGTCTAATCAATCAACCAAACAAACATAGCAAACCTTGCAATCCAAGGGAAAACACAAAGGGATTTAGCCGAGCATGATTCGGTTCATCATTCCTTCAATTAAAGTTTGCATAAGAATCAAAATCGAGTCTCTAATGATTACCACACTCTCAATAATGTTATTTTACCCCAAAATTGCCTCTAGGACGCTCTAGGATCTAAAGATATGATTGGGATCTCCAAAGCCGTCCAAAAATAAAAGTTATAATGTTTTTACGACTTTCCTCGTCAGGTCTATCGTAAGCTACGGTGCCACAATCGCCTCTAGGACGCTCTAGGATCAAAAGATATGATTGGGATCTCCAAAGCCGTCCAAAAATACAAGTTATAACGTTTTTATGACTTTCCTCGTCAGGTCTATCGTAAGCTACGGTCGCCAATTACCCACGGTGGCTTAAAACTGGCTTACGGTGACCATTTTCTTCAGGGGCCACCGTAGCTTACGGTGGACACCGTAAGCTATGGTGGCTTCCATCCTTGCCTCCTTGTTTTCTTCATAACTTTCTCTTTTTAACTCCGTTTTCTTCACCGTTTTCGCCCACGTTCTCGTAATTACATCCTCTATCTTCTCCTACCTGCAATTATATGAGTAACCATAGTCAACTAATTCCACAAAATAAACCAATTCAAAAGATGATTATTAACGTCTTTATAATCACATAAGGGTTGTCCCATGGACCACCCGTCACATTCCCACACTTAAACTTGCTTGCCCCCAAGCAACATCTCAACACAAACTATCTATTTGACGTGAGGTCGAAGACTCACTCAAAAATAAAAGGACTACAACTTTTAGATAGCGATAAGCGGGTATCGAACATAGGGAGTTTGTGGAAATTGTGTTACCAAGTAGCTTTATAATTAAACTAAATTAAGTTAAATGCAAAAGTAAATTCAACGAGTTGGTTGTTTTGATTAATGAAAAGAACTGAAACAGATAAACGAGTTTTAATCAATATGAGAAAATATGTCCTCCCTCGGTTTCAAGTTTCCTTGAATGTTACAGTTGATGCTTAAACTGAGTTCGTGTTTATGTAAACGATTGCGAAAATTGAAGATCAAGTACTTGGACTATGTAACGCAAGGTAATCACTCAAAAACCAATTAGTTTATCCAACCCTAAATCCCTCCCGATTAATCTCGATTACTTAAAGCACCAAGAACTGACGGTCTAGAACACAAAATCGATAAACTAACAATCTATCAACCAATACACAAACACCATAATAATGAAATCAATAAGATCAAATATTATCTCAGAAATTGTCTAATCAATCAACCAAACAAACATAGCAAACCTTGCAATCCAAGGGAAAACACAAAGGGATTTAGCCGAGCATGATTCGGTTCATCATTCCTTCAATTAAAGTTTGCATAAGAATCAAAATCGAGTCTCTAATGATTACCACACTCTCAATAATGTTATTTTACCCCAAAATTGCCTCTAGGACGCTCTAGGATCTAAAGATATGATTGGGATCTCCAAAGCCGTCCAAAAATAAAACTTATAATGTTTTTACGACTTTCCTCGTCAGGTCTATCGTAAGCTACGGTGCCACAATCGCCTCTAGGACGCTCTAGGATCAAAAGATATGATTGGGATCTCCAAAGCCGTCCAAAAATACAAGTTATAACGTTTTTAGGACTTTCCTCGTCAGGTCTATCGTAAGCTACGGTCGCCAATTACCCACGGTGGCTTAAAACTGCCTTACGGTGACCATTTTCTTCAGGGGCCACCGTAGCTTACGGTGGACACCGTAAGCTACGGTGGCTTCCATCCTTGCCTCCTTGTTTTCTTCATAACTTTCTCTTTTTAACTTCGTTTTCTTCACCGTTTTCGCCCACGTTCTCGTAAATACATCCTCTATCTTCTCCTACCTGCAATTATATGAGTAACCATAGTCAAATAATTCCACAAAATAAACCAATTCAAAACATGATTATTAACGGCTTTATAATCACATAAGGGTTGTCCCATGGACCACCCGTCACATTCCCACACTTAAACATTGCTTGCCCCCAAAGCAACATCTCAACACAAACTATCTATTTGACGTGAGGTCGAAGACTCACTCAAAAATAAACGGACTACAACTTTTAGATAGCGATAAGCGGGTATCGAACACAGGGAGTTTGTGGAAATTGTGTTACCAAGTAGCTTTATAATTAAACTAAATTAAGGTAAATGCAAAAGTAAATTCAACGAGTTGGTTGTTTTGATTAATGAAAAGAACTGAAACAGATAAACGAGTTTTAATCAATATGAGAAAATATGTCCTCCCTCGGTTTCAAGTTTCCTTGAATGTTACAGTTGATGCTTAAACTGAGTTCGTGTTTATGTAAACGATTGCGAAAATTGAAGATCAAGTACTTGGACTATGTAACGCAAGGTAATCACTCTAAAACCAATTAGTTTATCCAACCCTAAATCCCTCCCGATTAATCTCGATTACTTAAAGCACCAAAAACTGACGGTCTAGAACACAAAATCGATAAACTAACAATCTATCAACCAATACAAAAACACCATAATAATGTAATCAATAAGATCAAATATTATCTCAGAAATTGTCTAATCAATCAACCAAACAAACATAGCAAACCTTACAATCCGAGGGAAAACGCAAAGGGATTTAGCCGAGCATGATTCGGTTCATCATTCCTTCAATTAAAGTTGGCATAAGAATCAAAATCGAGTCTCTAATGATTTCCACACTCACAATAATGTTATTATACCCCAAAATCGCCTCTAGGACGCTCTAGGATCAAATGATATGATTGGGATCTCCAAAGCCGTCCAAAAATACAAGTTATAACGTTTTTACGACTTTCCTCGTCAGGTCTATCGTAAGCTACGGTGGCCACCGTAGCTTACGGTGGCTTCAAATTACCCACGGTGGCGTAAAACTGCCTTACGGTGACCATTTTCTTTAGGGGACACGGTTGCTTACGGTGGACACCGTAAGCTACGGTGGCTTCCATCCTTGCCTCCTTGTTTTCTTCATAACTTTCTCTTTTTAACTCCGTTTTCTTCACCGTTTTCGCCCACGTTCTCGTAATTACATCCTCTATCTTCTCCTACCAGCAATTATATGAGTAACCATAGTCAACTAATTCCACAAAATAAACCAATTCAAAACATGATTATTAACGTCTTTATAATCACTTAAGGGTTGTCCCATGGACCACCCGTCACATTCCCACACTTAAACTTGCTTGCCCCCAAGCAACATCTTAACACAAACTATCTATTTGACGTGAGGTCGAAGACTCACTCAAAAATAAAAGGACTACAACTTTTATATAGCGATAAGCGGGTATCGAACACAGGGAGTTTGTGGAAATTGTGTTACCAAGTAGCTTTATAATTAAACTAAATTAAGCTAAATGCAAAAGTAAATTCAACGAGTTGGTTGTTTTGATTAACGAAAAGAACTGAAACAGATAAACAAGTTTTAACCAATATGAGAAAATATGTCCTCCCTCGGTTTCAGGTTTCCATGAATGTTACAGTTGATGCTTAAACTGAGTTCGTGTTTATGTAAACGATTGCGATAATTGAAGATCAAGTACTTGGATTATATAACGCAAGGTAATCACTCAAAAACCAATTAGTTTATCCAACCCTAAATCCCTCCCGATTATCTCGATTACTTAAAGCACCAAGAACTGACGGTCTAGAACACAAAATCGATAAACTAACAATCTATCAACCAATACACAAACACAGTAATAATGAAATCAATAAGATCAAATATTATCTCAGAAATTGTCTAATCAATCAACCAAACAAACATAGCAAACCTTACAATCCGAGGGAAAACACAAAGCGATTTAGCCGAGCATGATTCGGTTCATCATTCCTTCAATTAAAGTTCGCATAAGAATCAAAATAGAGTCTATAATGATTACCACACTCACAATAATGTTATTTTACCCCAAAATCGCCTCTTGGATGCTCTAGGATCAAAAGATATGATTGGGATCTCCAAAGCCGTCCAAAAATAAAAGTTATAACGTTTTTACGACTTTCCTCGTCAGGTCTATCGTAAGCTAGGGTGGCCACCGTAGCTTACGGTGGCTTCAAATTACCCACGGTGGCTTAAAACTGCCTTACGGTGACGATTTTCTTTAGGGGACACGGTAGCTTACGGTGGACACCGTAAGCTACGGTGGCTTCCGTCCTTGCCTCCTTGTTTTCTTCATAACTTTCTCTTTTTAACTCCGTTTTCTTCACCGTTTTCGCCCACGTTCTTGTAATTACATCCTCTATCTTCTCCAACCTGAAATTATATGAGTAACCATAGTCAACTAATTCCACAAAATAAACCAATTCAAAACATGATTATTAACGTCTTTATAATCACTTAAGGGTTGTCCCATGGACCACCCATCACATTCCCACACTTAAGCATTGCTTGCCCCCAAGCAACATCTCAACACAAACTATCTATTGGACGTGAGGTCGAAGACTCACTCAAAAATAAACCGATTACAACTGTTAGATAGCGATAAGTGGGTATCGAACACAAGGAGTTTGTGGAAATTGTGTTACCAAGTAGCTTTATAATTAAACTAAAATAAGCTAAATGCAAAAGTAAATTCAACGAGTTGGTTGTTTGATTAACGAAAAGAACTGAAATAGATAAACGAGTTTTAATCAATATGAGAAAATATGTCCTCCCTCGGTTTCAGGTTTCTATGAATGTTACAGTTGATGCTTAAACTGAGTTCATGTTTATGTAAACGATTGCGATAATTGAAGAACAAGTTCTTGGATTTTATAACACAAGGTAATCACTCAAAAACCAATTAGTTTATCCAACCCTAAATCTCTCCCGATTATCTCGATTACTTAAAGCACCAAGAACTGACTGTCTAGAACACAAAATCGATAAACTAACAATCTATCAACCAATACACAAACACCATAATAATGAAATCAATAAGATCAAATATAAACTCAGAAATTATCTAATCAATCAACCAAACAAACATAGCAAACCTTACAATCCGAGGGAAAACACAAAGGGATTTAGCCGAGCATGATTCGGTTCATCATTCCTTCAATTAAAGTTTGCATAAGAATAAAAATCGAGTCTCTAATGTAATGTTATTTTACCCCAAAATCGCCTCTTGGACGCTCTAGGATCAAAAGATTTGATTGGGATCTCCAAAGCCGTCCAAAAATACAAATTATAACGTTTTTACGACTTTCCTCGTCAGGTCTATCGTAAGCTACGGTGCCAAAATCGCCTCTAGGACGCTCTAGGATCAAAAGATATGATTGGGATCTCCAAAGCCGTCCAAAAATACAAGTTATAACGTTTTTACGACTTTCCTCGTCAGGTCTATCGTAAGCTACGGTGGCCACCGTAGCTTACGGTGGCTTCAAATTACCCACGGTGGCTTAAAACTGCCTTACGGTGACAATTTTCTGGAGGGGCCACCGTAGCTTACGGTGGACACCGTAAGCTACGGTGGCTTCCATCCTTGCCTCCTTGTTTTCTTCATAACTTTCTCTTTTTAACTCCGTTTTCTTCACCGTTTTCGCCCACGTTCTTGTAATTACATCCTCTATCTTCTCCTACCAGCAATTATATGAGTAACCATAGTCAACTAATTCCACAAAATAAACCAATTCAAAACATGATTATTAACGTCTTTATAATCACTTAAGGGTTGTCCCATGGACCACCCGTCACATTCCCACACTTAAACTTGCTTGCCCCCAAGCAACATCTTAACACAAACTATCTATTTGACGTGAGGTCGAAGACTCACTCAAAAATAAAAGGACTACAACTTTTATATAGCGATAAGCGGGTATCGAACACAGGGAGTTTGTGGAAATTGTGTTACCAAGTAGCTTTATAATTAAACTAAATTAAGCTAAATGCAAAAGTAAATTCAACGAGTTGGTTGTTTTGATTAACGAAAAGAACTGAAACAGATAAACAAGTTTTAACCAATATGAGAAAATATGTCCTCCCTCGGTTTCAGGTTTCCATGAATGTTACAGTTGATGCTTAAACTGAGTTCGTGTTTATGTAAACGATTGCGATAATTGAAGATCAAGTACTTGGATTATATAACGCAAGGTAATCACTCAAAAACCAATTAGTTTATCCAACCCTAAATCCCTCCCGATTATCTCGATTACTTAAAGCACCAAGAACTGACGGTCTAGAACACAAAATCGATAAACTAACAATCTATCAACCAATACACAAACACAGTAATAATGAAATCAATAAGATCAAATATTATCTCAGAAATTGTCTAATCAATCAACCAAACAAACATAGCAAACCTTACAATCCGAGGGAAAACACAAAGCGATTTAGCCGAGCATGATTCGGTTCATCATTCCTTCAATTAAAGTTCGCATAAGAATCAAAATAGAGTCTATAATGATTACCACACTCACAATAATGTTATTTTACCCCAAAATCGCCTCTAGGACGCTCTAGGATCAAAATATGTGATTGGGATCTCCATAGCCGTCCAAAAATACAAGTTATAACGTTTTTACGACTTTCCTCGTCAGGTCTATCGTAAGCTACGGTGGCCACCGTAGCTTACGGTGGCTTCAAATTACCCACGGTGGCTTAAAACTGCCTTACGGCGACCATTTTCTTCAGGGGCCACCGTAGCTTACGGTGGACACCGTAAGCTACGGTGACTTCCATCCTTGCCTCCTTGTTTTCTTCATAACTATCTCTTTATAACTCCGTTTTCTTCATCGTTTTCGCCCATGTTCTCGTAATTACATCCTCTATCTTCTCCTACCTGCAATTATATGAGTAACCATAGTCAAGTAATTCCACAAAATAAACCAATTCAAAACATGATTATTAACGGCTTTATAATCACTTATGGGTTGTCCCATGGACCACCCGTCACATTCCCACACTTAAACATTGCTTGCCCCCAAGCAACATCTCAACAAAAAATATCTATTTGACGTGAGGTCGAAGACTCACTCAAAAATAAAGCGACTACAATTGTTAGATATCGATAAGCCGGTATCGAACACAGGGAGTTTGTGGAAATTGTGTTACCAAGTAGCTTTATAATTAAACTAAATTAAGCTAAATGTAAAAGTAAATTCAACGAGTTGGTTGTTTTGATTAACGAAAAGAACTGAAACAGATAAACGAGTTTTAATCAATATGAGAAAATATGTCCTCCCTCGGTTTCAGGTTTCCATGAATGTTACAGTTGATGCTTAAACTGAGTTCGTGTTTATGTAAACGATTGTGATAATTGAAGATCAAGTACTTGGATTATATAACGCAAGATAATCACTCAAAAACCAATAAGTTTATCCAACCCTAAATCCCTCCCGATTAATCTCGATTACTTAAAGCACCAAGAACTGACGGTCTAGAACACAAAATCGATAAACTAACAATCTATCAACCAATACACAAACACCATAATAGTGAAATCAATAAGATCAAATATTATCTCAGAAATTGTCTAATCAATCAACCAAACAAACATAGCAAACCTTACAATCCAAGGGAAAACACAAAGCGATTTAGCCGAGCATGATTCGGTTCATCATTCCTTCAATTAAAGTTTGCATAAGAATCAAAATCGAGTCTCTAATGATTACCACACTCACAATAATGCTATTTTACCCCAAAATCGCCTCTAGGACGCTCTAGGATCAAAAGATGTGATTGGGATCTCCAAAGCCGTCCAAAAATACAAGTTATAACGTTTTTACGACTTTCCTCGTCAGGTCTATCGTATGCTACGGTGGCCACAGTAGCTTACGGTGGCTTCAAATTACCCACGGTGGCTTAAAACTGCCTTACGGTGACCATTTTCTTCAGGGGCCACCGAAGCTTACAGTGGACACCGTAAGCTACGGTGGCTTCCATCCTTTCCTCCTTGTTTTCTTCATAACTTTCTCGTTTCAACCCTGTTTTCTTCACCGTTTTCGACCACGTTCTCGTAATTACATCCTCTATATTCTCCTACCTGCAATTATATGAGTAACCATAGTCAAGTAATTCCACAAAATAAACCAATTCAAAACATGATTATTAACGGCCTTATAATCACTTAAGGGTTGTCCCATGGACCACCCGTCAGTAATAAAGAAGCTCATAACATTCTAGTGTTATTATTATCATATGTAGTTTTGTGTCATTATCATCTTCTAGGTTATCATCATCACCATATGTGTTATGATGATGATCAACATCATAAAGTTATCATCGTTATCATGTATTATAGTGGTTATCATCATCATAATCATTGATCACCGTCACCATGAAACGGTATCATCATCAGACGTGTGGGTAATTAACGTGGTCATTGTATAGGCTATCGTAGTCGGCGTTGATCATACGGGTAACATATATCTCGCTATCAGTGTTGTCATCATCGTCACACATCATCATCATCATCCGATTGCCATGTACGGGATGTAGTCAGCATCGTATGGGTTATCGTAAACAAATCGCCCAATATTAGCGATCACTGTCAGCACCATCTTATGAATTGTTGTCGTCATCAAACGACATCATCAGTCGTACATGCTACCATCAGTATGACCATCGTATACATTATCATGGTCGTCGTCGATCATACGGGTTACATGTCATTAAACATCGGTGTCACCATCATCATCAACATATATATATATATATATATGTGTGTGTGTGTGTGTGTGTGTGTGCGCGCGCGCCTGTGTGGCGTATTGTCATATAGGTACATATAATTGGTCCTCATCATATATATGTGTGATCATCATCATAGACGTCATGCTCGTCGTACGAGCTACAGTCGCCATCGTATGGGTTGGCGTAAGCAAACCGTACCATATAGGTTAGCAGCATCAATATGATAACCACCACCAACCCAGGTAGCATCGTAGCATATATTAGCATCGTCTCGTCATAATTGGGCCAATCATCATGGTCATCATACGGGATAGCAACGTCATTGTCTCATGTATTAGATATCCGCAATCATACTATACACCACCTACTACCACTATCCACCGCCCACATTCGCCACAACGACCCCCAGCACCAACCACTAACCACACTCCGCCACCACCCACCACAACCACCCACCACACTACCACCACCCACTAATATTATATATAAATATATATACATTTATTTATACCCATCCACCACCACCACCCACTACCCACCACCACCACCACCACCACCAACCTCCGCCACCACCACCCACTGCCCACCACCACCACCCACCACCACACATCCGCCACCACGAACCACCACACCTCTGCCACCGTCCACCACCATCATGACCACCTGAACCCACCACCACCCACTAATATTATATATATATATATTTTTCTACTATACAATACTAACCGTACGATTAAAATTTAAAAGCACGCGCCTTCTTTTAATAGGGCCAAATAATTACCCTCGTAAGTCACTCATCTACTTCTGGAACGGCGATAAGTATTCCCAAAATTCAACCTCGTAAGTCAATATTCCTAAAAACCGTCGACGATTCTACTGTGAAGCACAAGCACAAGCTCGAGTGGTTTAATTATTCTGGAACGGAACCAAAATGAAGAACCCTAACTCATCTACTTCTGGAATGGAACCAAGGACGAAGCAAAAGCACGATAGGTCTCAGAATGAAGATGGAACAGGTGTTACTTTATGATTTTTTTAGCGTTTTAGGTTTACTTAATCTTAAAATGTAAGCATTTGTTTGAATCTTCTTATGTATTAATGCGTTTGATATGCGTGTTGTTGTTGTAATACATATCCTTGTTTTTTTAAATCTATGTATAATATTAAAGCATGTTATATGCGTATGATTAGCGTGTTATGGCTTTGGTATGAGAATTTATCATTGTGATGTTTGATAAGAGTTTTCTGTTTCCTTGTGATTCGTGTTGTTATCCCCTACCCCCGTGTTTTATTGTATGTATGTGATTCAGTTGTCGAAAAAAACAAGACTGATTAAAGGAAGACTAAAAAAGTTGCTCCGGTGGGGAAAACAAAACATGTTGTGGAAGCAGACTATGATTCAGACCTTGACACAAAAATCGACAGGTTGTTGTCAAAGCGGAAACAGTTGGAACACAGCACCTCTGGCCCGGACTTTCAGCATCCGAAAAAGAGAGCCATTAAAGAAAAGAAGCCAGCTGATAGGGGACAACCTTTTATTGAATTTGTAGAAAAACAAATTGAAGAATAGGTGTGCACCTATTAATATTGTTGATGCAGTGAAGGCAATGACCATTGCCCAAAAAACTTGTGTAGAAGAAATGGGTTTCGGGTCAATGTTAAGACTTCAAGTAACCCAAACTCCAACAACTTTGGGATATTGGTTACTCATGAACTATAATAACCGTTTAAATGAATTGAACAATGGGAGCGGTGTTATTAAGATAACACCACAAAAAGTACATGAAGTGTTGGGGATACCAATGGGTAAGATTCCTGTTTTAGGTAAGAGTAGACCAAGATTGGGGGAAGATGTTACTACAGATTTGTTCAAAAATCAATTCCCGACAAATGCAAGAATAAGTATAAAGCATGTGAAAGACAAAGTGGCCGCGGATCAAGGAGTTGGTGAACTGTTTAAGATTAATTTCCTTGTGTTGTTCAACACCTGTATAGGATTTGTGACAAAATCAACAACAGTCAATCAACGATTCATCGCCGCAATTGATAAAACCTCGGATATTCCAAATATGGACTGGTGCAGCTATGTTATTGAAAACTTGAAAATGACAAAGGAAGAATGGAGAGGTTTCAACGTTCAATACAACGGTCCGATCACCTTCCTTGTGATGCTTTACACGCATGAATACCAGAAAAAAAATATGGTCCATTTGGGGCTCCATCACAACGCCTGCAGTCAACTACATAACAACAACTACTCTTACTAAGATGGAAAAATACTTGGAGAATAATGGTCCTCCCTTAGAAGAAGAAGATGCTACTGAGGTTGCTGCTGCTGCTGTGACATTTAGTGTTGATGGGAAAGGGATTGATGCGGCTGCTGCTGCTGTGACCGTTAGTGCTGCCGGGAAGGGACTTGATGAGACTGCTGATGCTGCTGTTGCTGATACTGCTGCTGTGAGAATTAGTGCTGTTGGGAAGAGACTTGATGAGACTGCTGCTGCGGCTGCTACAGCTACTGCTGCTGTGACGGTTAGTGCTGCCAGTAAGCCTGGAGTTGAAGAAAACACTGCAGCTGAGGAGAAAAAAGAACATGGTATTAAACTTGTTATTTTATTCTAAAAAACTCTCATATCTCTTATCTCTACATGCATTTTATGTAATACAAAATTATATGTAATTAAAAAGTAGATGGTCAAAGTCCATCTGAAACATATAATGCTGATCAAACAGCAGGACAAGATTTGGATGATTATGTAAGCGATTATTCACCTTTAAGTTTGCAAATGCCTATCGTGCTTGTTTACTATTATTTAACTCCATTACTGGCTGGGATAAATTGAAAATGTTTTTGAATTAACAATAACTATATTTTCTTTTTACAGTCTTGGAATAAGTGTCACACCCTCAAAATCCACTAACGGAGTTTTACCGTCAGAGGGTGTGAACTAGCAGGATCGGAATCATTAGTTATAAACAAACCATAAAAACGTTTAAATGAAAATAAGTGCGGAAGCGTAAAAACCAAAAGACAAAAGTTGCGTCACGCAGGACGACTTAAAAACCCAAGTAACAATAGTTAAAAACATGTTTGCATATCAGAATGTTCAAAAACCATGCATGATCCTATACCGCGCGCCCGCCTCGGCTACCTGAGAATAACATACTAAAAGTGTCAACACGAGGTTGGTGAGTTCACAAGTTTATATAAAATAAAGCGTTTAGCGTTTTGCGTTCAGCGTTTTGCGTTCAGCGTTTCCAGATAATGTTAAGTCAATTATATATCTATAGGTAGCTAGCCTATAAAACAAGTATTACTAAGTGTTCGACACCGAAGCTGACTGTTTATCAAGTGTAAGTTCCAGCGCGGGGGCGTTGCTGATCGATACGAGATCCGCACGAGGTCTAGGAGTGCGGAATCCTCCTAGACTCGTTAATGGTGTAGAAGACGAAGAAGACGATTACACACAAACAAACACACGAACAAACACAAGAATAAACACACGAATGGGATAAACAAATCTGCAGATCTTTTCATATAATCAAAACCATGTTACATACCGAACATAAACAGAAACACGGCCGACCCGAGGTGAGCTCTACCTCGGGCCGTCCCACACGGCTCTCCCTCTCGGTTTCTCTCTAGACAAATAAACTGATCACTCAAAACTCTAACTTTCTGGATACACCAAACCTAAACAAGACACACATATATATATATATATATAAACTTCACGGGCTTGGGCCTGTAGGCGAAGTTGTTATAACTTCGCCTAAGGCGAAGTTGTTATAACTTCGCCTATGGCAGAAGTTGTTACAACTTCGCTTATGGCAAAGTTGTTATAACTTCGCCTATGGCAAAGTTGTTCTAACTTCGTACTTCGTTTCGGCTGAACAGAATTGCATAGCGACGGTCACAAAACATGCACCAACAGACTCCCCTTTGACCGTTGCTCTCAATTCTAACAAACACAAAAGATCATCTGTTACAAAACATGCACTAACATCAAGTGCCTTGTCACCAGGTCATCCAGACCATGGTATGTGTTAGCCAAAATTACACCCACTCGACCTCCAGTCGAGTTTAGCGTTGGGTGGGGTTTGTCAAACCCAGTAGTACTACTCAACAGTGACTCACTATTATCCAAATATTAACCGGTTCGATGTGTAGGACTTCAATTGTTTCGTTTGCCACTTAGCCTTTACAAGTGATATATAATTTACTAACAAAATCTTAAATGCGTTTTCGGAGTATGTTATCTCCCCCAAGTGAAAAGCATTTAAAACAGTTTAAAGGGGTAAGTGAAACTCACTGTTTGCGAAGAATTCCCAAAATAAATCACCAAAGGATGCGCATCACAGAAAAACTCTCTCTAGCGTTCTAAAACAACAAAGAGATTTTTTTTCTAAGTGTCGGAACTATTATCGAGTCTCTAGACTCGGCACATAATACCTATGCACACAATATGTTTCGTGTTTCGTTTGTGAATCGTGTGTGACTTTAATAAGTACATTTGTGATACATTACATGTGTAAGCAATTATTTACGTGTCATGTATTAATAATGTACATCACTAGCAAATTACTCCCCGTGAGGGCAATTTGGTCACACATAACAATTAACTAGCAATTATTCCCCGCAAGGGCAATTTGGTCAAAACACCACAATTATGTAGCATGTATTTCCCCGCAGGGGCAATTTGGTCAAAACATAACAATTAACTAGCAATTATCATGTTTCATGCATTTTCACAAAATTCAGCAACTAGTTTCACCGAGACAGAAATTCTACTTGAAAGATTGTACTATTCCACCGATCATAGCATCTCAATTAATTTACAAAAAATCATCACAAAAGCATGCATGTATTAGGTTTCCAGAACATATTTTATTTTAATTTTATTCCACATAGGTTTCTCACAATGATCAAAACATTACAGCAAACTCATAACAGTCAAATTTATGCGCAACAGAATGTTATTTGAAATTCCCGTTAAATGAAAAATCCAAAAAATGCAAGACCACTTGGGTTAGGTTCCTAACTCAACAATTCAACTTCCAGAAGTAGAACCAACCCAATTGGTCTCGTGGTTCATGAGATATAACATTTACAAAACAACCTAACAGCAGGTCTAACAACTCAGCTTTGCACAACGTTTTTGTAAAATCATAAAAGTTAACTTTTACACGTCCAAAAATTGCAAATTTATATTCTTTAGAAACTAGACTCAACCTAGTTTACTGTAGTATCAATAATCTCAACCAATTTTTACATTTACACCCAGGTACAGTCAATTGAACATCAACAACACAATCTGTCCAGAAACTGTTTGCAACAAAATTCAACATATTAATCATCTATAGACCATAATCCGTTCATATGACACTCTAGACACCATAACCACTATCCATGCACATCAATTACACCATACATACATGGTTAGGGTTTTATTTGATCTCAAAATCAAAGACACAACAATTAACATGTAACAATATCAATTCTAGTTATCAAATCATCATCAATACATCATCAAATCAAACAAAAATCATATGAACACAATATATGAAATTTTCGGAATCTAGGGTTTGTAATTAACCCATTAAAAATTGAAATTAAGTATAAAGGATGCATAGGATAGTCGTTTATACCTTCCTAGCACCTTAATCTTCAATCAAACTTGAACAATCTTGATTGTATGTGTGTGTATGAGGGCCGATCGCAAGGAGGGGGGGCAAGGGGGCTGCCGATCGGGTTTTGGGAATGGGGTAGAGGCTAGGGTTTGGTGATTATTAATAATAATAATAATATAAGACACTTTGGTCCATTAACTTTCAAATGTTACTTTTCTAGCGTAATTAAATAGTTCTAGCACATTAAGTTAATGTTTATAAGAATGTTATCACATAACACATAAGTCTAACACATAATTATCACATAATTATTGTTTTTGACGTTTTTCGTTTATTCACCAATTGTTTGCGTCAACTTATTTGCGTTTCGGTGCAATTCCCGAAAGACTACAATGTAGTAAGTGTTAAGCGTCATTTAAATCCTAGTTTAAATGTAATGAGGTGTGTGTTATAGATTCAATGATCTTAAGTTTGAATTGGCGGAGTTGAGTTAACGGAGTTAACCTGAAATTGACGATTGTCACATCATTCCCATGTTAAAGAATTTTCGTCCCGAAAATTTGAGTCAAGTCGTGATGAGTGTCTGAAAAAGTAAGAAAAAAATTTTCAGTTTGTCATATCATCCCCTAGTAGAAAGAAATTTCGTCCCGAATTTAATTCATACCTCCGGTGATTTCTGACGGTTTGTCGGGTTTTGCGGTTTTCTGTGTTTGGTCAGCCATTCAAAAAGGTGAGGATACTTTTTCATCATTTGATCCTTGCGTTCCCACGTGAACTCCGGTCCACGTCTCGAGTTCCAACGAACCTTAACGATTGGAATTTTGCTGTGCTTGAGTGTTTTGGTTTCCCAATCCAAAACTTCGACTGGTTCTTCAATGAATCGTAGCTGTTCGTCAACTTGCAGTTCGTCCAAAGGGACTACTTGGGTTTCATCGGATAGGCATTTCTTCAAATTGGATACGTGGAATACATTGTGTACGCCACTGAGTTCCGTTGGTAGGTCCAGTCGGTACGCCACCGGACCAATGCGCTTAGTTATCCGGTAAGGACCAACGTATCGTGGGTTGAGTTTGTTTCGCTTCCCAAAGCGAACCACACCTTTCCAAGGTGAGACTTTGAGTAATACTTGGTTGTTCGCTTGAAATTCAAAAGGCTTTCGGCGCTTGTCGGCGTAACTCTTTTGACGATCTCGTGCTGCTGCCATGCGGTTTCGGATTTGAACAATCTTTTCCGAAGTTTCGAGTACCAGTTCTGGACCAGTGATTTGGCTGTCACCCACCTCTGCCCAGCAGAGAGGTGATCGACACTTCCGTCCGTACAGTGCTTCAAACGGCGCTGCTTTAATACTTGCGTGGTAGCTGTTATTAAACGAAAACTCTACCAAAGGCAAGTGAGGTTCCCAACTTTTTCCGAAATCCAACACACATGCACGCAGCATGTCCTCTAAGGTCTGAATAGTTCGTTCACTTTTCCCATTCGTCTGAGGATGGTATGCTGTGCTCATATCAAGACGGGTGCCTAGTGCGCTTTGTAGTGACTTCCAAAAGTGCGAAGTGAAACGGGAATCTCGATCGGAAATGATTGAGACAGGCACTCCGTGTCTAGACACCACTTCTTTCATGTAGACGCGAGTCAATCTTTCCATTTTGTCTGATTCCTTAATCGCTAAGAAGTGTGCCGACTTAGTCAACCGGTCAACGATCACCCAGATGGTACCGCATCCCGTCGGTGTCTTTGGTAAACCCGTGATGAAGTCCATTGAAATATGTTCCCATTTCCACATTGGAAGTTCCGGTTGTTGTAGTAGGCCAGATGGTTTCTGGTATTCTATTTTGACTCTGACACAAGTCAAACATTTTCTCACGTAGGTGGCAATGTCGGCTTTCATGTTCGACCACCAGTAAAGTGTCTTTAAGTCATTGTACATTTTATCTGAGCCAGGGTGGATAGAATATCGGGACTTGTGTGCTTTGTCCATCACTAGAGTTCTCAACTCTCCGTATCGTGGAACCCAAATCCGGTTCTCAAAGTATCGGACCCCGTCCGATTTGGTTTCAAGTTGCTTGTTCATGCCCCGCATGAGTTCTGATGGAAGATTATCATCTTTCAAAGCTTCGAGTTGCGCCTCGCAAATCTGATCGGGTAAGCTGGCATGAATTGTGAGTTGCAATGCTCGTACTCGCCTGGGTTTATCGGTTTCTTTTCTACTGAGGGCGTCAGCCACTACATTGTCATTTCCAGGGTGGTACTTGATGGCACAATCATAATCCTTAAGCAGCTCGACCCAACGACGCTGTCGCATGTTCAGCTCCTTTTGATCGTAGATAAGTTGGAGACACTTGTGGTCGGTGTAAATGGTAAACTTGGTACCGCACAAAACACCACAGCTCCGAGTCCCAAATCATGGGTCGTGTAGTTCTTCTCGTGAATCCGTAGTTGTCGAGAGGCATAGGCTATAACCTTCTCGAGTTGCATCAGCACACAACCGAGGCCTTGTATCGATGCGTCACAATGTACCTCGAAATTCTCTGTTCCCTCGGGTAGGGATAGAATAGGGGCGCTACATAGTTTGGTTTTTAACAGTTGAAAAGCGGATTCTTGCGCGTCACCCCAATTGTACTTAGTGCCTTTGTGAGTCAAAGCGGTGAGAGGTTGGGCAATCCTTGAAAATCCTTCGATGAAACGCCGGTAGTAGCCGGCCAGCCCTAGGAATTGCCACACCTCAGTCGGAGTCTTAGGTGCTTCCCAGTTTTTGATGGCCTCTACCTTACCAGGATCGACATGGATACCGTTCTCGTTGATCACATGTCCTAAAAAGTGAACCTCGCGAAGCCAAAACTCGCATTTCGAGAGTTTTGCGTACAGTTGTTCCTTCTTCAATAATTCCAGAATTACCCTTAAGTGTTCCTCGTGGTCAGCCTTGTCCTTGGAGTAAACGAGAATATCATCAATGAACACAATCTCAAACTTGTCTAGGTACGCCCTGCATACTCGATTCATGAGGTCCATAAATACGGCTGGTGCATTGGTTAGACCAAAAGGCATAACCGGAAACTCGTAGTGACCATACCGTGTTCTGAAAGCCGTCTTTGAAATATCTTCTTCGCGCACATTTAATTGATGGTAACCAGACCGCAGATCGATCTTCGAGTAGTAACTCGATCCTTGGAGCTGGTCAAACAGATCATCAATTCGGGGTAAAGGATAACGGTTCTTGACCGTCACCTTGTTCAACTCCCGGTAGTCGATGCACATGCGGAAAGTCCCGTCCTTCTTTCTGACAAATAAGACAGGGGCTCCCCAAGGCGATGAGCTAGGTCGGATAAAACCCTTATCCAACAAATCTTGCAACTGAGTGGACAGTTCCTGAAGCTCCGCCGGTGCGAGTCGATACGGGGCTCGTGCTATGGGTGCTGCACCGGGTGTCAACTCGATTTGGAAATCGACTTGTCGTATAGGAGGGAGTCCAGGCAAATCCTCCGGGAAAACTTCCGGAAAATCTCGCACAATCGGTATATCTTCAATTCGTAGATACTTCTGCGCCTTCATGAGGGTAATGACGCTGGTGGTCAAGCCGCTTCTCTCACCTCGGATCGAAATGATCTCGCCGGAAGGGGTAGTAATGTGGACTATCTTGTCGCGACATATAATCTCCGCTCGGTTCTCGGATAACCAGTCCATGCCGACAACTACATCGAAACTACCAAGCGTAAAAGGTATGAGGTCGATATCAAAAATATGACCTGACAGTTTTAACTTACATCCCGCAAGTACATGAGTCGTTTCTACAGACTTTCCGTCGGCTAATTCTACTGGAAACTTAGCATCTAACGGGGTTGGAGTTAAGTCTAAGAGTTGACTAAAGGCTTTCGACACAAAACTCCTATCAGCTCCAGTGTCAAACAATACAGAAGCAAAACAATCGTTCACAGGGAACTTACCAGTCACCACGTACGGATCATTGCGGACTTGACCCGACCCAATAACAAAAGCTCTTCCTTTACCATTGTTTCCACCACCACTGCCACTTGCATTACCTCCATTGTTATCGTTCTGTTTCAGCTTGGGACAATCTTTCCTCAAATGACCCTCCTGCCCGCATTCGAAACATCCCTTCGTCGTCATTGGTGGTTTAGGAGCACCCATTGCCGCCAGGTCTCCTCTACAATCCTTTGCCTGGTGACCCATCTTTCCGCATCTCAGACACTTGACACGGTCACACGGGCCAGCATGATGATAGTTGCACCTGTTGCACTTCGAATATTTCCCAGCATATCCGCTCGAACCCTGCCCGCCACCGTTGTTATTGTTATTATGACCCTGATTGTTGAAGCCCCGAGTGAGTTCGGGCTTACGGTAGTGTTGTTGTTGTGGAGGGTTCGAGGATGAGGATCTGGTGTTGTCAAACTTTCTCTTTTGTAGGTTCTCAGCCAGATCTACATGAGATATCTCGTTCTACGTAGGTGCGGAATCCCTACGTAAGACGTTACGAGCGTAGAAGACGATACGAGTTAACACGATCGAACACACGTTACAATAAACAAATACTCGTTATATTGCAACCTTAAACACGTGATATCAATCACTGATTACAGGACTCGTAAACACGTAAACTAATAAACTGACTGAATAATGAAAACATAAGCCGTAACTTATGTTTATATAATCACGACAACTTCGCCTGGCATGTTCAGGCGAAGTTGTCCCTAACTTCGCTTAGTTCACAAGTTCGCCTGTATCAGCGAACTTGAGAGCTAACTTCACTTACATACAAAAACACAAATCTAACAAACTCGATTACAGACACTTGACACTGAACTACTGACATCATGCACCTACAGACACCCCCTTGGGCAGTAGCTTCATCTCTTTATCTTCAAGCACGTGTCTTGTAATCTTCAACAATCTTGTATCTTCATCTTTTAGCATTCACTCCTTCTCGTACACATACCGAAACAACTCTTTGATATTTCCTCGCTTCGTCTTTCCAAGCAGGAATATAAAAGATTTTCTTCTCATTCAGCACCTGCAGATCAGCTCAAGACAGGTTCACTAGATGCATCGGATCATAGACTCTCAGCAGCTCTTGTTCATCTTCGTCTTCCATCACTGCTTCAGCTGTCTCACAATCTACATACCACCACTTCAACTCTTTGAGCACATCCTTGGGCATTTGTTTCATCGGCACTTCTTTCAAGCACCGGATCGGTTTATACTTCATAATCAACCAAGGCTTGCCATCTGCTCTCAATCCTCTATCTTTGTGTTCGATAAGTTTTCCCTTCTGTGGTTTCAGCAGCTCGAACTTCTTTTCCTTTATACTCTCCTTCCAAACTATCTTCCCGATGACTCTAGCCATATTATCATCACTTCGATTTATCAATCCTAATCTGGCTAAGTCTTTCACTTCACATTCTGGCAATGTGTTCAACGATCTCAACATTCTTTTGAAGTACTGAACGCCATCATACCTTTTAATCACGAAGAGCCCCAACTGCTCATCGTATATCCAGCAAATAATCCCCTTTCTCGCTTCAGCATAGCCTCTAATGTTGTAACTCTTCTTGAACATTGTAGGGACCGCTGGTTTCTTCGTTTTGACGAACCACTGAGCATAGCCTTCTTTCCATCTAGGCTGCTCTTCCCATTCTGTCTCATCGTTTCCCATATCTTTACCTATATCTGCGTTATCGACTTCCGGAATCTCATGCTCTACATTCTCCTCTACTATCTCTCCCTCTTCTATATCATCATCAATAACAATCTCTGCACCAATCTTCTCTATCTCATCACTCGGTAATACATCATCATCACACATGAAGTCATCATCCATCTCCTCAACTTCCACTACCACCACATCATCACCACTAGCTGCACTTGTCGACTCCCCCTAAGTTGTGGAAGTCCCAAGAGCTTGTACAGTTTTTGGCAACTCACCACCTACACCTTTCGATGCATTGGGATCATCATCTCGATCATTTCTCTTCTTAGTCCTCAACTCATCGCCTTTACAGCTCGTCTCCCCCTGAGATGCCAAGAACTCCTTCAAAGCATCTATGATTTTGCCATGTTCTACCAGCAGGGACGACTGCAACTGATTCTCTGCAATTAGGCGCTGAATAGCCTGGGTCTGGATAAGATTCGCCCTTGATTGTTCTGCCACGACCCGTTCAAGTGCTGCTATTCGTTCAGAGTCTGATAAGGTTGCATCGAAATCAAACCTCAGATGAGATATATCTTGAGTGTACTGAGGAGGGATTTCCGATGTAACCGGGACCTCAGAAGTAGGCATAGACGTAACCGCAGGTGGTATCGTCACTGATAACCCTGCAGTGGCCACAACCGTCGACTCAATAAAATGTGCCACGACCTCCGTTGGAGTAAGAGTTGTATGTGGCAACGATACGATTTCCAGAGCCGAAAGTTGGAAAGTAGTTGGTGGGAGGCCAAAAGATGATGAGGTAGCCACCACGGGAACATCCGTGGCGCTTGGCCTTGTAACTTGTAATGTTGAGGGAACCATTGTCATACCGGACAGTGCGGGTGGGGTGAAACGTACCACCCTCGAGCTCTCACCAGCTCCCGATCCTGCACCTGCCCGTTCCCTTCTTGATCTACGGATCAACTGTTGAACTTCTTCTTCATAGTCTGACTCGCTGTCATCATCAGTTCTTTTTCTTTTCCCATGAACCCGTTCATGTGTTACCAAAATCCGTCTTGCTTCGGCCACTTCATCATCAGAATCTGAGCCAGCCACCGTTGTAGCTGCCCTAGTAACATTCACACCCGAAGCTCGTTCAACCGAGACCTGTACATTCTCCTCTGGATCAACCCTCTCCATTTCAAAAAATCCTTGACCGCCAAACTCTGCGTCAAGGTCAACGTTCTCCTCCGGTGACACAACAGGAGCAGCAGGTATAGCTTGAGGTGCTCCTGCCTGTTGTGGTGCCGGGTCCCTAAACTCGTCCCCTCGAGCAGGCACATACCCCGGGTTGATCAAGTACCCGAATAGTGGAGTATGTCGAGGACGGAGCTCAGGTTTGCTCCTCGCACTGGAGGAGCTGCATTGGGCAAAGATCCTTTTGCTCACACTTTCGACGTATCGGATTGGGCGGCGCTGAGGTAGCGTTGGAGCAACATGATTCAAGATCATTTGGAGAAATCTTGGATACATGATAAATCTCTCACGCGCCATCGCTCTTCTTTGTCGATCGATCTCGTAGAAGACCATCTGACTAAAGCTGTAACGCTTGTTATAAGTCAGAGCAGTAATAGCCGACTGCATGGTCGCTCCCATGCCATCAGTGCCCGCCTTTCTCCCTGACATGCATACTATCATGACATGCATGAGAAAGCGCCACTAGTCAAGCAAAAACCCCTTCCTTCTCTGAGTATCTCCCAAGGGACCAGAGTATCCCATCCTCAGAAACGCTCCATCACGGAAAGGAGCCACAAAATATGTCGGGTCATCCCTCGTCTCATCTCCAAATCGTAAAGCCGCCCGGATCTGTTCAGATGAGAACTGAACAATGTGATTGTTGACTGTTGCTCACATCACCGGGGGCTCGACCCTACAGTCATATTCCACGGTCTGCCAAAAATCCTCAATGTTTGGCAAGGATATTGGCAGTGTTGTCGTAATCGCGTGGAATATACGCGAGCGTAATAGGAACGTGATGATTTCACGGAAATCATCAACTCCGCTCGCCTCCGGGTCTAATGTTATATACATGTTGTGACCCGGGAAGAACTGTCTTTGGTTGTCACCACCGTCATCATCGCCTGCACCACCTACAGCAGCCATATCTGCATCAAACAGACTAAGTTAGATAAACGTCAAAGCAAATCACAAGTTCGCCTGTTACCATGAGTGAAGTTGTGATTTATTCTGCATAGGCGAAGTTAGAGGTGGGGCGAAGTTTGGAACAACTTCGCCTCAACTTGAACTTCGTTGGTTAACAGTTAAGTAAAAAGGTCCAGGCGAAGTTAATGATAACTTCGCCTAACCACAACATCGCCTCATAAACTGTTTCAAAAATAATTATCAGGCGAAGTTAAACCTCAGGCGAAGTTACGGATAACTTCGCCTAAACTGTAACTTCGCCGAATCTGAAACGGCATCAGTTAGGTTTTCAATCGACGTGAATCGGGTCAATTTGGAGATTGCGGACTCCGTAAAACTTGATTTACTGACGATTTAGACGATTAGACTGATTATGACCACGTAAAAATACGTTTGAAAATCGGGTATGAAGATTCGAAAAACTGAGGTCACGAAAACGGGTCGAAATACCCATTGATTAACGTTAAGGAACGTGATTATACGATACAACAATCGTACACACCTATAATACGGATTCGAACTTGAAAATAAGAACACAGAAGAAAATCGATAAGTTCGCTGTGGGTTTAGAGGTTAGGTTCGCTGGATAAGTTCGCTGGGTTTTGAAAATAATGAACCAGTTTGACCTTTAATTTCCTTTATATAGGGTCAAAATTATACAGGCGAAGTTATGGATAACTTCGCCTATGGCAGGCGAAGTTAGGCACAACTTCGCCGAGATTAAAATTTTCAAAACAAACCCTATAATTTGAATAATTTGCAATTAAGTTTTAAAACATCCTTTAAAGAGTTAAATGATACGATCAAGACCAAGTAACCAGGTATAAAATCATACAACTACATAAGTAGAAAAAAAAATTTAAAAATAAAATACACGGGATCAAATTTCAGTCTCGATAGGGACTACCATGTTTTAGAAAAGATCCGAACAGGAATCATACTAACTACGTGACTGTCACACAGATCCGTGTTCAGCTGTATTATGCATAAAGAAACAGGTTGTAAGCAGGTAAATAACTTAGAATGGTTTTCATCGTTTCTGTGATACGGGTTAGGTTCAATTAAGCTCAAAATTTAAATGGGCAACAACTCAGAGATTATGATGCCTCCTATCTATTCTCAAAGCGTATTTGGCTTTCCCCAAGTCACCCCGAGTTGACCTCGACCCGTAGTGTCTGATTAAATAGTAGGAACTCTTCGATCTTTGGACTCTTCTTCCCGTTCTCTATCTTGCATCTTGATTGAGAAGTCTTATCATTATGAACTCTATAATGTCTCAATAACTCACACATTTTTTTTTAAGTATTTACACAGACTTCAGAGTAGTAAACTACTGCAAGTCCCTAATCTGGATCACTGCAGTTTCTTGACACGCTATCTTTACGGGAATCAGAACACTCACGGGCTCGTGTATGACTGGGTAATCGCTTTTCTGCCTATCATTCGAAAAGATATATATGGAGACATGCACAACTCATAAGGAGTTTCCACATAACATCGAGTAGGTTTAGTTAGTATCACTTCTACTGTTACGCACCATAAAAAGCTACCATGACATACAATGACTGTTCTAAAGTCTTTTAGGCCTAATAACTTCACTAGTTAAGCACACAGAATCAGTATATCTATCACTTTCCAAGGTTGGATCAATATTCTGTTAAACATAGTAAAGGAACTTCTTACGAAGTAGTAGACTAGAAAAATAATTTCATCTCCCGCAAAAAAAAATTTTAACTTCTATCGCCCCGATCAAGTCAAAGTCTTCAGGTAAACGGCTATCCGGAAGATCCAACGGATCAGCTGGACCGACCACATACGAGTATGTGTCCTTCTAACTAATTATGATCGACTAATTTTCAGCGAAAGAATAAAAACACATCATAAACCGCCCCGGTCACTTTCAGTCATCTGGTTAATGGCTATCCTCATATTCTACAAGTAGAAATGAGGACCAAACATATCCGAAGACATGTCCTTCAAACTGAGGCAACCGACGTAATTCTAAGCGATAGTGACGTGGTTTTTTTTTTTTTTTTTTTTTTTTTAAACAAAGTCACAAAACATGGTTACTCGGAATTGATCATCCCATTCAGCTCAACAAGGTTTTGAAATCTAGTTTTGTCAAACGCTTTCGTAAACATGTCAGCGAAATTATCTAGCGTATCAACCTTTTCGAGCACAATCAGTTTCTTCTCAGCACAATCCCGTATAAAATGATGACGGATGTCAATATGTTTAGTTTTGCTGTGCTTTACGGGATTGTTAGTTACTGAGATAGCAGCAGTATTATCAATGCAAATAGGAGTATGAGTGAAATTCAGACCATAATCGCGCAATTGCTGTTGAATCCAAAGAACCTGGGAGCAGCAGTTGGATGCTGCCATGTATTCTGCTTCACAGGTTGAAATGGCGACTGAGGTCTGCTTCTTGCATTGCCATGACACTAATCTGCCTCCGAGAAACTGACAACCACCTGTTGTTGACTTCCGACTCTGATTGCACCCTCCATAATCAGAATCCGTGTAGGCGACCAACTCCAAGTCTCCTCCTCTCGTGTACCACAACCCCAGCTTAGGCTTGCCTTTGAGATACCGTAGAATCCTCTTCGCACCCTTCAAGTGAGATTCCTTTGGGTTTGCCTGAAAGCGAGCACAAAGACAAACTGCAAACATTATATCAGGCCTAGAAGCAGTTAAGTACATTAAAGAACCTATTATTGCCCGATATTGGGTTGGGTCCACGTCCGCATCATTGTCTGAATCAGCACCCAATTTGTGGTTGACGCAGACTGGAGTATCGTATGGAGTGCTGTCCTCCATCTTGAAGCGTTTGAGAACATCATGGACATACTTAGTCTGATGAATGAACATCCCATCTTTCTTTTGATCAACCTGCAGTCCTAAAAAGAAAGTTAGTTCACCCATAGCACTCATTTCAAATCTCTTCTTCATGATGGCCTCAAACTCATGACACATGGCGACTTTTGATGCAGCAAAGATGATGTCGTCCACGTAGAGTTGCACCAGTAGAAAGTCGCTCCCTTTTCTCTTGAAGAACAAAGTACTATCAATCTTTCCCCGTTCAAAACCATTTTCAAGCAAGTAGTCGGATAGTGTAGAATACCAGGCCCGAGGGGCCTGATGTAGCCCATACAATGCTTTACTTAGCTTGTATACGTGATCAGGAAAGTCTGGGTCAGGAAAACCCGGAGGTTGCTCAACGTACACAACCTCATCGACTTTACCGTTTAGGAACGCACTCTTCACATCCAACTGAAATACCTTCAACTCCTTATGTGCAGCAAATGCCAAAAACAATCGGATGGCTTCCAATCTCGCCACAGGAGCAAACACCTCATTGTAATCGATCCCCTCTTGCTGATTAAAGCCTTTTACAACCAGCCTCTCCTTGTTCCTGATAATAATCCCTTTCTCATCTCTCTTGCATTTGAAGACCCATTTTGTGCCAATCGCATGCACATTCTTTGGTTTTACAACCAAGTTCCATACCTCCATCTTCTTAAACTGGGCTAATTCTTCTTGCATGGCTTCGACCCACGAGTTGTCCTTGAGAGCCATTTGATAGTTCTTTGGTTCAATCTGGCTGATGAAGCAGGTGTACAAGCATTCGTTGATTATGCCTGAATCTTTAATGCTTGTATAAACACAGGTGTGCTCATTCAAGCTTTGTCTTGTTTGTACACCGTCGGACATATCACCTATCACATTCTCCAATGGGTGATTTTTGTGAACTCTCGTAGTCGGAACCGCACTGACTTGCAGATTGTCTTCCAGATTCGAAGATAGCTCATCAGTGGGTGATTGTTGTTGAGAGTGAAATGGATTGAAGAATTCCTCTTCAGTAGCGGCAGCAGGGGTATCGACAGCATTTGACGAGGAAGGCTGACATTCATCATACTTCGGTCGTTGCACATAATTGTCTTCCTCATCATAAATCATCTTCGAAGCAATTCTTTCATCTACTTCTGCACAATCCAAATAAGGTATATTAAAAGATTTGAAAAGTCTATCATAGTCGAAAACCCCAGCGGGTCCCGTGCTTGGTTTTGGTGATTTGTAACTTGTAATATCAGTGTTACAGACCACCTCAACCTTGCTGGTCGATGTATTAAAGACTCGTCTGTTGGGAGTCCCAACAACGTATCCAACCAAAGTTCCTTCGTTGGCTACTTCACCAAATTTAGAATTTGTCTTTAATATCGAACACGGGGACCCGAATGGTTCGAGACCACTCAAGTTGGGCTTTCTCCCATGCATAAGTTCATAACATGTTTTATTTAATCTTTTAACGGTTAACACTCGATTAAGGATATAACAGGCTGTTGCAACAGCTTCAGCCTAGAACACCACAGGAAGTTTCGAATCAGCCCGCATGGTTCTGGCTCCTTCAATTAACGTTCTGTTCTTCCTCTCAGCCACTCCATTTTGTTGCGGAGTATACGGAGCGCTGTACTGGTGTTCGATTCCTTTCTGTAAGCAGAAGAGCTCCATCTGATAGTTCTTGAACTCAGTCCCATTGTCACTCCTGATGTATTTAACTCTTTTTCCCATAATGTTCTCAACTTTCGTAATCAAATTTATTACCATCTGAACCGTTTCATCCTTTGACTTCAGGAAATATACCCAAGAGTATCGAGAGAAATCATCAGTGATCACCAAGCAGTACGATGTTCCCCCTAGACTTTTTACATTCACGGGACCAAAGAGATCCATGTGAAGTAGGTCTAGGGTACTGACTATTGAGTTAACCTTCTTGGTGCGATGGGATTTCTTGTGTTGTTTTCCCTTTTTGTACGATAAGCATTGATCTTCAAAGTTGAAATTCTTCAAGGGAACACCCAGCACAAGCCCATTCTTGACAATGTAGTTCATTTTCCGAAGATGAATATGCCCCATTCTCCTATGCCATAACTCGGACTCCGATTCAGTTGCTTTTGACAGAAGACAAGATTCCTCTGTTGCCATTTCAGTCGACCTCATGTCCATTATATACGTATTCTTTTCTCTTGGAGCCTTCATAACTATCCAATCCTCTGGTATCTTGAAACCAGGATATAGCACGATTGCCTCATTCTTGGTAAAATGTACGGTGTAATCTTTGTCACAGATCTGCGAAACACTCAGCAGATTGTGCTTCAGTTCTTCAACAAAATTTACTTTCTCTAACGTCATCTTTCCGTTAGTCACCGTCCCAATTCCAGTGATCCTTCCACCGCTCTCTCCAGCGAAACTCACTCTTCCTCCCTGAACAGGTTTCCATTCGTGTAACAAACTCTTGTTACCCGTCATGTGCCGGGAACAGCCGCTATCCACAACCCATTGATTGTTTGCAGCCCTGTTCAACTGTTCCTGCACGATTAAAGCAGATGATTAAAATCTGGGGACCCAAGAACTATTGGTCTTGGGTCGATACATCCCGTACCTTGGCTGTCCAAAGTTAGTATCAGAATAATTTCTGTAAGTCCTAAAAGGATACCTTCTTGGAGATTGACTATGAGGCCATCCAAACCTTCGTGAATTAAATGAATTATTACTTAAGGTTTGGTTGTTAGCAGTGAAAAACTGAGATCTTTTTCTTTGAAAACCTGAATTAGTCCAATTTCTGAACTTTGACGAGTTTTTAGTTTTACCACTATTGTAGTTACTGTTAGTTCTGTTTTCAGTTTTTGAAGGCCTCACCCCTCTGAATCTCTGCTTCAGAGGGCAATCAGCAATTAGGTGTCCTAATTGATTACATCTGAAACAACTCCTGTGTTTAACTTTCTTTTCAATAGTTGTTTTAGATGATGAGGCTGCATTACTGCCCGTTTGTCTCACATATGGTGGGACATACGGGTTTAGTGGAGATTTCTTTTCAGTTGTTTTATGTTTCTCTCCACTTTTTGGTAACACTGCCTTTTCTTTTGTCTCAATCGACTCGGATGACTTATCCGAGTTTGATGAGACAGGACTAGGAACAGAAATCTTCACATTAGACACAGGCTTACTCGTTTCGCCTTTACTAACTTCTGGATCTTTAATAGTTACCTTAACCGGAACTGTCTGACTATAATCAACATCAACAGATTTCTGATTACTAGGATCATAAGTGTAATTATGATTGTACGGTGGTGGAACTTCATGATAACCAATTCCTCCCCTTTTAACTGGGGAACCTTGATCACTAACGAGGTGATCAAGTATAGCGGTGGAATTTCTGAATATCTCAAGTTTCCTGTTTAGTTCCACCACTTTCACCTGGTGATCAGCTATCTGTTTATGCCTTTCAGCTATTAGTTTGGTTTTCTCTTCTAACACTTCATAGCTAAGATCAATTACTTGAATTTTTTAAGCTAGATTTGCTTTTAGACTCCTAATATCTTTTTCACTAGCTTTTATTTTTACCTTGTAACTATTTTCTCTAGCTTTAGTGAAATGATGATCTTCTTTTAAGGTTTTAAATTGAGCATCCAAACTAACATACTGATCAGTTATAGTTGTCAATTGTTCAGACAGATTTTCACACTTAGTACAAGGGAGTTTGGTACTTACCTCGGTGAGCTGGTCTTTCACATCTGCCATGTAAGCTTCATTTTGAGCTTCTGCCATGTAAGCTTCACTTTCGCCAGTCACTTTCTCAGTATCTGCAGTTTCGATGTTCGCCAAATTGGCCTGTTCGAAGACTTCTTCAACATGCAGATTCCAGTTATACTCCCCATTCTGTCTGGATATCATGGCTCTATTATCATTACCACCCCCACTCTATTGTGTAGACCTATTTTGACTGCGTTCTACACGTTCATTTGTGCACTCCTTCGCAAAATGGCCATTCTGTTGACAGTTGTAACACCTGACCTTCGACTTATCGAAACCCGGTCTCTCACCAACAAACTTCCTACCTGGCTTCTTCATAAACCTCTTAACCCTTCTCACAATCATCGCCATCTGCCACTGCAGATCCATCTCTTCCAGATCATCAGCATCGATCTGATCATAATCTTCATCCAACGTTGCAGGATCAACAATCGTACCCTGAATGTAATTTTCATATGAAGCAATGAAAGATGCATAGAGAGCAAACTGCTGTTCAGCAGATTTAACACTCATGGGCATCTTCGAGTAGTTGTTGTTTGAAACACCTGGGGAAAAACTTCCCTTGGTCGCTTGAGGTTTAGAAGCATTTGATCCTCCAGCTACAAAGCACACATCACCATTCATGTTGGGAGATACATGACCTTCATGTGTTGAGTTAGCGCCCGACTCTCCCTTTGAGTAGTAAGCAGACGAATCAGACTTCGAACTTGAACTTGAGTTAACCTTTGCACCATACATTCCTGGATCTTGAACCTGATCAGTAGGTGTCTCTTTTCGAACCATGTTTAGTTCAAAAGTTCGTAGCTTGTTAACTGCTGTTTCCAGGTCATAGACGGCAAAGTCTTTGTCTTCTCTCATCAACACAGTGTACATCTCCCATTTCGGTGGGAAAGCATCAAGAAGCTTTTCAACAATTTCATCTTCTTTGTAAGTAATGGAGTAGTTGTTGAGTTCGGTCATCAGATGATAATATCTAGTAATGATATCATCAAGTGATTCATTCTGATGATCTTCACAAATCAGGTTCAAGATCCAGGAATGCCTAGCCGGATCTACACGAGATATCTCGTTCTACGTAGGTGCGGAATCCCTACGTAAGACGTTACGAGCGTAGAAGACGATACGAGTTAACACGATCGAACACACGTTACAATAAACAAATACTCGTTATATTGCAACCTTAAACACGTTATATCAATCACTGATTACAGGACTCGTAAACACGTAAACTAATAAACTGACTGAATAAAGAAAACATAAGCCGTAACTTATGTTTATATAATCACGACAACTTCGCCTGGCATGTTCAGGCGAAGTTGTCCCTAACTTCTCTTAGTTCACAAGTTTGCCTGTATCAGCGAACTTGTGAGCTAACTTCGCTTACATACAAAAACACAAATCCAACAAACTCGATTACAGACACTTGACACTGAACTACTGACATCATGCACCTACATCTTTCCATTGGTCGGGTTATTGTTGCTGTTGTCAATGCTCGTAGTGGTTGAACCCCTAGGTGGTAGCGCACCTTGGGTCACTGCTTGATCCGTCAGTTTGTGAGCTAACCGGATCGCTTGTTGAATCGTGGCTGGTCTGGAAGACGTTACCATGCCCTGAATTTGCGGTGCCAACCCATCAATATACATTTCAATCCTTTTACTCGGCGGGTCTACCATCCGTGGACACATCACAGCTAACTCGTGAGAACGGGTAGTGTAGGCTTTGATTTCTTAACCCACTATCTTCAATGACCAAAACTCGGATTCCAACTTTGAAATCTCCTCTCTCGGCAGTACTCTTCTCGCATCATGTTTTTGAACTCCTCCCAGTTCATAGCGTTAGCCAGTTCTAATCCAAGAATCTGTACATTCGAATTCCACCAAGTGAGAGCATAATCTTCAAGTGTCCCAGCAGCAAATTTGACCCTACTGGCAGGGGGGCAATTACACATTTCAAACGCCGATTCGGCCTTCTCAACCCAACGCAGGAAGCCTATAGCTCCCTCAGTGCCCTTAAACGTACTGGGCTTGCAGTCAAGGTAATTCTTGAAGGTACACGTTCCAATTGGACCTCCAGCTTGGTTCTGAACATGTGCGGCTAGAGCGGCCGCCGCGTGGTCATTCAGCAGAGTTTGGAGTTCTGCTGCAGTCAGGTTGATATTACCACGTCCGTGTCTAGCGTTTCTTCCAGCCATTTCCTAGAATCACAGCATAAAATGTTAAACATGAATTTTTCTTTCATATGTAACACGCCATACATGTAATAAAGAAATAGGTAAAAAAGAAATAAGAAACAAACATCACATCACAACCATATATTAATCCAAATAATAATTCATGATTAAAACCATTGTATCCGCTACAAAGTATTTAAAACCAATCCTTAAAATCATAGAAAATAATAGTTTAGATGGAGACAACCCCTCCATCTAGGTGTTATCATCATTAGATGTCATCATCTGAGGACACCTCTGAGTGTGCCTCCTCCTCAGCCGGTTCTTCCTCCGATTCTTCTTCAGGTTCCTCCTCGGGATCTTCCTCGGGATCCTCCTCAGGCTCCTCTTCGGGATCTTCTTCGGGTTCCTCTTCGGGATCTGCCTCAGGTTCTGCCTCAGGTTCTGCTGCGTTCTGAGCAATTTGCATTTGTAAGACATCGCAACGCTCTAAAGCTATCTCGGTTTGAGTCCTTGCTACTTGGAGTTGTTCTTACAAGTCTATCATCTCGGCTTGCATCTTTCTCATGATCTTCATCTGTTGATCACTAGCCTCTTGCATTTCCTTCATGGTCGCTGTCATGCGAGAAATTTCCTCCTTAGTCTCGGTTCCATCTTTTAACAGTCCGGAAACGTTCGCTCTCGTATAGCACATGTAACCCACGTCACACTCCAAGCAAGAAACAACAGCTGCGAGCACACGCTCTACAGGTTCGGTTATGGGTGGTAGGGTGTTGGGGTAAGCAGGATGGCTCGGGTGAGGTAGCGGGGGAACTTTTTCGCGATAGTCCATACACCTAATCATATTAGGGTACCAATCCCAGCTAACTTCGTTTTCGTACATGCCTCCGGATAAGCGATACCTCTTCGGTGCAGGAGCTTCGAGTTCCGGGACTACACGGGGTGGCGATGAGGTAGGTAACTGCGGCTCCTTCCCATGAGCATGAGTCATCTGATCGGATGATGATTATGGTGGCGTCGACATCCCTACAGGTAAGCCGTGTATGCGCGCGTATGAGTGAAAGAGGTAAAGAGATAAGATAACAAAGACTACACAAACATATGCAGTGCGTATCATTATAACTAATGGGTCGTCGCGGTTATAGTCTAGTATGCATGCAGCTTCTAGTTCGCTATAACCAATGGCTCTGATACCAATCTGTCACACCCTCAAAATCCACTAACGGAGTTTTACCGTCAGAGGGTGTGAACTAACAGGATCGGAATCATTAGTTATAATCAAACCATAAAAACGTTTAAATGAAAATAAGTACGGAAGCGTAAAAACCAAAAGACAAAAGTTGCGTCACCCCAGGACGACTTAAAAACCCAAGTAACAATAGTTAAAAACATGTTTGCATATCAGAATGTTCAAAAACCATGCATGATCCTATACCGCGCCCCCGCCTCGGCTACCTGAGAATAACATACTAAAAGTGTCAACACGAGGTTGGTGAGTTCACAAGTTTATATAAAATAAAGCGTTTAGCATTTTGCGTTCAGCGTTTCCAGATAATGTTAAGTCAATTATATATCTATAGGTAGCTAGCCTATAAAACAAGTATTACTAAGTGTTCGACACCGAAGCTGACTGTTTATCAAGTGCCTTGTCACCAGGTCATCCAGACCATGGTATGTGTTAGCCAAAATTACACACACTCGACCTCCAGTCGAGTTTAGCGTTGGGTGGGGTTTGTCAAACCCAGTAGTACTACTCAACAGTGACTCGCTATTATCCAAATATTAACCGGTTCGATGTGTAGGACTTCAATTGTTTCGTTTGCCACTTAGCCATTACAAGTGATATATAATTTAATAACAAAATCTTAAATGCGTTTTCGGAGTATGTTATCTCCCCCAAGTGAAAAACGTTTAAAACAGTTTAAAGGGGTAAGTGAAACTCACTGTTTGCGAAGAATTCCCAAAATAAATCACCAAAGGATGCGCGTCACAGAAAAACTCTCTCTAGCGTTCTAAAACAACAAAGAGATTTTTTTCTAAGTGTCGGAACTATTATCGAGTCTCTAGACTCGGCACATAATACCTATGCACACAATATGTTTTGTGTTTCGTTTGTGAATCGTGTGTGACTTTAACAAGTACATTTGTGATACATTACATATGTGAGCAATTATTTACGTGTCATGTATTAATAATGTACATCACTAGCAAATTACTCCCCGTCAGGGCAATTTGGTCACACATAACAATTAACTAGCAATTATTCCCCGCAAGGGAAATTTGGTCAAAACACCACAATTATATAGCATGTATTTCCCCGCAGGGGCAATTTGGTCAAAACATAACAATTAACTAGCAATTATCATGTTTCATGCATTTTCACAAAATTCAGCAGCTAGTTTCACCGAGACAGAAATTCTACTTGAAAGATTGTACTATTCCACCGATCATAGCATCTCAATTAATTTACCAAAAATCATCACAAAAGCATGCATGTATTAGGTTTCCAGAACATATTTTATTTTAATTTTATTCCACATAGGTTTCTCACAATAATCAAAACATTACAGCAAACTCATAACAGTCAAATTTATGCGCAACAGAATGTTATTTGAAATTCCCGTTAAATGAAAAATCCAAAAAATGAAAGACCACTTGGGTTAGGTTCCTAACTCAACAAGTAAACTTCCAGAAGTGGAACCAACCCAATTGGTCTCGTGGTTCATGAGATATAACATTTACAAAACAACCTAACAGCAGGTCTAACAACTCAGCTTTGCATAACGTTTTTGTAAAATCATAAAAGTTAACTTTTACACGTCCAAAAATTGCAAATTTATATTCTTTAGAAACTAGACTCAACCTAGTTTACTGTAGTATCAATAATCTCAACCAATTTTCACATTTACACCCAGATACAGTCAATTGAACATCAACAACACAATCTATCCAGAAACTGTTTGCAACAAAATTCAACATATTAATAATCTATAGACCATAATCCGTTCATATGACACTCTAGACACCATAACCACTATCCATGCACATCAATTACACCATACATACATGGTTAGGGTTTTATTTGATCTCAAAATCAAAGACACAACAATTAACATGTAACAATATCAATTCTAGTTATCAAATCATCATCAATACATCATCAAATCAAACAAAAATCATATGAACACAATATATGAAATTTTCGGAATCTAGGTTTTGTAATTAACCCATTAAAAATCGAAATTAAGTATAAAGGATGCATAGGATAGTCGTTTATACCTTCCTAGCACCTTAATCTTCAATCAAACTTGAACAATCTTGATTGTATGTGTGTGTATGAGGGCCGATCGCAAGGAGGGGGGGGGGCAAGGGGGCTGCCGATCGGGTTTTGGGAATGGGGTACAGGCTAGGGTTTGGTGATTATTATTAATAATAATAATATAATACACTTTGGTCCCTTAACTTTTAAATGTTACTTTTCTAGCTTAATTAACTAGTTCTAGCACATTAAGTTAATGTTTATAAGAATGTTATCACATAACACATAAGTCTAACACATAATTATCACATAATTATTGTTTTGACGTTTTTCGTTTATTCACCAATTGTTTGCGTCAACTCGTTTGCGTTTCGGTGCAATTCCCGAAAGACTACACATGTAGTAAGTGTTAAGCGTCATTTAAACCCTAGTTTAAATGTAATGAGGTGTGCGTTATAGATTCAATGATCTTAAGTTTGAATTGACGGAGTTGAGTTAACGAAGTTAACCTGAAATTGACGATTGTCACAATAAGGCAATGGATAACAAGCTGAAGAAACTTGATAAAATTTGCTCCGAGATCAACGAGTTGGTCCGTCAAGGAAAGGATAGACATCCATCAAATGAGAATATCTTTGCTAGATGTTGTGAATGGGAAAATAGATTCACTAATAATGTGGTCCCAAAAACACAAGATTCAGATGTTGGTGTTGGTGGTCTAGTGGCTGCTCTAAAAGGTATTTGGGCAAATTAATTATTAGTATAATTAAAACGCTCTTAAAACACTTATGTTGTTATTTTTAAACTTATTACATCTGTGTGATGCAGTTGATTCAGATGTTGGTGTTGATGGTCCAGTGGCTACTCAAAAAGGTATATCATATATGTACCAGCTTAATTATAATCACAGATGAACATATTACATCTTTGGCTGTCGTAAAAAATGATGCAGGTGATGTAGGTCAAGAAAACAATGTCTCATGCGCAGATATTGATGAAGTTGTTAATACAGTGGTTGTGTGGGCAAAAGAGGGTATTTAATTATAATAAAAACCAAAAGGGGTTGAAGGTATTTAATTATAGTTACAATTATTTTTAGTCAAATTTACAGTGAGTTGTTATATGTTTAACAGTTGACACCGGATTGTCAACAAGTGATAGCCTCATTACACTGAAGTCTCCATATCTTCTGAGAGAGGTTGAATTATCCGCTAGTGTCACGATAGATGAAAAAATAATTTCAGAGTATATATTTTTTTGTCTTGAAGACATTTGGGAGGAGGTCTACAAGTTCACGTACACAGAATCGTTCAAGGTGGTCTTTGAAAGCTTCTGTCCTGGCATTTATATAGCCACCAATGCAATGGATGCATTCTTTGAAGTATTGAACTATGAAGAAAAGAAAAAATCTGCAGCATCACCATTCAGATTCTTTGCTACAAGCACTGTGCTGGTACAAATTAATCTATTTTGTTTGTACTATTAGAAAACGCACAATAAACGCTTTAATCATCTGCATTTTAATTATTATACAGACAAGTGACCATTATGCTGAGTCAAGGGGTTACACAGACAAAGAAAGACTGGATGTGTTTTCAGACAACATCGAAACACAAATGGCAAGGAGTGAAATTCCATCACTCAAGGAGGTTGCTATAGTGCTCGTGCTAATTCTACAACGCGATCATTTCTTTGTGGTTACCTTCAATCTTCAAACAGGAGTGATAGAATTACTTGACAACAGTGCAAATCAAGAAATACCAGCTGATGCAAAGTTTAAAATCTTAGAAGACAAATCAAAAGCAATTAGAGAGAAATTTGAAGAAAGATACGGAAAGACTCCTAATATACTGGTAAACATATATACTTTTAACCCAAAAAACATACATACCTGTTATAAAAATTGTCAAAATACTTAAATTGCTTTATATTTTGTGTAGAGAAATGTCTTTTGCATGTATCTGAAAACAATCAAACACCCAATTACTCAGCAAATCCAAGTAGCAACAATCAATAGATTGAAGATGACATGGAGAACAACAAGTAATGGAATAGATTGTGGTATTTTTGCTATGAGACACATGGAGAAATATGATGGGAAGAGACCATGGGGTTGTAATCTCAAAAAGGAATGCCCTATACAACAAAGACAGCTAAAATGGTTGAGGTCAAAGTATTTGTGCAAAATCCTCCTCTCGGATATAAACCGACACAGAAATACTGTTATCAAGAATGCACTGCTATTCCATGAAGATGACGACACTCGTTTAACCGGAGAAGAGTTGATTGATGAACTTAAGAAAAGGCAAAAAATATTTGAATGATTTCAAAACTGATTGCTATGTACTTTAAGATACTTGTTATTATATGGACATATGGAGATCTCTAGTCTTCTGTTATCAGTTTGTAATGCACATTAAGATAATAGTTACATGTTGAATCAATGTTTTATCACAAACATAAAAACTTTATTATTACCAAAACACACATATAAACACACCATCACAAACATACAAATTTTATTACTACTAATCTCTGGGTGACACACATAAAAACACACCATCACTACATCATAAACACTCATGAAACACCATCACATACTAATCTCTGAGTGACATAAGAAACTTCAACTTCAATTCCATTGAGCAATTCAGTTCAAGAATTGCCTTGCCCAAAAGTTTTAACTCCTCAAGCTCTCTCTGTCCTACATCAACCATAAACAAAACAGCAAGATCTCGGATACAACTAGCGGGCATCCGAGTAAGAACTTTTGCTATGAGATCCCTGGCATCCAAGCTGTTGCTAGTCTTTACAAATTCTTCAGTAAGAGTTTCCCGACAAGCTTTATCTATCTCGATTTGAGCCTCAATTCGCCTTCTGATGGCAGCCTTGTAGGATCTGGATGATGATGATGATGATGATGATGATGATGATGATGATGATGATGATGACGAACAATACATTATTAACTAAAAAATAATTTAAAATTATGTAGGTATATGAGTTTCACAAATGTGGTGTAGGTATATATATAACCAAAAGGCTCACTGACAAAACAAAATGGTGTCCCACGCATGGGAAACGCAACCGGACGAATAGTAACTCTGTAATAAAAAAACAAAAGGGTGTCCCACGCTTGGGAAACGCAACCGGACGAATAGTAACCCTGTAATAAAAAAACAAAAGGGTGTCCCACGCTTGAGAAACGCACAAACTTGTCTCATGTGTTTTTTGTTTAATCTAGGGATAACTTGCATTTATATCACCTGTCAGAATTAATTGTTCACAATTATACTCACCTGTCAAAAATGCCGGGAAAATATTATGGTAATGATAGCCTACATTAAAGTTAAGCTATATCTTACTAGATCTTACTATATCTTACTACAAATCAAACTTAACTACATTAAGTTTGGTTAATCAATCACACTAACAGTTTCAGAAAGATAATAAAAATGTATTCTTCTGAGAAAACCGTGAAGACCATAGTGAAAACAACGATGGATCTTCAGAAAGAGAAAGACGACTCTTTGTTGAAGAAAGTCGAAGGGCTACACTCGCTTGGGAAAAAACAAAGACCTTCCACTCCTGTAAACTCATGTTGTGGGAAGACGACAATGAGTTTCGAGCAATGGTTGCTGATTATCAAAAACAGCAGTCTGAATACTACGACTCAGTGTGTGAGAACCAGGTTGACACCATAACTACGGTGTCAACCAACATGAGTTTTAAGGAGATGGGGGCGGAGACTGTGGACAAGGCGGAGTGATGGTGATGTTAGCTTTGCTGGTCTTGGTTTTTTTGTGATGTATTGTAATTAATGGTACTTTTGTATGGCATCTTTTGATGAATGGTAAATATAGATTATCTTAAAATGCTTTCTTAACATGTTTTATGTATTGTAATTAATGGTACTTTTTGTGATGCATCTTTTGATGAATGGTAAATATGGATTAATGGTTCTCATCTTTCTTTGTTAAAAATGCGTGTAATCAATTAGCTTAAAATATGTTATATATTTGTTCAAAAGAGTCTATTATGCTTGCAACACGCTACTGTACAAAGACATATATAAATATCCTAAAACGCTAGTAACACGCATGTGTACAACAACTCCTTTCTAAACCCTCCTATATATATACACACACTTATATATCTAGTTTTGTTTTCAATAAAAACTCTTTTTTCACCATGGAAGAAACCTCATCGCGGACCACAACATCTAGTAACAATCGATCTCAGGTTTATTGTTTTTGTGGTCAAGAAGCCATTCTAAGAACATCAAGGACCACCAAAAATCCAGGTCGGAGATTCTACAATTGTGCATCTCAGGTTAGTGAAATTGCAAATAAAGTTGGAAATCATCTACAATTGTTGACCCTAAAATCTATATTTTTTAACTTAGGGCAAAAAATGTGATTTCTTTACATGGTCTGATTGTGTTTCGTCCACAAAATCTGATGTGTGCACAAGATGTACAGACATAACTCCTATCTTGATAAGGGCAAATAAGTCATTAGAGGATCAACTTGCAAGGAGTGTAGCTTCACTGATTGAATCAGAAAAAAAGTGAAGATATTGTATTTTATTTGCTTCTTGTTGTTTTTAGGGCTTTTAATTAGTTTTGTAATTAAAAGCTAAGAAACTTTGTTATGATTTTAGACCAGCTATTATGATATATTTTTATGTTTCTGAACGAATTTAAAGGCCTTTTAATGAGTAGTTTAGTTTGAGTGTTTTCAAAATCACAGTGTATTTATTTCATTTAAAAGAGGTTATTATAAAAAATTAATAAAAATATGTTCCCTCCTGAGTTTCTAACCCGCGGTATTTGCAATCTATGTTTAATCACAAGCGACTCAACCGTTTGAGCTACACCCTGAGAACGTAATAGAACCTATTCTAATATTTATATAATGAAATTTAGAAGTTTAAAATTTTCATTTTTAACCGCCAATTAATCGAGTTATCTTCTGGAAGACTCCCAAATCAATCAGTATTGACCAAATAAAATCTCAAAATCTCACCAAACCCTAATAAATGATCTGCTAGTGTATTTATGGAACTCTCATCAATCTCAATCCTACCAAACAGCTTCATTAATCTCAGGTGAGTACCAAATATTTTTGCATTTAATTAGTCGGTTACATTTATTGGCGTTAATCAGTATATAAATATATATATATTATATCGTTGATGACACAGTTAATATAAAAATTCTTGGAAGATGGATAAGTCTTGGATGTCAGTAGGCGACAGGTGCAATAAAGCATATAAAGATGGTGTTAAGGCATTTCTACATTTTGCAGTTCGTAATTGCAAGGAGGCATCACCACCAATTTCTATTTCATGTCCATGTGTTCGGTGTGCGAACCACGTATCTCTTAGTGTAGACGATGTAGAACATGACTTGTACGGGTTTGGAATTGATAAGAGTTATACTACTTGGATAAAACATGGTGAATCCGACACCAACATTCCAACTAATGTTAATAATACTGGGTTTGCCTACACCTGCATTTCAACTAATTATGATAATAATACTGGGTTTGTTGACACCAACATTCCAACAGATGCCTGTGAAACTGTAGAAATGGTAAATGCTACAAAACACAATTTCAAAGGCGACAAGAAGTATCAACAGTTTCTACAACTACTTGTTGACGCTGAGAAGCCCCTATATAAAGGATGTCTTAACTTCACCAAGTTGTCTGCATTAGTACAACTATTCAACTTGAAGAGCAAGCACGGGGTATCTCATAAGTTCGTTGATGAACTTCTGAAATTGTTGAAAAAGATGCTACCTGCAGATAACGAAATGGTAAATAATATGTATGAGGGCAAAATGATGATGAAGGCAATGGGCTCAGGATACGAAAAGATACATGTGTGTATCAATGACTGCATTATTTACTATAAGGATTACAAGGATTTGAAAGCATGTCCAGTTTGTAAATAGTCAAGGTGGAAGGTGGATGAGAAGACTAACAAAACTTACATAAACACGTCCGCTAAGGTACTGTGGTACTTTCCCATTATTCCACGATTCAAGCGCCTCTTTCAATCAAAGACCACAGCAGAGAATTTAACATGGCACGCCACGAGTACCAATAAACCCGGTGTTTTACGCCATCCATCAGATTCACCAGCATGAAAAGCCATAGATGACAGGTACTCCGATGCCATCGGAAGCGATCCAAGAAATCTTCGTCTAGGGATTTGTACTGATGGGGTCGACGCACATAGAGGCAACAGAAACCACAGTGTCTGGCCTGTTTTAGCAGTCATTTACAACCTTCCACCTTGGATGTGTATGAAAAGAAAATTCATCATGCTTTCCTTATTAATATCCGGAGTGCCAGGAAATAATATTGATGCGTTTTTACAGCCTTTAATTGACGATCTCGCATCTTTATTTGAGGTCGGGGAGCCAACATATGATGCATATAAACAAGAAATGTTTACACTACGTGCAGTTGTGTTATGGACGATTAATGATTACCCTACTCTTGGTACACTATGTGGTTGCCCGTACAGTGGATTCAAAGGTTGTGTGGTGTGTCGGGGCGACACTCAGTGCGTTCGACTTTATCACACAAAGAGGCAGAGTTATGCTACCCACAGAAGGTATTTATCACATGACCACCCTTTCAGAAAACAAACAAAGACGCTCAACGGAAAAGAGGAGATGAGAACCGCAAAAGAGCCTATGACAGGGGAAGAGATATATGACGAGGTTAAAAACATTAACAATGAATGGGGAAAGGGATCTGAATCCCTAAGTGGGAGTAAGAGGAAAAGGGATAACACAACGCCGCAACCATATTGGAAGAAGTTCAACATATGGTACCAACGGCTCAGCTATTGGAAGTATTTACCTGTCCAACATTGTATTGATTTGATGCATGTTGAAAAGAATGTGGTAGAAAGTATTGTCGGGACGTTGCTGAACATTCCCGTTAGGACAAAATACGGATTGGCAGCTAGAAAGGATTTGGAGTGTTTAGGGATTAAAAAGGAGTTGCAACCGAAAGCAAAAGGCAACAACACAGAACTGCCTGCAGCATGCTGAATTATCAGCGCAAGAAAAAGTCATGTTTCTTGAAACACTGTATAAACTGAAGGCTCCACTAGGGTATTGTTCTAACTTCTCTAGTTTGGTGAATCTTAAAGAAGGGAAGCTACAAGGCCTTAAATCACATGATTATCACATGCTTATGCAACAGTTTCTGCCCCTTGCAATACGGTCCATCATGCAAGAACCAACGAGAAATGCTATAATCAGGCTTTGTTTTATTTCAAGTCAATTTGTAGCAAAGAAATCATTGTAGAAGAGCTTGATATGATGTAGGAAGAGCAAATAGTTACACTGTGCCTGCTGGAGAAGTACTTTCCGCCATCATTTTTTGATGTCATGGTTCACTTAACCGTGCGCCTTATAAGAGAGATAAAATTATGTGGGCCACCATGCTTTCGTTGGATGTATCCCTTTGAAAAGTGTATGAAGGTTATCAAAGGGCATGTGCGAAACAAAACTTATCTAGAAGGGTGCATTGCTGAGGAGAACATTGCGGAAAAAGCAATCGAGTTTCTGAGCGAATACCAAAAAAACATCAAGAGTACTGTTGGTATTCCACATGATAAGCATGATGATAATGGGGAGACAATTCCTGTCACAGGCGTTAAATCAGTTGAAGTTTCTCCTGATCTTTTCAAGAGAGCACATTTCTATGTGCTGCAGAATACGGCTGAAATAGCGCCGTATATCGAGTAAGTATTACTAACATATATACTCTAAATTATATATATATATAGGGTGCTATGACTGTACGCTAATGCCTTAACGTACGATAGTTACGCGAGACGTTCAAAGGCAAAAAACAAAGGAAAAAACCTAAAACGCTCAGCAAACGCACCCAAAATTAATATATACATATACATATATATATATAAATATGTATGTATATATATATATATATTAATTCACAATATATTATACTCTTACTTGCAGACAACACAAGACCTCTTTGAAAAACCAAATGCCTGGTAAACGACAAGCATTGCTGGAGAATGAGCATACTTTAAAATTTGGTGACTGGTTACGCGACAAGGTAGATCAATTTATTAAGCCTTCTATAATTTTTAAAATTCTTTTATAGTTTCTGCAATGTAGGTGAAGAATCTAATCCTTGTAATGAAATTCAGGTTGAAAGAGAGCTAGCGTGCTCCCCAAGTTCTGTATCGGAAACCGTAAAGTGGATTGCACATGGAGCACACCGCAACGTTTACAAATTCGACTAGTGCGACATCAACGGTTTTGAATTTCGTACAAAATCTCATGATGGTAGAGTTTACCAGAACAGCGGGGTTGGAGTAGAGGCGGATGACATGCACATCAAAAAAGACATGGTGACGTATGGACAAAACTTTTATTTTGGGGTTTTGCAAGAGATATGAGTCCTAGATTATCATACTAAAAGAATTCCGGTCTTTATGTGCCAATGGGTTGACCGTAAACATGTCAAACATGATATTCTTGGTTACACGTCGGTCGACCTAAACAAATTTGGCCACAAGGATGATCCGTTCATATTGGCCTCGCAAGCAAGCCAGGTGTTTTATGTTCAAGATCAGCTGGATAGAAAAAAGCATGTTGTCCTCATGACTCCACCCAAGAATTATAGGCATTCGTATGACGAGGTCAATGAGGAATTTAGTACGGTAACTTTCCCTCATGAGGGTAATACATTGCCACTTGTATAACCAAATCAACTGCTTCGTAATGAGTCCCCGGATGATTACTGGAGGCCCGGGAAAAAGCCTACAACTATTCGTAATGGAGATTGACACCGATGTCGGGTTGTTGGCCTAGCAGCTGTGTTCGTTCGGCTAGTTAGATGTAAATAATGTTTAAATATAGTTGTGATACTTGATATCACCATTCTTTACTTTGTACTTATTAATTCAAACTAAAGAAATATTGGTTGTTTTTAATGCTATTACTACTTATACGTACAGGCCGGTTTGTTGAATCCATTTCATCTTCTGGCTATTTTGGTCAATTGGTGTCAAGTTCAAACATACATCATGTTACATAGATAAAAGTCACAATTGACTTGTAGTGTACCATAGTAAGATCAATAAAGTCATTACACTTATAACTGACTCGTGCTATATCAAAGTTACATTAATACAAAGAAAGCCCAAAAATGCATCATGTTGTCTAGGGTGTTCATGGTTCGGTGACAGTCATCATTTCTCGTCTGATGGTTTTGTTTCTTGCGCAACCTCTATTTGGTTATGTTTCAACATACTTTTCAACAACTGGTTTCCTGGAAAACATTATCAACTCATTTTATAAAAAAAGACCATTATGCCCTTCTTTTCACTGACCTGCATACCAAAATTGTACCCTCCAGACTTTGAAGAATCCTTTGAACAAATAAAATTCAGTTTTGAAAAACCGCTTCCAAACTCAATGCCATCACCAGTAACCTTAGATTTAAGATTTGGTGATGACATTGAGTTTTGGAAAGGATTTTATCAAAATCTAAGATCTTTGGGAAGTTTAAGATCTGTGGAAACCTTAGATTTTTTCTGCTTGACCAAGTTTGGAATTCACTTAACATATATAGAAGTGTAATAAATTTCAGTCACCAGTTTTATTGCAGTCATTAAAGTCTCTGTTGTTATATAGTTGGTTGTTGAGTGTATAACACACTATAACTGCATACTAATTACTACCTGTCAAAATGGTTTCCACACGCTTTGGAAACGCACAGAAGCTAATTAATTTTGGAAATTAATTACATTTATACCTACTACCTGTCCAAAATCTTGGAAATATATTTATGTAATGATAGCCTACATTCAAGTTAATTAAAATAAAAGAAACTAGTATATCACACGCTTTGTACGCTTTAAATACCTGTCAGAAATCTTGGAAATATATTTATGTAACATTAGCCTACATTCAAGTTAATTAAAATAAAAAAAACTAGTATATCTTACTAGATACGTTACAAATCAACTGAACTACAATAAATTATTGTCTCAACTATCAAAAATTAAATTTTAGGTCTATTTTGTTATTCACTCACACTAACATCTATTTTAAAGTTAATTATAAAAAATCAACATCAACTACGCTTCAAATACGCAACCAAAATATAATAATAACATTTACAGTTAATAATAACATTTACAATCTAACATTCACATAACATATTAATACCAAAATATAATAACATTTACAGTAATAACATTTACATTAATATAGAAAACCAAATTACATAAAACTAACTCCTAGCATCCGATTCCATATCGGAATCTACATCGATATCCATCGGATTCGAGGCTTCTGGAGTCCTGCCATCAGATTCCGTATCCGAATCTACATCCGGATTCTCTTCTTGAGTATGAGAGGGCATGTTCCTCTCGTACATGCCATCCGAGGTGTAGGTGGAGTCCTTAAGCCTTTGGAGGCGAAGGTTCACCTGACTACGGAATGCCCCATAAACGGACGCAGCCTTGAAGTGCTCCAAGTCGTTCAACTCAATGTACGCCACCTCGATTCCCGGCACTACCATATCAATGCTGAAATAATCAGCAGTCGTGTACCCAAGCCACCTAACCATTCGGTTAAGTTGTTGGTACGTGAAGGTTTGAGGGTGGACATAGTCCACAAACCTCACCCTTTGATTCTTCCGGACGGCGCTGGAAGAAAAGTGGAAACAAATGGTGAAAAATGTGGGGTCGTAGTATCTGTGACAATAAAAAAACTTATAAAAATAAAAATAAGATACTCTTTAGTCACACAACCTCGTATAAGTGGCCATTAATTACATTTGGACACACTTAAAATATTTAAGTGTGACAATTTCTCACTTATAGCCACACATAATAAGTGTATCCGTGACAATAAAAAACTTATAAAAATAAAAATAACATACTCTTTGGTTACACAACCTCGTATAAGTGGCCATTAATTACATTGGACACACTTAAAAATATTTAAGTGTGACAATTTATCACTTATAGCCACACATAATAAGTGTATCCGTGACAATAAAAATCTTAGGAAAAATAAAAGTAAACCACTCTTTGGTCACACAACCTCGTATAGGTGGCCATATATTTTAAGTGTTTTAGCCACATTACTAATAAATACAATGGTTGTTCGTCATATTTCGCCACTTTATTAAAAATGTGGCTAGAAAATGTGATATTAGGTCACACAACGTAATATAAGTGGCTATATCTTTTACCTTTTAGACACATCTCTTATCAATACAGTAGCCGTTTGTCACATTTGGCACACTATTAAAACATGTGGCTAGTTAAATGTCACAGTTTGTGGCTAATGCATGTGTTTTTGGTCACATGTATCAAAGATCAAACAAACTATGACTATAGGTCACATTTCACCATACGTTTTTATAATGTGGCTAGTTTTTGTCACAGTTTTTTTCAAAGTGTGGCGAAAAGTACCTGTGTAGGTATAGAATGGTCGCATGAAGAATAATATGTGTGGCCAAAACATTCTGGAAGGTTTTCAAACATGGTTAAAGACCTTTTAGCCACACTTTATAGCCAAAGTGTGGCAAATAGCCCAGACCACATGTGTGGCCGAAGGTCGATATTCACGTAGTGTATAGTGACCAACACTAAAACCGGGTGAATCATTTTGAAATCTTTATTCTTGGATAAACTTAAGAAGAATAATGTTTGTTGTAAATGAAATGGAGTTGATAATTGGTTATTTATAGTGAAAATTTATAACCGTTTTACAACGGTTATATTACCGTTTTATAACGGTAATATTACCGTTTGTATGTGTCTGTGTGTATATATTATATAATATTAATTATTTTAAAGTAAGATAATAAATAAGATATTTAATAAAGTTTATTTCATAAAATATATAATTAGTATGCAAAATAATAAGAATAGAATTGTTAGTATATATAAATCTAACTTCTAAATGAAATATTAGTGTGCATATATAAATAAAAGTTAGTTGCGATGAAAGTAAAAATTATATGCATAACGAAAAGTTAGAATAGTTATTAAATTTTAATAACAATGTTTATATACATTATTGTTATTACTTAGTATATGTTTATGCATATATATTTTTCCAATGTACATAATTAAAGAAGTGTTTATGATGCTTATGTGGATACCTTTTTGCCTATTACATTTCTTGATTATGATATAAGCGGCTCGTGTTGATAACGTGTTATAATATTAGCCCTAATTATAACAAGATTATTGAAGTAATAATTGAACTTGAATATAACAAAGAAACAAGAGAGTAAAGAAAATGTAAGAATTGTCAATTTACTAGATGCAAATCTTCTTTATAAACACAAGGTATTTATAATACCAGAACAATTATTCAAAAACACTATTTAGGAGACAAATATATATAATTGGTTTGACAAATAGTGTCATACAAAAAAAAACATCGATGATTCATAACAGATGATTATATATCTCAATCTAACATATATCCAATCTCAAAATAAGTAATAAAAAGAACCAACACAACCAAAATAAAATTGCCAATTACAATTACAATTACAAAGAGTAATGAAAAACTCATATCTAAGATCCTGAAGTCATCTATCACATCTTTTCCATTATATTTTGCATTGTAGCTTTAAAGTTTGCTGGTTGGGTATCAAAATCTTTCCACGTAGCTTCAAAGGAACGGGTCGATCAGTATCACTACCGCTGTCCAGACCGGTTCTCGAAATCCATTCACATCCGTTAACCGTTTGTTACATCCTAAAGTGTCATTTCCAATAATGTTTTACTAAGAGGTAAATGTGTCATTCTTCGCTACGTTGGGCCCAAAGAGCAACTACATTGGATGCCAGTGGACATTAGTTTTGTGAGACATGTGATGCTCGGTTGTCAGTTACTCATTGACAAAGACTCCTAAAAAGTATTAAATATCACAAATAAAGGCTACATATAATTATGAAATATTTTGAGGGTATATCCGTCATTCTTCCCATAAAAATATCACATTCAATGATAGAATGCCTAAAATAAAAATCGACAGATTGATTTTAGATATATGTAAAAACCAAACGTTTGAGTCGATTTTGGTTTTACATGTAATTAAAATCGAGAGAGCCGAACCATTCGATAGTTATAAATTTTCATTTTAAATTTTAAGTAATTTATTAAAAAAATCAATAAATAGTGTTATCTAAATATTTTACCCTAAATGTATTATAATCAGTTAACTATTAACAAAAAAAAAAGTTAAATTCATTACGTTGGACCAATCTTTTTATACCAACCTGACTTATAGCCCAAATGACGAAACTGAAACTCATACAATTTTGGAAGGAAAAGATTGAGGGTAAAACCGTCATTTAATACTAACAAAAATCTGAATTAGAACCTCTAATTGATTGATCAATTTTGAGTGGATAGGGTTTTTGGTTATCTTGTAGGACTCCAATCAATTTAATTAATTTGCAAGAGGCAAGTATGATCCCCACCATCCACCAGACAATTGGTTACTCTATAATAACGAAACCAACCACCTCCCTCTTCATTCTTCCTTTCTAAATCTGGTTTGTAATATCCCAGCTAGAATTATCATATCTTGGTGGTTGTTTTACCAAGAATATATAATTGTATATTTATCTGCAAAAAAGGAAGAAAAATGGAGTTCTCAACATTCAACCCTTCTTGGCATTCCTTTTTCACCTCCCCTCTCCTCTTTCCTTACCCGTTTGTGCCCGAAAACTACGTTCATTGGACTGAAACACCCGAATCCCACATTTATTCTGCCGACATCCCCGGTACATTCCCATTCCCATGCATGCATGCATATTATCATATCTTTGTTTCAAATGTTAATTTAACTTAATTGTCTGGATTGATTTAGATTTAGATTTAGATTTAGATTTAGATTTAGATTTAGATTTGCCTATGTGCAAACCTTGGATGAATTGCACACAAGAATTGTTTTCCATAATACCCTTGATGGAAACTAGAAATTCATACCTTTTTTCGTATGATATATATCAAGATTTCTTGATTCTTTTGACCGATCTTAATTAGCGTGGTTTCATGATGTTTACTTGGTTAATAATTGGCTAACAATGTGAGCTTGGACCAAATCTTGAATCAACTGGCTTAATTGCACACATGAATTGGTTCCCATGACACCCTTTTTAGAAAGTTTTGTTTGTACAATATCAAGATTTCTTGAGATTTTCGATCGAGATTGTGGGGTTTTGAGATTAACTTGATTAATTGACTAAAATGTTAGTTTTTAAGTTCCAAATCTTGAATCAAGTGGTTTAATTGCAAACATGAATTGGTTTCCATGATACCCTTTTTAGAAAGTTGTGTTTGTATAATATCAAGGTTTCTTGATTCTTTTGATCTATAGGGGAGGTCTCTTGATATTAACTATGTTAATTTGCTAAAAATGTATGCTTTCTAGGACCAAATCTTGAGTTAAATGGTTTAATTGCACACATGAATTGGTTCCCGTGACACCCTTAAAGTTCTGTTTGCATAATATCAAGATTTTTTGATTTTTTATATATCTTGGGTGTTTCTTGATATTAACTTGGCTAATTGGCTAATGACATGCTTGCTTTCTATGATTAAATCTTAAATAAGTTGGTTAAATACTTCAATTTCACACAAGAAATCATTTCCGAGACACCCTTATTTTGTGTAAGATTTCTTGATTCTTTTCTTGTATTGGCCTTTTCGATGATCGGTTCGATATTCAAAATTGTTTTAAGACTCCACTATTAGAAATATTTTCCTTTAATACAATACCAAGATTTATGTGCTTTTGTGCTTTAATGCTTTTAAGACCAAATTGAATCAATCGGTTTGAATGCACATATGACGTTATTTCTAAGACAGCCTTGTTAGAAAATTAATCTTTTTGTATGCAGGTGTTCGGAAAGAGGAGATCTGTGTGGAAGTGGAGGATTCGAGGTATCTTATAATTCGTACCGAATCAGCTGATGATACCGTGACAATGCCCGGTGGCCGAACCTTTATGAAAAAGTTCAGGCTGCCGGATACTATCGATGTAAATGGGATTTCTGCTTGTTATGAGAATGGGGTGTTGACGGTTACTGTACCAAGGTCATTTGTTAGAAGGGGGTTTTATATCGAACCGGCTGATCTGCCACAACAAACAGAAGTTCTTGCGAGGGCTGCTTGAATCCTTAACAGTTTAGGATATCTTATTTATAAATTTGATATTTTTAAGGTCACCTGGATTCATAAATTATAGGCATTGCTTTGGGGAAATATTGTTGGTGTACAAATATTATTCATTTAGATGTGTAGTGGCCTTGGTACTAAAATCGTTCATCTTATGTAATGAATAATGTGCATTAAAAACCCATCAGAATGTTGATACTTCAAACATATATGATATATATTCGAACTATCATTTTTTGTGTCATCAAAATAAAATAAGACCCTAAAGTTTCAAATAAATTTGATTATTTATTTCTTTATGGTATCATCTGTAGCAAAAATATGCACCAGAGCTACCAATCGGACCTTATTGACGAGGTTCCTGAAACACAACATGAAAGGGTCATAATGAGATTTTGTTTGAATTGACATGTTTTTTCGTCGGTGCACCGGTAAAAGTTTTATAGTCGTGTAAAGCCAGTATACATGCCAAAGTCTATGTCTTTGCAAGATGGTGCCAAATGTCGTTGTCTCAGTGGTTACTGAGTAAAATCCGATCTTCACGTATATATACAAGACTATGAGAAGACAGTCAGCCTCGTCACATGGGTTATTTGGTGACAACCCGACTTAGAGACTAATTGAAGAGACCGATTTAAGATAGAGTGGGTTAGGCTTCAAGAAATAAGAGAAGAGAACCGAAGTTGGAACAAAATTTTGATTATTTTTCTTAAGAGTTAATTGCAAATATGGTCCCTATGATGAAACCCAAAACGCATGTTTCAACCCCGTGGTGGCAATTTTGCAGTTGCGAGGCCTATGGTGGTCTTTTTTTCACTTTTGGTTTTCCGTTTGTTTGATTGTTAAATCCACGGTTAAATTCGTCTTTTCACACATAATAATAATAATAATAATAATAATAATATAGTTGTGAGATTTGAGTTGGGTTTTCGATTAATTTCAAAACCCACCAAGGATTTGTGTTGCAGGTTTTTACCCCATTTGTTCTCACTTTCTCTCTCTAAAACCCCCAAATACATTCAAAGGCTTCATCTGATTTCAATTGAGAAAATGGTGTTACATTTGAAGTGGGTTTTCGATGAATTTGATGTAACATCCCAAATTTTCGAATAAAAACATTTAATATATTATTTATTTCAACGGAAAAGTTTACTCGAGTTAGTAAATAAATAATAAAATAATAATGATAGAGAGATAAGTAGGCTAATTAGATGGAGCTAATTACGGACCCAAAAAGGAAAGATGGACCTTAGGTCCATGGGCTTAAGGGAGTATAAATACCCCTTAAAACCCTAATTATTTTCATTTTCATCCATCTTATCCATCTTATTCTCTACACACCTTAAAACACACACCTAAACACCTTCTTACGGCCGCGAGCTAGAGGAAGGAATTCAAGACTCGAATCAAGCCAAATATAGATAGATCTTCATTATACAAGATAGATACAAGATCATAGTTCATAAACAAGCTAACCCAAAGCCTAAAAACGCTTAAAGGTACGTGCTTTAACCTTAAAGGTTACGCTTTTATGAACGGTTTGCCATGAAACTTAACCCTAGAGTAGATCGGGTCTAGATGTTTCATAAAAATGCAAACTTGATGTTAAAGATGAACTCAATCAACTTGTTACCTAAAGACTAGCTAAAACGGGTTTGAAATTGATAAAGGTTTAAACTTTATGCCTAAAATGGGGTTAAATCTCGTTAAGGAAATGCTAACGGATGTAAAACGGTTAGGATGAATAGAAAGGGTGGTTAAAGTTCATGATATGAACCATAAAATAGTTAACTGAGCTAGATAAAAGTGATAAAGATAGAAAGATGAGCTGAACACACCTGACCTGAGGGTTCTCGGTCCAAACTGAGGGTTCTCGGTCAAACCTGAGGGTTCTCGGCCACTCTATGGAGTTCTCGGTCAATTATGGGTTCTCAGTCAAGTATGGGATTTCGGTCAAACATGGGTTCTCGGTCAACAGGGGTTCTCTGCCTGGAGTTCTTGGCCACCCAGTTGGTTTGGGCCTGACCCAGTTGGACCAGTTGCTTTAATGGACAGATGGGCTTGATTTAGCTAGTCCACAAGTTGCTAAGCCTTTATCTAAATTAAAATAAACTAGCCCATTATCTTAAGCTTAACAAACAAGCCCAACTTAGAAAATACGTTGGTCAACTAAAATACCCACTTAATTAATTATATGGTTAATTAACAAATATATATTTAACAGTTAGCCGTGCACAATTAAAGAAAGGGATTACTATTGGCTCTGAGCGTAACCAGATCCATGTGAGTTTCTAGTCCTAGTTTCTTGTTATGTTTTTTTGGTTGTGTGCATACTCTATATGATTTGTTAATACACTTACCTTAAGTGGTAAGTGTATGCCTTATATAATTTATGTGTAAGTTATTAAGTTGTGAATGGATACTTGTCGGTACGTGATCGATCTTCGGATATTACACGTATCGCCAGGAGAGGTGATCGTTAGAAGATAGTATTGCTTTATATTTACATGGTGTATGAATGATATATGTATATTATATGAATGATTAAGAGTACGTATAAATATAAAAGAAAAGGAAGATATTTACAGGAGAGGTGATCGTTAGAAGATAGTATTGCTTTATATTTACATGGTGTATGAATGATATATGTATATTATATGAATGATTAAGAGTACGCATAAATATAAAAGAAAAGGAAGATATGTATGAATTGACGGTTAAGGGTGACAGGCCCTAATAATATCTGTTAGGTTATAGGGCGAAATTCTCTTTAAAACATATATATATATATATATATATATATATATATATATATATATATAAAGGAAGGTTAAAATATGAAAGTATGAAAGAAAGTAAGAATGAAGGTATGTACTTATATATAAAAGAAAGATGACAAGTTAAGTAAGTATAATGTATCTTCGGATACCTATAAATAAGTATGTGAATGTTTTGTATGTTGTTTGATTATCTAGAACTCACTCAGCATAACTGACTTTTAGTATGCACGCAGGTGAATGGACTAAGGTAGTTGGCCTGAGGGGGACACATGGCAGGATTGGACGAGCCTGGCATCTGAAGAATTGCTACAAATGAATTAACAAATTATTTAAGTTATGTTTTAAAAGATAGGTTTCGTACGTTGTAATGAATGGTTGACTATTTTATTATTATTCCGCGAAGTTTTTAATTAACTCTGATATTTAGAACTGCGTCTATGAGTAAATCCAACGTCCAAAGTAGGGCACCGGTAACGGGGCCTTACATTTGACGACCCATTAAGTATTTATACCCATATGTTAATCACTTTCTCTCTCTAGAAACCCCCAAATAGCTTCAAAGGCAGATCATCTAGTTGGTTGGTTCCAATTGAGTGTGTTTTCACTAGATTTGAATTGGGTTTTTTCAAGTATCAAATAACCAACAATCCGACTCCGACTCTATTTCACCTCACACTAAATCCAAGCTTCACATGGTAATTGGCATCGACCAATACATACCGGACATAGCATTTATATCATTAAACAAGTTAATCTCTCTTCATAACTATTTATCAATTGTGAAGCTGATTTTGGTCAATTTGATTTTTGGTGTTGCCGGAAAGGGGTTTTTTCTATAATGGTGCTCACCTTCGGATTTCGGAGGTCTAAAATAGGTCGATTTAAAAGTTAGTCGTCAGAGACGGGGTTCGCTAAACTACCAAACTCACCGTCGGGATTGTTTGGTAAAGCGGGAGGTGGAAATGGGGAAAACAGGTTGTCGGAAAAGGACGTGATGAGTAATTACCTTTGTCGGAAAAATGTAAAAGACCGTGACCACCCACCAATACCCGTTCAGACCGTGAAAAAAAGGCCATTCTTAGATGTAATGAAGAAAGTTGCAACGAAGATACTCCTTCAATATATGTAATGAAGAAAGTTGTATATGTCGAGCATCACCCGTTCTTAGATGCTACCCACCCGTGGAGAACAAGTTTGGATTTCAACGAAGAACCCGAGATAGGAGCCCCTCTGAAACAATGTAGTCTTGCTGACATAGAAGCTCAACTCGATCGTGTACTCCGTCGTTAACCGGGAAAGTATCCTGATTTTGGAGGAAGTGTTAAGAGAAAGCGAAAGGAGTACGAGTTGAACCAGTAGAAACGAAGCATATTTTTCGAACTCCAGTATTTATCTTCTTTGTAACTAAAGCACAACTTAGATGTAATGCATATCGAGAGAAATGTTTGCGACAGTTTATTGGGTACTCGTCTAATTAATAATGAATGATAAAACCAAAGACACGACAAATGCACGCGAAGACTTGCAAAACCTAAACATTCAGCATACGTTGTGGCTGAAAGAAAACGCTAGAGGCAAGTTATGTAAGCCCCGCCCAAAATACTCATTTCAGGTCAATAATCGAAAGCTTTTCTACAAGTTCATAAAAGATGTTAAACTACCCGATGGGTTCGGATCTAATATCAGCAAGAGAGTGACAGATAACCATACAAACATTACTGGGTTGGAATCTCACGACTGTCATATTCTCATGCAACATTTGATATCGATTGGGGTTAAAGAGTTTTTGGCAAAATATATGTATACACCAATAATGTACCATCATCTTGGGGTAAACGATTTATTTAAGTTTATTTTATATGTTTTATTTTCATTTGTCTTTATTAGAAGATGTATTCATAACCGGATCGGACATCGAACCGACCGCCTTAAAATATAAAAAGTTTTTGCATGCATTTATTTAAAACATTAAGTTTCATACATATATAATGCTCATCCAACAACACAAAAAGTAGGTTGGTAGAATTGGTCAGAGCACATTTTATGTAAACTTTCAAACGATTTTACACAGGTTCGAACCAGGTTGAACCTGTTGGTCGGGTTCGAGTTTAAAAACATTTTTATTTGACTTATTTTGTTATAGGCTTCACTCAGTTTAAAGAAGATTGACGAGGATGCCGATCGTACAAAGTTAGAAAAGGGCATTATATCAATATACCGAAAGCAACAGAGATCGCAAATTCCGGTCGTATAACCTATTTAAGGAAGTCAGAGGGGAGCTAGATCTCGAGAGAGCATTGGGGGAGGTCTCAAATCCATGCCCGTTGAAATTGGTGGAGGTCAACTGAACTTTTTAAAACACCAAAACATAAAGGAAAGTCAGAAAAGATTAAAGCAAACCGTCAAAAGCAAAAAATCGTTACTCGGGGAGGAACGACATATAGCAGCACTTGCTATAAGAAAGTATATATATTATACTCATGTATTGTATTTAGTACTTGTTTTAATATTTTTTAATCTTAAACAGGCCAGACTCGCTACGAAACCTATCGTGCTGCACATACACGCAAATATGGGACAATTGACCCCGAAGTCATAGAACATATTGTAAGCATTAATTAAACATAATATATATATATATATATCATAGCATCACTTATAACATATTTATTAAATCATCTTTGTTAAACTAAATATATGTAGCATCGATTAAAGGAGGCGTTAGAGGCCCCAACTCAAACCGAACAAGAAACTTCATCTCCTGTTAGGGGAATTGAAGTATTTGAAGAAGTCATGGGTCCTCGACGTGGTTGGATGAAAGGGATCCGGTACAAGCCTTCTTAATCTAAAGCGTCGGTTTCTTTGGAGCACCCGCAATTACACCCTCATTCACGCAGGTATGTAGATTGCTATATGTATGTAAAATGCACGTATTGCTCGTTTGGACCGAAACTTGTATGTATGTAGATCAATATGTTTGTAGAATGCCCATTTCCCGAAACTTGCATGTAGATAGATATATTTTGTGTAAATGATCTTGTATATATATATATATGTGTGTGTATATATATATATAGGGGTGAGATCTAAAGAGAACTCCTCTTAAAGAGAGAACTAGAGAACTAGTAAAGAATTATTTTTAACAATTTTATAAAAAAATATTTTGTGATTTTTTTTCTTTCCTCCTAATAAGATGATATTGTTCCTGAAAAAAACCGCCGATGTAATGCGTATGTGCATTAATGTGTATTGTATATATAAAATAGTGTTTTATTGCATATGATACAAAACAAATACATTATCTAATACACATTATTGAATATATACAAATACGACACTAATAATTGTATGCAAAACACATTATTGCATATATGTAATACAACACTAATGCACATATGCACTATATCGATTTTTTTAATTTTTGTATATAATATAACAATATTGCAAATATACAATACAAACAACTATATATATGCTATTCAATACTAATTCAAATATCAAAATGGACACTATTGCACATATCCATTATAAAAAAGTCTATGTATTGCATATATGCATTACAATGGTTTTTTTTTTGTTTTTTTATTTTTATATTTTTTTGTGGTGAAGAATAACAACATATAAGAAGGATGAAAGAAAAAAAAAATTAAAAAAATTTGTTTTAATTAAATTAAAAATACTTCATTATTAGTTCTCTAGTTCTCTTTATAAAATAGAGTTCTCTCAAGATCCTCTCCCTATCTATAATATATATATATATAAATGAAGACATAAAAATCTTACATGTAGCGATGTGGTCGCTCCCCCTTTTTTTGGAGTCACCAGATTTGCTTGATTTTAAAATGGAGGCTTCTCATGCATTTGATCCGAATTCACGGGTATGGGTCTTATCAAACCCAGATATTTCTTAAGCGGGTTATAACATCTCGTTAAATTAAAAATCAATCTCACCAAATATTTGATATAAAAATCCTATAAAGTAGGGATACTAAAAATTAATATATGATTTATTTAAAAAAAGATATATATTATATATAATTATAAAATCAATTTTATAGTAAAAAAAAATAAACGGGTCTTGGGTCTCATCAAACCCATATAACTTTTAAACCGGGTTATAACATCTTATTTATTTGTGAAATAATTTATCATCAAACCATAAGTATATTATTAACTTTCATACAATAAAAAAAATAAAAATTCAAAAAATAAATATTAGAAACAAATAATATAAAACAACACCCGTAATACGGGGGATAAAAACTAGTATATATATATATATATAGATTGATATATGTATGTCAACTTGTATATATGTAGATCAATATGTATGTAAAATGCTCGTTTTGACTCGAAACTTGCATGTAGATCGATATATTTGTGTAAAATGAACTTGTATATATGTATATTGATATTTATGAAAAATTCACGTATTGCTCATTTGACCGGAAACTTGTAGTTTATCCCGAAACTTGTAAATTTGTAGATCAATATGTATGTGAAATGTCCGTTTTAATTGTCCCGAAACTTGCATGTCGATCAATATGTATGCATCTTTAACTTATAACATGTACTTTATTATATTTTAGGAACAAATTAAGGTGTTCTTTAAAGACCCCAATTTTATCAATCAACTCATCTTGTTCAATAATTCGCAAAAGGGGAAAGTAGTAGGGAAGAAGATGAGGATGAAGACGATGTCGGCAAGCTTGAAGATGAAGAGGAGTTTAGTGTTTATGATGGCAATAGTTGTTTATGTCTAGGATTCTCTAACTAACACATTATGCTATAATTTTACGTTAATATTTATGTATACTTCGGACTAAAAATCGGACTACCCAGGTATTTAGAAATCAGCATAATCAAAAACTTATACTATGACCGAAAACTGCAGTTTTAAAAATCAGCAGAACCAGATTCATGTTAAATAGGTAGTTTTAGCGGCGACACATGTATTAGCGATGACAACTTTTAGCGGCAACATGTAGTATTAGCGACAAATTATGTCGCCACTAAATTCCCTCTATTAGTGGCGACAACAGGTTTTAGGGATGAGTTTTTTTAGCGGCAACATAATGAATTAGTGGCAGAAAAAATGGGTATCAGCGGCGAGAAACTAGCGGCGACTTTTTTATTTTTAGCGACGACTTTTTGTCGCTACCAAAGCTCAAATTTCTTGTAGTGACATGACAACATAAGACGGATGATGTAGCATAAGCTACAATTGTGGAGGCAGTTGTAAAAAAGGAAGTTTGACACTACATCCCTACAATAGACCTCTCTAAAACTATATGGTATATATCAGTACACAACCTCTACTGGTCTGACATGATAGCCACATGACATCCCTCACGCGAGGGGTCTCCTTGAAACCCCCCCCCCCCCCCCTCCCTCCTCTAAAATGGTCATTCATATTCAACTTTTTCCTCTCATTTGATATTAACCAATCAAATTTTTTTCTTTTCTTTTTTTTCTTTTTATTATTAAATAATAGATTGGTGGAGAATGATGTATTTCTTTGGTTGAATGGTGATATTGAATGACAGGGTGAAAATTGATGTGACGAGTGGAAGAATGGTGTTGAGGGGTGTATACCTTTTAGCCTAATTGTCCTCTCCACCTAGAGCCTTTTTGAAGAAAATAATAAAAAAAGGAGTGGAATAAATTAAACATTATATAAACCACAAATCTAACCATATGAAAGGTTCGCTTATTTATAATTATGTTAACCATTTAACTATTTAGTGTTTAAATAATATAGTATTTCTTTATGTAAATTTTATTTTATATTTATGCTATGTACTATTCTATTATTGTGTTAACAATTTAACTATTTAGTGTTTAAGTATATTTATGAAAACTATGTGATAATATGACAATTTGTGGTGGTTTATCGTTGTTGGAGAAAATATGAGGTTTTTTTAAAAAGTTTTAGAATCTGACGGACATTGATATAACAGTTTATGAAAATTTATTGCTGTGAATGCTATTCTCTTTAGGTCCAACCATTTACAGTCATTTCAAAATAACACTTAACCCAAAGGGGCCTAAAACCTTTTACTTAGTGCAAATGACCCAAACTTTAGTGTTTAATTGGGAAAATTTGCCAGGCCTATAAGTTACTGATCATTTGTTCCAACTTGTCCACCCATTCCAAGTTGAACTGGACGTTGATGACACAAGAAAATTAAAGCATGAGTCGATTTGTTCATTGTCTCATATGGTCCAATTACCGGTTGGTCTGGTTTTTCAAAATATGAGTAGAGGTCACGATAATGACACAAGAAAATTTAAGCATGCATGAGAACGACATCATGACATGTATATTTCTTAGCATGCTAGTTGTTCAACTTGTTAATTTTGGCCATTAAACAAGACTATCTTCAATGCAGTTATTGATATAACGATGTGTATGTAATATATATATATATTTTAAGCATATCAGAAAACGACATCCTAACATATATATGATTGCCTTGGTTGTCAGCAGTTGAACTTGTTTTGGGCAATTGGGCATTAAAACAAGATTATCTTATGTAATTTTTAACAAATATTTATTATCAAACTCGTCATTCAAAAGATGCTCTTTTTAACTTAATTGATTACTACACTGTCAATGTAATAAATCTCTTTAAAATTATAATCGATCCAGTAGTTAATTAACAACGAAAGACTATGATTTAACTTTTGGTTGATTATTTAAAATGTTTAATTGTGAGATGATTAACACACATTTAATTAATAGTCAAGTGTCTCCTTATTATAATCAGTATTATCTAATGTAGGTCCAAAACTAACCACGAAAGGATTTTGCACTTGATAAACAGTCGAGACGGGTGTGGTAAATCAAACGACTGAACATAAATAATATAAAGATAAGATATAAATGAACGATCCCGTTCTCAGTTAAAATGATGAAATATATTAATCGAACCGATCAACCCAACGTGAGCTCCCACTGGGTGAATGATTTACAACAAAGAAAACACATACATACAATAATACATAAAGCCCCTACTTATATCCTAACACTATCCCTTCTAGAAGCCTTATCCCATCGAAGCTAAACGCACATCTCGAAGTTCTCGTTTTGTGTTAGGTTTTCTCGTCGGCTTTAATTATTAACTTGACCATAAAATGTATAACGGGGTTCGTAATTTGATATCGCAACTCATAACTTTTTGGCATTACATCTAAATTTTCCATAAACGGACAACCAAACAACAGTAAAGCAACAAGAGTGTGTACTATTTATACAATTATATCTCTCATTACTAGCATGCACTGTTTTCTAGCCATGGAATTCATGGTATATGTGAGTTTATTGTTATTGTTGATTTTGGTTCCCATCATTTTCCTTATCCATCCTAAGAAGTACAACGGTCAACTGCCTCCGGGTTCGTTGGGACTACCGGTGATAGGGCAAAGCATTGGCCTCTTAAACGCCATGAAAGCCGACATGGTCGAAAACTGGATTCAAGAACGAATAGCAAACTACGGTCCTGTTTGGAAAGCAAGTCTTTTTGGATACCCGACGGTTGTTTTGCATGGCCCAACCGCAAATAAGTTGATATACACTTGCGATGGGAACCTACTCACCAACACACAACCACCATCACTTAGCAGAATCTTTGGTCCCAAAAATATAATGGAGTTGTCCGGAAATGATCACAAACGCGCCAGAGAGGCTATCGTTTCGTTTCTCAAGGTTGATGTGTTGAAGGAATATGTTGCCAAAGTAGATGAAGAAACCCAACACCATCTTCAAACGCATTGGCATGGGAAACATGAGGTCCAGGTAAATTGGTAAATAGTCATATATTGTTTATACAATTTTGAGCCTCAATTTGACCCTTAGACCACCATTTATGGGCTAACTACGTGACATCAAGGGCTAACTAGGTCATCTTCAATGCACCAATCAATTTTCTTCCTTTTCTTTTTGTTGGTTTATTCTTTTAGATAATTTCTAGTTCCTCCACATTGCATTGGTAATGGTCGGTTAGTTAATGGCTTCATGCCTACAGGGCGTTGACATAACGTTTTAACTTGGGACTGGTTTCTAGTTAGCCAACAACATATAATCTTAGATGGTGAAAATACATACTTTTTATACCAGCAACCACGTCTCCTCCATATCAGCGTCAGATCACATCTTTCCATTTCATCACACCTTAAAACTATAGAAATACATTCACCAAGTCATTTCACAATAAACCAGTTTTCAACTAATAAAAATTGCAGTCCGACCTGGGAATAAATTCTTTAAAATGTTAAAAAAAACCAAAAAGATGAATGCCGATGTAGATTCTCGTGTATTGGGTACGTCTTCAGATGCATTAGAGCATTGGCCAGTGCTATTTCTTCTTCCTCGGACTTTGTTCTTCATTTTTTACGGGCGCTAGAGATAGCTTGTTGTTATCAAAGGAGTAGAATCCACTGCTTGATCTAAGTATTTTGAAGAGAAACAAGAAGAAATTTATAAAAGTTAAGAGTGAAAAAAAATAGTACGCGATGTGATGTGAGTAGTCATAAGGTCGAAGTTAAAAAATAAATTAAAAGGCATATAACCGTTTGATTTGATTTTTGAATTTCCTTATTAAAAAAAATAAAAGGTATCCCATCCTGATCCATATCCATCCTATGACCATTCCAACCACCCTTGTTAAGCGTGCTACGCTATTTGTAATAATATTGTCTTGGTTACTAAATGTTGTAGGTGCAACCCTTGATAAGGATCTTGACCTTCAATGTAATTTGTTCGCTTGTTTTTGGGATTGAAAGAGGACCCCAAAGAGAGAAACTGCTACCACTTTTCCATGATATGGTGAAAGGTGTGTTATCAATTCCAATCAACTTGCCTTTCACGAGATACAATCAGGCGATCATAGCAAGAAAGAAACTTGTACCGATGCTTATACAACTTATACATGAGAAAAGTGAGGCACTTAAGGAACAAAATCAACAAGGTAATCCTCATAAAGATCTAATCACTTTGTTTCTTAGCATCCGTGATGATGATGGCTCAACAATAATGTCCGAAGAGGAAATCATCGACAACATCATCGCTGTGATGTTTGCAGGATACGGCACAACATCCGTCCTTCTTACCTTATTAATTAGGCTTTTGGCTAACAACAAATCTATCTACTCTAGCATAGTTCAAGGTCACATAATCTTTCCCTTTATTATGTTGTAATCAATTTCAAAAGGCATATATAAGTGTCTGAACTAAAGTCTTATGCATGTGTTAGCCTAAAAGGTTTGAATGCCAGCATACACAGATTTATACTTTGTCCATCAAATTGAGTTCATATATTTGAAATCCCAGAACATCAAGAAGTTTTTAATAATAAGGCATCAGAAGAAGCTTTAACATGGGAAGATCTCACCAAGATGAAGTACACCTGGAGGGTAGCAACAGAGATAATGCGGATAAACCCTCCGGTGGCTTTGACCTTCCGACGATCTAAACAAGATATTGAGTATGGAGGATTCATAATTCCAAAAGGATGGCAAGTATGTACATAACTGATTAATCAATAAAGAGTTAAAAGACAAAAGATGATATAAAACAATCAATTACAACTAATTTATATGTTGTGCTTTCAGGTGTTGATATCTATGTCCATGACACACATGGATGATGGCATTTTCCCAAATCCAGCCAGGTTCGACCCTACTCGTTTTGAACAACTTGGACCATCGCCACCACCTTTTAGTTACATTCCATTTGGAGGTGGGCCGAGGATGTGTCCTGGTATCGAGCTTGCAAAAATGGAAACTTTAGTCATGATACATTGTTTGGTAACAACATTCAATTGGGAACTACTTAAGAAAGACGAAACCTTCAAGAGAGTTCCATTACCAGAATTTGATCAAGGGTTGTTAGTTCGGGTCAAGCTCCTAAAAGAAACTATGGTGTCATGTGAAGCATGAATGTTGGGAAAATTTAATGGAAGAAGAATTCAAATAGTTGAAGATTTGTTTTAGGATAGGAATTAAGCCGGCCAACTCATGTTTTTTTTTTGCTTTGATCAAACCATCATTTATGTAAATTAAGTAGGTGAATCCAAAGACGGACGGCGATACTAATTGTCCGACACATGACAAGTTTTAAGCAAATGAAAACGACACAATAACATATATGCTTTGGTTGTTAGTAGTTGAACCTGTTTTGGACATCAAACAAGATTATCTTATGTAACAATTTATTAATAAATCATCACCAATGATGCTCTTTATTTTCTTAGTTGCATACCAAAATACACTTGTAAATATCTGTAGTCTTTTACCGATAGATTTTGTTGACATAATGATTTGTCGACGATTACCTACGGATCCCAAGAAAGCACAGAAAGAAAAACGAACATTTCACTTTGTGTTTCGTTGTGCACTTGCCGAACCTATACAATGAAGTCCCAATATTTTATGATTTTTTGTCAGAAAATATGTAACGGATCACGAAATTAAACAAAAATAATTTAAACTGTCGTATAAAAACTTCATTGACCCATGAATATCTGGACGTATGTAATGAAAATAAAATAGATACGAGAAAATTAAATACATGAAAAGTAGATAGTATACAACTATACTTAAGAAGGTAGATACTATAGATGACAGATTTTGTGTATATATAAAAATAATAATAATTAATTAACGACCAATTTAATAATCCGAATGAACATTACCATATACATATAATTATAATTTAATTGAATATTCACCTGAATTTTTTAGTGACTTTGAATATAATATATAAAAACTTAAAAAAATAATAGTTTTATGAAAAATATACACCACTAGAAAAAAGGGCTTTAATGACATGCGCATAATGACACGCGTCGATTTATGACGCGCAATTATGCGAGTCATTAAAAATATGTCATTAATTTTGTAAAATTGAAGATTTATGACCCTCGTTTTTGTGTGTCGTTAAAAATGTCATAAATTGAAAAAAAAAGTTTGCATGTCATCATATTTCAGTCAAAATTAAAAACTTAACCTCCCGCCAATATATGTGTGTCAAAAAAACCTTTGACTAGTTTGACTTATATATAATAATAATAATAAAATTAATAGTACTGCAGAGTGCAGACCACAAACCCTTAACATACGCATACGCACGTTCGCAGACGCATCACCGTCCACCACCACCACGAACCAACGCCAGCCACCATCACGAACCAACGCCAGCCACCACCACGAACGCCGTCCATCACCCCGAAAGCCGGTCACCACCACGACCTTCTGCCTGGTTTTTTGAAGAATTGAAGCAAAAGTTTGAGTTTATTGAAGGATTTTATCTTCTTTGAGGTAGATTTCTTCAATTTTACCTTATTCTATCATTAATTGGCTAGGGTTTAATAAAAGAGTGTTAAGTTATTTCTGAAGCATAATTTTTTTTGTTTTATAAATGTTGAATTCTAAAGCATAATTGACAGTTCATATGAATTTTCCTGTTAATCTTATTATGGTGTTTTCAGGTATTTGTGGACCACCGTCATGGAAACCCATACGGTGATGCTTATGGTGAATTTGAAGATAACCAGGTACTAATTAAGAAAATTGTACTTTACTAATCATATGTTTTTCAATAAAAAAAAATTAACATTATTACGTTTTTGGAGCAGTTTTGTTTCACCTTACTTTGTCACGCAGCATGTGAAGCTCCTCTAGTTCTTCCTTTAGGAGGGTATACATATGGTGAAAAATGTTTGTTTCTTGCCAATGATTGGCATGCTGGTCTTGTCCTAGTGTATGTCCTTAATTCTTCAAAAAATGTGTGTTTTTTGCTCATTTTGTAATATCCGAGTCTAACATATGTATTATGCTCTAGACTATTAGCAGCAAAGTATTGCCTGTATGGATTTTACAAAGATGCCAGGAGTATTGTTGTGATACATAATCTTGCACACCAGGTATACAAATTAAATAAAATGTACATTTAGCATGATGCATTAATACTATTACTTTGTAGGGAGTTGAGCCAGCATCGACTTATAGGAATTTTGGATTGCCACCCGAGTGGTACGGAGCTTTGGGGTGGATATTTCCTACATGGGCAAGAACACATGCTCTTGACACTGGTGAAGCTGTTAATATTCCAAAAGGTGCAACTGTCACTGCTGACCGGATACTGACAGTTAGCGAGGTAATAAAAAAAGACAAAACTTCCCTCTAAGATATAAACATTTAGGATTGCTTATGTGTTTAATTGTCGTGATCAGGGCTATTCTCGGGAAATTACAACCCCAGAAGGTGGAGATGTTCTAGACGAGCTTCTCAGTAGTCGAAAGACTGTTGTTAATGGTATGTATTTTGCAGTCCATATATTATATTAACTTGTTTATATTAACATAATATAGTTCACTGGTAGTTATCATGATGCTTTAGATTGGTGTTATCACTATTTTTATTTATCATTTTACAAGTAGTCTAGTTATATGGCAATGCAGGATCACAAATGGCATTGATGTAACAGAATGGAATCCATCTCGGGATGAGCATATCCCGTCTCATTACTCTCTCGATGACCTTTCAGGGAAGGTTGTTATCTTTTCTTTCTACTGTGAAATTTATTGGGAGGTTGGACTACCAGAAAGGTATTGACATAATATTCTCGGTTGCTCCTGATTTGCTGCAAGATGATGTTCAATTTGTAAGTAAATTAACTCAAATTGTAGCACTTGTTTAGGAATTGGATCAAACACTCGACCTTCATATGAATAAAGATTAAAATATATTCAGATAATGCTTGGATCTGGAGAAAAACAATATGAAGATTGGACGAGAGCCACTGAAGCAGCGTTTAAAGATAAGTTTCGTGGATGGGTCGGGTTCAATGTTCCCATATCTCAACTGCAAGGTGAGAACTTAATATGTTTGGTATTTTTGACAGCATGTTGTAAGCCTAAATTCTGAAATTTGACTAAGTCTCATATTTTTGTTTTATAAATCACTACAAACTTTAATTATGTCTTAATAATTATATTGTTTGTAATTTTGTAGTGTCCGACTCAGCCGGGAAGTACCGAGTGTGGTTATTACGTCTTAAATTTCATGAAGGAGATCGTTTATGAAGGACTTCAAATCCTCGTTGATAACAATGTAAGTGAAATTTATTTATTTTATTATTTTTCTATTTTATTGTGGCCTTTAAGCTTAAGTATACAGCCTCTTGTTTCCTAAGCTCAAATCATTCATATTCATCTTCTGCTTAACATCCATATCATGTCGTTTTCACAAATTCTATCATTATTTTTAGTTTTTTTTTGAAAATTTTTACTTAATTTCAATATAAATTGTGGATCGATGATGTATATGAAGAAACTGCGTTATCTAGCTGTAAATTCCTTTACAGGAACTGATGATAAAATAGTCTTCCTAAGATCCGATTTTAAATCCACATATAATTTCTATTCTAATCGTTTGGTGAATCGATGATGGTTTATATATTACTGCGTTATCTATCTGTAAAATATATATACATCGAAAGTGCTTCTTTTTTTTTCACATTGATGCAAATACAAATAAAAGAATTATTTGTTGTAATTAGATGAAGTCTTTTTTAGTATTTGCTACAAGTGTATTAAATTCGTAGGTATCATGACTTTTTACCTAACGTATTTTTTTTTTAATTTTCAACTTAGGTTGGGGGAGGCAAACACAAATACACGGAGAGAAATTTCGATTCGGTTCGAGAAGATTGGTCGGCGTATACAACACAGTTTATATTTCGTTAGTGATATGTATTATACTAAATATTAACCGATACTTTTGTTAACTTAGGAATTATATGTAATCTTTTGATGTAGGATGCTTATTTTGGAAATGCAATGCATAGTTTTGTTACTATATTTTAAATTATTAATTTAAATATTATTAATTATGCAAAAAAAATAAAATTAAAAGTTATAGGATGACATGCATACATGAGTGTCGTTAATTGCTGTCGTAAACACTAGTATTGAAAGCGTGTCATAAATGCATGTCAAAAACGTGTGTCATAAATGCGTGTCATTAAATATGACACACAGAAAGCATGTCATACCCAATTTATGGCAAGGCTTCTGACACACATTTGCGTGTCATAAGGGTCCTTTAATGACACGCAATGCGTGTCATTGAAGACCTTTTTTCTAGTAGTGATAAGAATAGATCTAAGTCATTGGATCTATGATCTAGTAGTTGAGATTAGTAGGTTCAAAAAACTGTATATTTTTCTATTTACATGTTATAGTGTCTACTTAGATGGTGTGCTTTATTTTAAAACATTATCACACCTCTGTGCAAAACAATTGTTTTTTATTTAAACTATCCTCTAATATATAAAATTAATCTCTTAAATAATGTTTTTACAAATTAAATATTGGTGATGAAAACGGCTTCTTGAATGATGCCACCTATAAAATGACAACCGGTGAACCAACCAACATGTATAAAGCAAGAGAAGTCCGCCATAAAATACACCCTTGTGTTTTCTTGCCATGGACTTCATGATTTTCATAATTTTATTATTATTGTTGATTTTGGTTCCCACAATTTTCCTTTTCCAAGATAAGAAGTATAACAATCAACTACCACCTGGTTCGTTGGGGCTGCCTGTGATAGGGCAAAGCCTTAGTCTTTTAAAGGCCTTGAAAACCGACAAGGTTGATAAATGGCTTCAAGAACGAATAACAAACTATGGTGCTGTTTGGAAAGCAAGTCTATTTGGATAGCCAACCGTTGTTTTGCATGGTCCAACCGCAAATAAGTTCTTTTACACTTGTGATGGGAACCTACTCAATAGTCAACCACCGTCAATCAGTAGGATCTTGGGTTCCAAAAATATATTTGAGTTGTCCGGAAATGATCACAAACGAGTAAGAGCTGCACTAGGTGCGTTTCTTAGGATTGAAGTGTTGAAGCAACATGTTGCGAAAGTAGATGAAGAAGTCCGACACCACCTTCTAACCTATTGGCATGGGAAAAATGAGGTCCAGGTAAACAATCAAACTTGTACATATATATAAGTGTGTTACAGTACTAGAATTATTAGCATTCTAAATTATAACCATGTAGGTGCAACCCTTGGTCAAGACCTTAACCTTCAACATAATTTGCTCGCTTCTTTTTGGGATTGAAAGAGGACCGCAAAGAGAGAAATTGCTACCACTTTTCCAGGATATGATTGAAGGTATTTTATCGGTCCCAATCAATTTGCCTTTCAGTAAATACAATCGTGCGGTCGTGGCAAGGAAGAAACTTGTGCCGATGCTTATTGACCTTTTACGCAAGAAAAAAGAGGCACTTAAAGAACAAAGTCAACAACGTGGTCCTTATAAAGATCTAATCACTTCATTGCTTAGCATTCGTAGTGATGATAGCTCAACAACGATGTCTGAAGAGGAGATCATCGACAACATCATCGTAGTGATGGTTGCAGGATTTGACACAACCTCCATCCTTCTTACATTCTTCGCTAGGCTTTTAGCTAACAATAAATCTATCTACTCTACTATAGTTCAAGGTAACACAATATTCCTCTATGTTGTAATCAATTGCAAAAACATATATTAAGATGTATGCACAAGCCTCAATTACAGAACAACAAGAAATTTCAAGTAACAAAGCACCGAAAGAAGATTTAACATGGGAAGACCTCTCGAAGATGAAGTACACATGGAGAGTAGCGTATGAGATATTGAGGATAAACCCTCCTGTGACTTTGAGCTTCCGACGAGCTAAACAAGATATTGAGTATGGAGGATTCATAATTCCAAAAGGATGGCAGGTATGGACCAAAACTAATTAATCGACAAAATACCGCATATATATAAAACAATCACTTATATTGATTTTATATGATGTGTTTTTAGGTGTTGATATCTATGCCCATGACACACATGGATGATAGAATTTTCCAAAATCCAACCATGTTCGACCCAACTCGTTTTGAAAAGAACACGCCATCACCGCCACCATTTAGTTACGTGCCATTTGGAGGTGGCCCAAGGATGTGTCCTGGTATGGAGTTTGCAAAAATGGAAACTTTGGTCATGATCCATCGTTTGGTGACAACATTCACTTGGGAGCTATTTAAGAAAGATGAATCCTTTAAGAGAGTTCCAATGCCAGAATTTGATCAAGGGTTGTTAGTTCAACTCAAGCCCCTAAAGTAAACCATGGTGTCTTGTCACGCGTGTATGCTGTGATAATTAACCTAGTTCCTTTGTTTTTGTTTTAGCTCAATGTATAAACAAATTATGAGAAACACGTTTATTTAAATTTACACTATTAAAGCAAAACAATGTATTCACATATGTTCACATAGGTTTTCAAGTCATTCGGTTTACATCTATAGAATTTCCACATATTTAACAAATTAATTTAAATCTACACACCTTCTATTTTATATGACGATTAATAGACAACATTATATTTTGCAAAGTTGATGAAACTGTAGATTAAATCTTGCAAACCTAACGAAACTGGTAACTCCTTCCAATAGCCTCATGTGGAACTCAGAATCCCTTATGGTGAAAAAGGTCATTAGAAATTTTTATTTTTTTCAAATTATTAAATCTTAATAATTTTTTTCTTTATTTTGTTCATTTCTTTTTGTAACATGATGTATTTTGCAAAACTATACCAAGTAATAAAAAAAATTCAGTCACAAAATATTTTGTTCACTAATATTGCGAGTAATAACACGGTTTAATTTGTTGGTTGAATTTTTAAGTGGTCAATAGTCAAATTTGATCAATAATTTTTAAAACTTTCCACTAATTTTGTCAACCATTATAAATTTCTAATTTATCTTAATTTTATTAACTAATTCTCTTCGTTGTTAATTTGAATTAAATAAAAAGATTTGAAATCATTTAAAAAAATTATCTGTAAATACAAACCACATCCTTGCTTTTATCTTCATCTGAGATCACTCTACAATATGGTTTTGTGGATTTTTCTAATTTAGCCAGTGTTTCTTCTTTTGATCTTATATTTCTCATATGTTTTCTTAGATGTTCATACAATAGTTATCAATAACTAGATAGCATCTGCCGCGGTTGCGGCGTCAGCGCAATTTCGCGAATTTGGTCGATATAATTTAATTTCGTAATGACAACAACACTAAGTCCAAAAAATATTTCTATGAGCACCTAAAACAATATCTTCACACTTACAACTTATTATCAATGTGTCACAAATAAGCTTTGTATCAGTTAGCTTTGTTACAATACTGACACTAAACCCAACAATTAAATTAGTAAAAGGGTGTTTATTCGGTCGGTAAAACCAAGCGTTGCGCGGCGAGTCAACGCGAATTCCCTTGGTTTTAGCTATGTTTATTACGATACAACTAAAAAAAACTTGTATAGCTTATGATACAACAAAAAATATTTAAAACGACGTTTATACGGTCGTAAAACTCAAGCGTTGCGGCTGCGAGCCGATGCGGATTTTTTCTATTTAATAACGTTCGTTGCTGTACCGAAACTATAAAAACAAAAAAATTATATTATATACTATAGATAAATATCAAGTTGTCGGTGCCACAAAATTCAGTGTAGCCAAGCTTCACTATTTATCTATACAATGTAGCAAACCAGTCGCGTTGCGGCGACGGGGCGCAAATTCATGTTGGTGTCATTTAAGTTTGTTACAACACCAAGACTAAATAAAAATTAAGCTTGTAAAGACCCAAAAGAGTATCGAAACACATACAACTTCTAATCAAAGTGACAAGAATTTGGTTGCCATCGATTAAGTTTGTGCCCATATATGCTTAAACCCTAAAAGTAAATTACTAGACATCCAAAATAGTATTGAAACTCGTATAGCCTATGATACGAAAATTACATATTTAAAAAGATGCTTATTCGGTCAGTAAAAGACGGACATTGCAGTGGCGAGTGAATGTGAATTCGAGCGGCATCGGCTACGTTTGTTATGGTAACAGAACTAAACCCAAAAACTAATTTCATCAAGTTAACATATTTAAGAAAGCACGGGCGTTGCGTCGGCGAGTTGACGCGAATTCGCTCGGTATCAGTTAAGTTCATTATAAGTATGGAACTAAACCTAAAAACTATTATCATATTTTGTTTATTAAAAAAACCGTACTTTTATACATAAATAGATAATAAAAACACATAGAATAACTAAAAGAACTTGTAGCCAAGGAACTTGATTAAGAAAAAAAAACAAATTGATAACAAGGTGATTCAAACTCATACAAATAACTCTTTTAAAGAGTTACCAAGAACAGTTTAAGCCATCAGACCAAACTATCAATTTTATTTTATAATGTAATTAATTATAAGTCAAACAATTGGTGCTAAAAAGAATTATTGTGCCACTGATAAATTGGTATTTATCTAATATATATAATTAAAGTATTTGATTGTTTGTTGGTACTTCACTTGCAATCCTTACAAAATCCCAAATTGGATCTATAGTTTCTTTCTTGTCTTTTGTTTGTATATTTTCATATTCTTAAAATGGTTGTTGTAACCTAATTTGTTATTTAAACATGATCTGACTTATATTTATTAGACAATTAGGATTATATGTTTTAAGCTTGCAGTAGGTGATGTTCTGTTTGATCCTCACAATAATAACTATAATCATGTGTTATTTATTCAGGTCTCAGGTCTTAGGATGATGAGAGGTTGAGGAGGTGAAAACAACAGCTACTTGGAGTTGTTAATCGAGTTGAAGGTATATGTTATTTTTATCAGAATTTCACATAATAGTATAATTCACTGGCTTACTTTACAACCCATGAATGCTTGGCCAGACTACATCTTTTGTCAACATAATTATTTATTTTAAGTAATATTATAACAAATTTCAAATGATATAACACCATAACTAATTTGAATTTTCAAGTTTCACCTAGTTGACTTTATACATTAATCCATATATTTTTAAACATTTTATATTATATATGTATATGGAAACAACTAATCAAGGTTAAATATATTCGATATTAGTTTGAGGCTTATGTATTACATGGGTAATTGATGAAAATTTTAAACTTCAACTCTTGAAAGTGAAATACAGTCAATAAATTGGCCATATATTGTTAATACAATCACAATTTTCATTAAAATTACGAAAATTACATAACAAAGATTACACAAATACGTTACAAATAAGTAAAAACTTCCTTCTACACTATATATGTGATTATATTAGCAAGTATACATTGTTTATCAAAAATCAAAATCTTTAGTTCATGTCTGCTTTTAGCTCTCAATAAGGTAACATATAGGTCTACTTATAACTCTTGATATAGCCACATATAGTTGTACGTATAACAAAAAGGTTCTTCAAGTACGTACCAACTCTAGGTAAATGATAATATATCCATGAAACTAATAAAAAAAATATTCATATACATAAAATATCATACATATATTTTAATCAATTAATATGATGTCATTTGAGAACATATGCTCATGTTTATCCAAAAAAAACATGATTATCCCAAAAACATATTATGTGAACTTTGATGATATAATTATTTTTAAAAATCTTTAGAATTTGAAATTGATTGATCATGATAAGTTTGCTGTCAATAATATTCTGTGTATGATAAATTTTTAATTGATTTTATAATTTACAATTAACATAACCACAATCTTTGTATTTGTATAAAAATAAATTAATAAGTTAATATAATATTGATATTATGTAGATAACCGATGAAAACGATATTCTAGGTTTCAATATACTAAATGAATTTTGGAAAACGAAAATAGTGAATGGGATTGAAATAATTTTTTGGTTTAAAATTTTGAATGCTTTTAATTTAATAATTTATCTTATAAGACATATTAAATTAAATATATTTAAATGTATAAATCAAGTCATAAAATATATGTTTTCAAAGCATTTTGGTCTGAGTTATGAAAAAAAATATTAAAAACTATATATCGATCTTCTTATTGCTAAACCATTTATACTACATAAAAAAGTCATATAAATAAATTACATATAGTTCATTTAATAATTCGTAATACATATAGATTATAATTATAATATTCAACTTCAATTACTTAGTGCTAAACACCAAGATATATATATATATATATATATATATATATATATATATCACAGGTATTCTCCATGATTGCAATATTTATACAAAATGTTTGTAGAAAATTAAGAAAATACATATTTTTCAATTCAAATACATATGAGAAAATTTTAAATTCAAATTGAAACAAATCTTATATAAAAAATTATGCATCGCTGCTCGAATCCCAGCTTAAAAACAATTTGTAGTTTACCATATAAATTCAAATTCTTCGACAATGATGCACCCTTAGTTTTTTTTTTTTTTTTGCAATTCTTTGTGACTTTAAAATTTTATTCTAACATGCCCGCAACTTCAGTTTTGATATTTCGTTATTTCACAATTAATGTTAATGAATGAATTGGTTAAAATTTACATTAATAAACATAAACTTGAGTCTATATATTGAAATGTTTTAAAATATAAAGACCATATATTGAAATTGGTTGTAAAAAAGGTGAGGAGAGCTATGAGATTGATAAGTGGCAATAATGGTACTCTTTTATTAGAATAGATAGGTTTTAAAGTGTTTGAATTTTATTGCTTTAATCTCGGATATTCAACCCTTTTCGAACCTGTAAATCGTATCTCTATATTTTATAAATATGACATTTGCATTTAATTAAATTTATAATATATATATATATATATGACGCTATATATGACATTTTAAATATTTCATATGTGTGTATGACATGTAATATCCTAGTATTATTAACAAAAGGGTAAAGTTAAAATACAAAGAACAATAAAAATGAGAAAGATGAGAATGAATCTAACTCATTGATATTTACTTGAATGGTAGAGATAAACTTAAGAGAAAAATTGATGGAAAGAGTATAAAGGTAATAACACACTTTTGTTGGCTTTCTCTATCCACATGTAAGACACATGTCAGCCCCGTAATCATTTTAAATGCCCATAACTTTTTCATACAACACTCTATTTAAAAAAAATTTACCATAATAACAAACGTTTTTTTGTCTTCAATATGAGTATCATATTATTATATAAAAATTAAACAAAAAATAGTGGGTTTTTATATATTGTGTTATTGGTTGTTCATTATGTTTTTAATTGAGTTTTTCTATGCATTATGTTATAAATTTTGGTTATTGTGTATTTCAGTTGGTACTCATATTAAAGATAACAATTAAAACAAAGATTATATTATTGTGTATTTTTCATATCATTATGTTTTAGTCATTATGTAATACGTTCATTGTCTTTTGTTCGAGATTGACATGTAGCATTCACTTAACTTGAGGAAAATAGTATTACATTAATTGTGTATTAAGTTCATGTCATTGTTTAATATGTAATTTCCATTGTATTTTATGTTTTAGGTCATTGTGTTATATGTATTCACCATTGTGTTTTACGTTTCAGGTTATTGCGTTATATGTATTCACCATTTTGGTTTACGTTTATGGTTATTGTGCAATATATATATTCACCATTGTTTTTATGTTTTTATATAATTTTTTGTTATTTTATCATTATATTTACATGTTATTATTACACAACGATGTTATTAATATTAGAAAAACACAATGATGGTTTGAACTTTGAAACACACAATGACATAAAAAACATAGTGACAAGAAAAGACACAATTACATAAAAAAAACACAATGACGTAAATTTCGTTTTAATTTTTATATAACAAATTCATACTCATATTAAAGATAAAAAAACGCTAGTTATTATGGTGATTTTTTAAAAAAAAAATATCATATGAAAATGTTATAGACGAATAATTAAGTATATAAAATGTTTTAGAGTCAACGTGTTATCCAGCCTGTGTTACTTAAGTATTTTATAAGTTGTTTAATTGGTAACGAGGATTAGATGATTGAAGATGGAGGATATATACAAAGATGTAAATTAATGTTCTCAAAGTTAAACACTTTTGTATCTTTAACGGGTGTTTGAAACCCGAATTTTGAATATAATATCATATTATAAAATTAAAGACTTCCGCTTCACATATACTCTAATATATTTACAAAATATGTACCAATGTTAGTCATAAGCCTAGGCCCATGTAACCGGCATGACACTCATCGTTTGCAAATATTTTGTGAGCCTCGTATTCTGCGAGGCATGACAGGCGCATGACGATCCTGGCTATACGACAACAAGGGGTCGCCTGCGGTGACGTTGATCTATGGGAGCAAAGAGGAAAGGAGACAAGTTCATGTTTCTTTTGGCCTCTGCAATTCTCATCTGTTGAAAGCTCATCAGTCTGACCAAAATCTAGAACCTAATCTGTCTATTCAACCATTAAAAGCTCTTCTGGCCAAAACCTAGAATTTAATCCATCTATAAGGCTATGTGTATGGGAGAGGCTACAAATGGGGGCGAATTGTGACACGTGGCGCCCAGTTAGCATGGGGTGAGAATTTGTTTTTGGGGTGTAATGGTGTAGGGGCTACAAATTGGGCCCACAATATCTTTTTTTATTATTTTCTTTTTATAATTAAACTAATCAAATAAAAACCAATTTCTTCAAATAATTAAATAAAAATACATTAAAATTAAAAAGAAATACAAAAAAAATACATAACTAAAATATAAAAAAACATATAGCTCGGTTGGCGTACATGTTTAGGTTCGGGTCGGGAAATTGAAACGGATAGCTCGGTTGGTTTAGGTACATCGGGTTCCATTGTAAGTTCACGTTCGGTTGATTTTGCGAACCATGGTGTTGATCGAAAGGAGGGAATGGGTGGTTCGGTTGGTTCGGGTTGTTTCTAGGATTCATTTTGCATATACATATATACACACATACACAACATATATACATATACATATACATATACATATATCACACACAACATATACATATATATCACACACACAACATATATACATATACATACATATATATACACACACAACATGTAATAAAATAATAATATTTCTTCTTCTTCCACGACGATAAAAACACCCCGCCCCCTGCCCTTTTTCGCCCACTTATCACCGGGGGGGGGGGGGGGGCGGTGTTCGCGCACATTCTCTCCCCAATTCGCCCAAACCCGAGCCCCACTACACATGGCCTAATTTCCTTAACAAGCTTTTTAATGGACCAGACCATTTAATCTAATAAATATTATTTAACTAAATAAATAGCTATTATTTATTTCTTATTTAATTAGCATTAATTAATTAAATAACTTGTTGGTCATAAACACTAACTAAATAACTTTTATTTAATATTATACTATATGATTGCTCGCGTGGTGTGGCGATATGTTTAAACACAAACCATGATAATCATATAACAATTATGGGTGTTCATGGCTCGTTTGAAACTTTGAAATCGTTTAAACTTTATATGTTGAATGGATTTGACTTTTGTATTATTCGGTATTAGATATGTTTTATTATATATATTAGATATAGTTAAAATATAATTGGATAAAGTCTTATGTAATAAGAGTAAACATGGTTATACAACTTTAAATTAGCTCCATTCTGGTATGATATTTTGAAATCTTTGTTCTTGTAATTATTTTGTCTCCTAGAACTTCCATTAAGGTTTACCCTTTATGTGGTTAAGATTATCATTGTTCCTATTATGATCCTCTTACGTAACTTGTTTTGTTGGTAGTTAGTTAGAGTTGAATGTATAGCTATATTAATAATTCTTGTTTTAACCTCAAGCTATTATCAAAGCTCAAAACTGTGAAATCAGACTCCTCTAGTTACTAATGGTTATGCTCACAAGCTTAATTTAAAAACCGTTAAATTTGGGTCGTGAATACCTCTGCATAACATCTTAATTATTTTAATTAAAAAAAAGTTATAGCAATACCATACTCATATTAAAGAAATAAAATGCTCGTTTTTATAGTGTAATTTTTTAAGAAAAATATTAGCATGTGTGAAAAAGTTATAGCCGTTTAAAATAGGGATTCAAGTTGATTCCGCCATTTCTCCATAGGGACGCAAATTGTACCTAACTCCAATTTTAATTATTTAAAATGGGTGAAATATGGATTGGGATGAAAAATGACTACTTTTGCGCTTGAAGGACAGACTAGGCTGAATAAGTGTGAAAAATCAGCAAATAAAGCATGTAAGTGGTGAAGAATAAAGAGCGAATCAAAGGACCAAGCTATATCTAGATGCGATAGTTATGTCACTAAATTGATAAGATTATATATAACTAGTAGTGTTCCCTGCGGTTGCGCAGGAAACTCGGCAATGAACGCAAGCATTAAAACATCAATATACAAACACATCGTGAGGACTATCACTTCGACAAAAAAGAGTTTATCTATATTAAAAGAACTTTGTTCTCGGTATACAAACACATCGAACCGCTATTACTTCGACACAAAAGTTTTTTTTATTTAAATATTAAAAGAACTTGATAGGTATTGGTTCGGCTCATTAAGATACCAAGGCGATATCAACACTCGTTATATAGCTTACAATACAAAAAAGATACTCTATTGTGTATACAATTCCATTTTAATAAACCTTATACACTTTAATGCAGATAAAGTCCGTTTTAAGGATATGGCGTGGATGTGTTAGCGGACAAATTAAAACAATAAAAGTTATAGTGGTTAATATGCAAAGTAAACAAATTTTGAAAAAGATTAAGAAACAAATTAAAAACATTAAAACTATGGGGGCTAAAGTGCACACTATAGAAATTTCTTGTAACAATCGATGTTGTTTACTTTTCTTTCAACTAAAATTACAAAATTACCCTTGTTACTAAAGCTAAATTACAAAAAGTTCATGTTACTGTAGCTTTAGGTTTCTAATTATATATAGTATAATGTGTTTCCATGTTCTGTTATCTGCCTAGCTATATGACACACATGGATGATAACATTTCCAAAATCCTACCATGTTCGACCCAACTCGTTTTGAGAAAAACACACCATCACCACCACCTTTTAGTTACGTGGCATTTAGAGGTGGGACGAGGATGTGTCCTGGACTCCTGGTATGAAGCTAGCAAAAATAGAAACTTTGGTCATGCATGATTCATCGTCTAGTGACAAGATTCACTCGGGAGCTACTTAATTAAGAAAGATGAATCCTTCAAGAGGGTCCCAATGCCAGAATTTGATCAAGGTTGCAAATTCGGGTCAAGCCCCTAAAAGAAACATTGGTGTCGTATGAAGCTTGAAGGGTGGTTTGACACTAAGCACTTCATGTTATTAAATCTAGAAACTGCTGCAATGATTCTAATATACCATTTCCGATATGACTGTAAAGATAACACTACACACGTCCCATTAAAAGTGTCATGGTTTGAATTATTATTTTTTTGCTTACCAAATGACAATAATGCCCTTTGGAATTGGGTCCATCAATATTGTTTATTAGTGTTAGTTGTGTGTGTTTAAGGATAAACTTGAAAATTGGCTAATACATTTTGAAAGTAGACATTTGTAATGAGATAAATAAAAAAGAAAATATGGACACTTTTAGTGGGACAAAAAGTGTTATAATAATAACAATAAAATACATTTTTTTTTGCTTTTTTTATCCTTGGACAAAAGTCACAAAACAGAAAGTTGTGATACTCACTTGGATCGATTGTAGGTTTTGTAGTTTGCAACTGCATCAAGAAATATGGAGAAGCTGGCTGAATCCAAAATCTACACATTGTAAGTGTGCGGGCTTTAAAAAACACAGTTTTGAATTTTTTCATTGTGGTTTGCCTATGAGTTTGGCATAGTTTCTCTAATTTCAAGAAAAAATAAATTGACTTGGCTAGAACTCATGTATCATACGGGTTCAATAAAGCATAACTTTAGAAAAACGATTACTCTAGAAATATAAACTCTATAAATAGAGAAGATCTAAAGCCCGAAACAAAAGTTAATTATTTAAATAAATAAATCTTTAAACCTTACGTCCCATTTTTAATATGATAATACAAAGATCGAATAGCCCGATATATGTGTTGTTCGCTCTTATTATTCAATCTACACAGAATATTTGCAAAACTTTGAAACCAAAAAGAGACAAGTAAGGCTAAAATATGATGCAAGACAAAGTTTAAGCATCAGAAAACGACATCATAACATATATGCATGGATGTTAGTAAATGACGAATTATGATTTTTTTTTCGAACGGTGACTTTTATAGTGGATGTTAATCAGCCACAGCTCTCAGGCGAGAGCCCCAACCGCCCCACTCGGGCCAAGACTACGTTGTCTTAACCGAAACCACGCCTGGCATCCGAGTTTGGCTAGGCATTCCACGAGAAAATTTCGAGCCCCCTGCCACTTGACAGGAGTTGTCCGCCCACAAGAGCAGGCTCTCTGGGAAGGGACACTCTAATAGAAAACTCGTGTCGCCATCAAGATTCGAACCTGAGAGGCCAATGGCATCAAGCTCATTTAACAATTAGCAGCAAAAAAAATGATTAAATTTTGGGATAATTAGACCGTTATATATGCATTTGCACTAAAATGTTAATATATACTAATTATTGAATGATTAATACAACTTGTAATTATTCCCTTGTTGACATCGAACTCTAAATATTTTAAAATTTCTATAAAAAAATTAGATGGACAATAAACAAATTTAAAATATAGTTAGATAATAATACAGATTCGTGTTCCGGAAAATTTGATGAAAAATGGATCTCTTCCGGTGATGCCATTTACATAAAATGATAATTAGCTTGTGTATATATACATTGAATTCTGATCTTATATTACCTTGTGTTTTATTTCTAGTCATGGTTTTTATGACTCTATTAATATTTTTATTGTTGATTTTGGTTCCCACTTTTTTCCTTTTACAGCAAAAGAAGTATAGCGATCGACTACCCCCTGGTGCGTTGGGGCTGCCGGTGATAGGACAAAGCCTCGGCCTTTTAAAGGCCTTGAAGACCGATAGGGTCAATAAATGGTTTCAAGAACGAATAACATGTCACGGCCCTGTTTGGAAAGCAAGTCTTTTTGGATACCCGACGGTTGTTTTGCATGGCCCAACCGCAAATAAGTTCATATACACTTGTGATGGGAACCTACTCACCAACACTCAACCACCGTCGATCAGTAGGATCTTGGGTTCCAAAAATATAATCGAGTTGTCTGGCAATGATCACAAACGAGTAAGAGCGGCCCTGGTTTCGTTTCTTAAGCTTGAAGTGTTGAAACAATATGTTGCAAAAGTAGACGAAGAAGTTCGACACCACCTTGTAATGCATTGGCATGGTAAACATGAGGTCCAGGTAACAATAATCTATCCTTCTCATAATTAGCATTTGAAATTTAATACAATATTCAACTGTTATGTGAATTGTGAAGTATTGATTAGAACACTTGTTAAACTCAAATTTGGCTTTAATAAATTTATAATATAATTACTTATATACACACACACACATTGCATCAGATTTTATCATTTACTTATTCTCTAAAATGACCAGGTGCAACCCTTGATCAAGATCTTAACCTTCAACGTAATTTGCTCGCTTCTTTTCGGGATTGAAAGAGGACCCAAAAGAGAGAAAATGCTACCACTTTTTCAAGATATGATTGAAGGTGTGTTGTCGATTCCAATAAGTTTTCCTTTCACCAAATACAATCGAGCGATCATTGCAAGGAAGAAGCTTGTGTCGATGCTTATACATCTTATACGCGAGAAAAGAGAGGCCCTTAAACAAAATCAAAAAAGTGACCCTCATAAAGATCTAATCACTTCCTTGCTTAGCAATCGTGATGACGACAACTCAACAATGATGTCTGAAGAGGAGATCGTTGACAACATCATCGTTGTGATGATTGCTGGATATGATACAACTTCCGTCCTTCTTACATTCTTGGTTAGGCTTTTGGCTAACAATAAATCTATTTACTCTACTATAGTTCAAGGTAACATATGTTTGCCCTCATTTTGTTACAAGCATTGCAAAATCACATGCCAAAATATATCCATTGATCATGTCATATATAGTCCGGGCCTATGCTTATACATACATAATGTTTATGTACATATAAGCCGTCTATCAAACTAAGACATATATTTGAGATTGCAGAACAAGAAGAAATTGTTGGTAATAAAGCATCCGAATACTCTTTAACATGGGAAGACCTCACCAAGATGAAGTACACATGGAGAGTAGCAACCGAGATGATGCGGATAAACCCTCCTGTGACTTTGAGCTTTCGACGAGCTAGACAAGATATTGAGTATGGAGGATTCATAATTCCAAAAGGGTGGCAAGTATGATATAACTGATTAATCAATTAGGACTGAGGACACAAAACATCATTACACAATTAATCACTTATAAATGATTTCATATTATGTTTTTCCAGGTGTTGTTATCAGCCTCCATGACACATATGGATGATAGCATTTTCGAAAATCCAGCCATGTTCGACCCAACTCGTTTTGAGACACAGGCCCCACCACCACCTTTTAGTTACGTGGCGTTTGGAGCTGGGCCTAGGATGTGTCCTGGCATTGAGCTCACAAAAATGGAAACTTCAGTCATGATGCATCGTCTGGTGACCGGATTCACTTGGGAGCTAATTAAGAAAGATGAATCTTTTAAGAGGGTTCCTATGCCAGAGTTTGATCAAGGTTTGTTGGTTCGGGTCAAGCCCCTAAATGATTTAACTTAGCGATGGGATTCACCTATTTTTCCTTATGGATTTACATATGAAGTTCATGTGGTGCTATATATACTTTCTTTAGCCAAGAACTAGTCCACATGGTAGGTTTACCTATGGAACTATTAAAGATTATGATGATTTATTTAAGATAATCAAATGACAACTTGGATATGAGTATTGTTTTTACCCTTATTTGCACGAGGCTGTATAAAATATTGTGTGCAATAATCAAGAAACGCTCTGGCTTTGTTAATAAAAGGTCTCATGTTAACCCCTTATTTGCATGGGGTAAAAATGTAGAGTAAAATATGGAGGAGTGACTATGTTTTAACTATTAATTGTGTTTAGACAAATTAAATCTATGAATTACAAATAAAGTAATGCGAAAAGAAAGATACGTGTTTCATTTGAACAAAAAAAGAGCTCATCGGGTGGCACCGCACCCTTGACTCGTGTCATATGTGGGTTTGGAACTATATTAAGACATAATATTATGCACTCCACACGACCACACCCCTAACCCAACTTATATATCAAAACATAGTAGTTAAGTCTTCATTTTTTATTAAATTTCAATTATATTGTATGATTTATATATCAAAACATAGAAACTACCCCCTACGACATTAAATCTACCTTGATAGTAACAAGTTGCCAAAAATAGTAACTTGTTGTGTCAACATTAAGATTGAAAACAAGTGAAAGTTGAGGGTTTGAAGTCGTGGCTGTGAGAAAGAGCAAGGAAGTGGGTTCCGAACCGGTTCCGGGTTTTAAAATGAGACCGGGTAGAAAATGAGACCGGTTCCAGTTAGGAACCGGGTCGGTTCCGGACCCGAACCGATGGCCTGAAATGTCAACTAAGTGGAACCGGGTAGGGTAGGAACCGGGACCGGGTTTTACGTAAAAACCGATTCCGCCTGTTTTTTTTTTAAATTCAAATAATAGAGCCGTTAGAAACCGGTTCCAACGGCTATATAGCCGTTTTTGACCGTTGGAACCGGTTTTTTTACTATATAAAGCTTACCAACTTACTATAAATAGCAAGGTGTTGTGTGTTGTTAGTTAAACCACTTTCAAAACTATAAAACACACTCTAAATCACAATTAAGGTTAAACCGACAAAAAATGGCAACTAACGACGACGTTGTTATGGTGATCGAAAGAATACGACGCCCCGATGTTTGGGTTCATTACGATTTGTGTGTCATGCCGACTCACAAGAGATGGCTCGGTGCAAGTACTGCTCGAAATTTCTGAAAGCGAGGTCGAACTCCACCTTACGAAAGCATACGAATAAGTATTGTCGTGAGAAAAAATGTTTGGATGCCAAGAAAAAGGAAGCGGGAGATTCGTCCGGCTCTACAACTCAAGCATCTACCGCCGGTAACAACGCTTAATCGTTGTAGAACGCCGGATTAAAACGACGGACGTTGTTTTTTAGTTTAAGTTGTTATGTTTAGTATCGTTATGTTTTAATAATGTTTGTAATAGTTATTGTTTAAATAAATAAAATGTTCGTCGTTATTAAAAAAGTAACAAAAAATTAATTATGACTAATAAGAAATAAACATTTACTAGTAATAAACAAAACAAAAGTAGTTATTAAACAAATCAAAACTAAATATTAGTTGAACTTTGATCATGTTACAAATGATTTTACTAAAATAAATAAAAATTACAACTCTTCTTCGTCTTCACCCTCGTCTTCTTCACCACCCGAATTATCGGAAGAAAGCCCGTCCCCCGCCTCCTCATCATGAATAGGACGCTCTATTGGTATTTGAGCATATGACAAGTTGAGTTCCAACGGGTTGGAACGTCCCAATTCGGCCCCAAATACTTCCTTTCAACCGACTTGCAATAGTTCTTATATTCAAGATGTCTTCTTTTACCACTTTTGAAAACATCTTGTAACATAAGTCAAAAGAATTTTAAATCTTCACAAATGTTTTCATTGTCGAGACTAGGGCTGGCAATTGGGTACCTGCTTAAGACACGATAAGACCTGTTAATCAAAAGAGTGCGGTATGTGATTTTTTTATTTTCTTAAATAATGAAAATTAGTAGGCTAGACTCCACCATTTCCCCTTATTGGTACATAAAACTTAAAACTGTCTTATAGTCATGACATATAAAGTAGTTAAACGATTCGTATTCAAGTTTGATATTTGTGTTAGCGCGTCGCTCCTTACCTGTTACACCTGTTAAGACACGATTGCCAGCCCTAGTCGAGACCTTTTTGGACAACCAAGTTGATGATATGTGCAACACATCGAACATGAAAAAAATTCCCGTAACAAGGTGGTGAATATTTAATAATAAATTTTCCGGCCGCCTTAGTATTGTTTGATGCGTTGTCAACCGAAATCGAAAATATTTTATTTTTCAAGTTGTAAGTCGTTATAACTTCATCAACCAATTCAAACAATTTTTCGGCGGTATGTGAGAACGGGAAGTTATCAAAAGCGATGGTGCGTTTCATCATTTGCCATGTCACCGGATCAACCCAATGAGCGGCGACACATATGTATGATTCGGGTAACCCGTGTGGTGCCAACCAAACATCGGTAGTTAAATTAACCATCGCTTGTAAAGAATGAAAAAACTCGATTAACTCTTTTTTAGCACACTCCCACAACTTGATACAATGATGTCTTAAGGTAGTACGACTTACATGTGTGTATCGCGGTTGTAGAGTTTCTCGAATCAACGACGTCAAATCCAGGTCGTCAAAGTGGTTAAACGGCAAACCTCGTTGAATAACGAAATTTGCCATTCTATCTTGAACTTGATTCGTGTTGTAACGAAATAGTGTACCATCTTTACCCAAGTCAACTTGATCGGTTGCGCCAATGCCTTTCAAGGCCTTGCAATATGGCTTCTCGATGTGTTTTCTCAAAGTCGAGTTGGAATCGTGCTTTAATTGTGTTCCACATAGTTTGCAACGAGCCTTTTGATCACCTTCGATATTGACAACCAAATCCCAATTCTTCCATACGTCTTGCTTGCGGTTATGGTCGACGACCGCAAGAACTTGTGGGTCATCTATAGCACGAACCGGTTCAATAAAAACGCTTTTCTTAGCCTTGTTGTTAGTTTTTTTTGGTTGGTGCCATAGTATTATTGAGTCGGATGGTCGGGTTTGCTAAACGAGAAGTATTTTAGTTTGTTTTTGAGTTTGGTGGTGAAACAAGGGGTGGAAAACAATTTATATAGAGGTTTCGGGCATCAAAAACCGGTTCCAATGACTCATGTGTATTTTAAGTAGGACTGGTAATTTATACACGAGACATGAATACACGACACGTACATACACGACTTTAGCAGGTAACAGGTAAGGCCTTAACAGGTTTCGTGTACTAAACAAGTAGACACGAAATACCTGTTAATTATCGTGTCTAAACAGGTATAATACATGTTTACTTGTTAGGTACCTGTTAATACATGGTTATTTTTAAAATTTTATATATATAACTAGGCTGTATGCCCGTGTGACACACGGGCCCGATAAAAATAGATGTGAATACATCAATTGTGAAATTGTAGTATAGTTAATGATATATGACAATAATATTAAAAAAAATATATTGCAAGTTTATAAACACTTCTTTGTATACAACATTTGATGTTGTATTTGAAAGATTACCATCATTAGCTAAAACAACAACTTTGATACCATCTCGTCGTGTAACTCTTGATAATGCAACATACAATTGGCCATGAGTAAAAACTGGTTTTTTCAAAAACAAACCAACTCTTGATAGTGACTGTCATTGACTTTTGTTTATGGTCATTGCAAAACATACGGCAAGGGGGAATTGTCTTCTTTGTAGTTTAATGTGCAGTTTTTTGTTAGTAGGTATCTAAGTAATTCTTGGAATATAATGACGATCTCCAATGTGACTTCTGGATATAATTTCTATTTGTATAACATGATTGCCCAATGACACCACTTTTAATCTAGTTCCGTTACACATGCCACTTTTTTTGTCAATATTTCTTAGAAGCATTACAAGAACTCCCACTTTTAATATTAATTTATGGTTTGGCAATCCTGAAGCTTTGATTCCATTAAGAATATCGGGTGAGCACAAACTTTCATCTAAATTCTGATTGATCATCTCTTTTAGACATATACTATCTGAACTTAGATATTCTCTTTGATCACCAGAAAACATTGATAGCAACCTATCATTAATTTCTTGAACAACATCATTTTTCGGAGCAAGTATTGCTCTTTCATGAAAGAAATTTTGCTTGTTGAAATTATCGAGAATACATGGATATACGAAGTCTATTAGATCCGATATGGGATCGTCTGAATCCTTAATGAGAAGGTCTTCCGGTATATCTATAATTGCTTCACATGTATTGTGACCACCAATATTACCCTCCCCTATATCCAAAAACCCGTATTGCAAATTTCGTTGTCTTTTCTATATCAAGTGAGTTGTTTGAATCGAACAATCTCAAATTCTTTAAGGACCTTGCAATGTCTCCAAATGTATGACGAACTTAAAGAGGCATTTACAATCTGTTGTCTACTTCCACCAGAACAGGTAATATTTGCTGAAAATCTCCTCCAAAAACTATAACCGTTCCACCAAATGGTAATTCAGATTGAAATATGTACTTTAATGATCTATCCAAAGCTTCAAACCCATGTTTATGTACCATTGGTGCTTCATCCCAAATAATGAGAGACGTTTCATGTAATAAACGTGCAAGATCACTATCTGGCTTTATGTAACAAATTGAATCCTCAACTAAATTTATTGGAATGTTAAACGAGAGTATGTTGTTCTTCCTCTTGATAGTAATAAAGATGCAATTTCACTTGATGCAACACTTAAAACAACGTTGCCTTCATATCTTAAAGATAAAAATGCAGACAACGTCTTCCAAAGAAAAGTTTTTCCCGTCCCACCGTAACCATAAACAAAAAATACTCCTCCTTTCTTGTTACAAACCTCTGTGATGATTTCTTCATATATAAGTCTTTGTTCGCCGGTTAGTAAAGAAAAAAGGTTACCAAACTCTTCGTTTAGCACTTGCCTATCGTATGCCAACTCCTCACTTAGTAGAAGATTTTTTGCAGAAGATATAGAATCATCATCAGGAAAAGTCATGGTTGAAAACCTTTTTAGACTTGAGTTATTTATAAGGAGAAACTTTTCAAGTTAAAACAATGTAAGGTTCTTAATTTGTTCTTCAGTTAGAAGTAAATCTGAAAGTGTTGGTCAATTTTCATACATCAGATAAATATATTATTTTTTAACAGTAACAACAATTTGTATATATAAAAATATAATTGTTGATACCTGGTCGCTTTAAAATTAGACGTTGATTATAGAGAATGCCATCTGATAGGTAAGTCCACGTTCTTTCCCATACAACTTCAGGTCTAGACATACTTTCTAACGTTAACATTGTAGCGAATAAACTTCGTAAATAATAACCAGTGCATGAGAAACTTGCTTCTGATATTGCTTCAACGTATTCATTGTCATCGTCAAAAAGGCCATATGCATGACATGCATCTCTAAATGTAGGATATACTACATTGTTGAATGTTTTAATTTCATCAAATGTTCTTGGATCCTTTACTTTGTTTAGCAAAATTCTTAAATAATACGCTTCACCAAGAAAGGGAGAAACAACATGAATTCTACCAATTGAAAACCCTATTTTCCTTCTTTCCCACTTACGTTCATCGATCTTCCAAACAAACTTGGTAGGAAATTCAACATAACTTAGTTTGCGTGCTTCTGGGTAAGATTGATTAGATTTCATCCATTCTAAAAACATTGAAGCAGCCACTGAAGGTTTATCCAAGACATCTTCTATCTCATCAGAGTCTTCATATATAACCTGTTGTTGTCTCGGTAGATGAAAAGGAAGCCTGATGACCGAAGGCTCCTTGTAATGAATGTCATACGAGAAAATTCTCCATGATCCTTTGCATGCAGATATTTATCTACAACTGTAGTAGTCTTTTATTTCATCTACCGATTCCTGACGGTCATATTGTTGATTGCTTTGTACAAAACAAATAGAATCCCTATCTTGACCTTTGTTTATATATTTAAACAAATATTTTATTAAACCAGCTTGATTGCACCACTCCACATTGATGTGAGCCTTATATCTTTTTAAAAGTGTTTTGTTATACGAAACAACACTTCTGTTATCTAACATGACATTTGACTTGTCAACAAAACGTCCATCATTGCGTCTTCTGTATACTAGATAACCTTCACCATCTATGCTTGTAAATTCACGGATTTTTTTTTGGAATTTTTTGAACACTTTTTATCAACCATGCATGGACAGTTGATATTTTCAATGCCACAAGGACCATGAATCATAAACTCCTTCACAAGATAATATAATTCTGGATCTTCATTTTTATCTGGTATTTCAGCATAAATGAATGGATATGTATATGTATATGTAAACACAACACATGGTTCAAAATGTTACCTACAAAAATTGCTTTTGAATAACCTAAGGATAAAAAAATGAGTCTAACAAATCTCATTTTAAGCTATTAGATACTATTAGTTGTAAAGATCTTTAGTATATTAATAATTTAATGTACATTACATAGACTTATTGTAACGTAGTCCATAAACACAACTGGATAACTTAAAAGAAATGACACTTGAATAACTTAAGGATATAACAAAGTGTCTATAATATCTCATTATAAACTACAAACTACTTTATTATATACTGTTGATGGTAAAGTTCTTGTGTGTATTAAATGTCATTATTTATTGGAGCCGTCATATAGGTTATGATAACCTACTCTGGAAAACCACCTGACAGGTTTACAATTTCATTATTACTTGCCATAAACCATTCTTTTATATTTATACTAATACATATGAAGTTTGTTTACTTATCACCACACATCCTCTAATACAATTCTGATACAAACTTTAACTAAATGGCGACAATAATTTCTTGGAGATTCAGTCACGACCATAACTCGTTTCTGTTGAAGATGAGTGATCATCGAAAAATAAGGATATCGAAGGTCAATGGTGTCATGAGGTTAGATTCTGATGTGCTAAGGAAGATGTATGATCTAGGTTATCCGTTAGGAGAAGATTACAAGAAACCTCAACTTCTTATGAAGAAGTTGGCTGCAAGATTTCGTCCAAATGTTGGAGAAGAAGATTGTTTCTTATCAAAAGTAAATCACTAGAAGCTTTTCGATGTTTTGGACAAGATAGAGGTTCAATTTGAGAATGGAATAACTAAGAATTTCAATCGATACGAAGGTCTCACAAGTAACAATATTGAATTTCTTGAAGATTTGCTAAGGATCCAGCCTTCTGTCAAAGAGGATACAACTATGACTGTTCAGAATTTTCTGTGCATGATGAGGTGCAGAGTTATGGATCTAAAACATATTGCTGAAAAGTATGGTGGTCCGGTTGTTTCAGATGATGAAGAATCTGATGAATCTGATGGCTATTTCTCGGAGGAGATCAAGGAAAAAGATTGGGACTCTGATGATGATTGCTTTATTTGAGGTTAGTGATATATCAAAACTTAAGTTTTAAATGTTACTATAGTTTGTATAGTTAAAAATTAAATTTGGTTACTATTATAGTTAAAAGTATATATATTTAATTAGGATGGTGTTAGTATTGTAGATAGGGGATGTTAATAAACTATTTTGGATATCTTGCCTAAAAGCCGTGGAGGGTAAATAGTGAAATAAAACTTTAAAAAAATCTTTAGTTAGTAACTGATTGGTTGAATGTTTTATAAAAACAAAACACAAAAACCATACTGTAATGACCCCTGATATGTTTTGTAAGTATCAAGTAGGTAGCATTTGTAAGTGAGTATCTGTATTTTTGTTTTGCAGATGATGTTGAATGTGGTGGCATGTATTGAAGATGGAATGCAAAACTATGTTGTCGTTGTTGAATTAATATGTTATGTGTTATGTGTTATGTGTTATGTGTTATGTTTAAGTGTGTTAGTGTTGAACTTTAAAAACCTTGTATTTTGCTTAACTTTGTGGGTTGTTTGATGTGTTTTAATGTGTTTAGGTTGATCTGAAAAAATATTTATGTTGGTTAAGTATTTGGCTTATGTTTATAAGCCTTAATGTTTAAATGTTGATGTTATATATGCAATTATAATACTTCAAATCAGTTATAGGATTACCATCATACCGGTATAGCAGACTTCGTTGTTCCGTGATTGTTGTATATTTGGTTACACTATTTGTACTTTATTTTCTTCTATACCAAGCTTGTTGACCATGCAGTCCGTCGTTTGCATTTGAAGAAAAGATATTAAATTATTAAAAATGATACATTTTGATAAAAATAGTGTAATTAGTTAAAAGGAAATTAATCTTACCGCTTTCCTTAAGTGCGAGTATTTGAAAGACTCTTGACAACACATACCTGGTAATAAAATATAAATTTGATTATATTAGTATTTGAGATTTTGATATGTAAAAAACATAATTAAAAGATGTTATACCTTTAAAATACATCATGGCCAACGTCGTGCAAACATAAACATTAACATGTTTAATATGAGAGAAGCAATTATAATGATTCAAAATAATTATAGAATTTGCATCGTACACGTATATCAGACATTGCAGAGTTGATTAAATTTTTTTGATTCTTTGTTTTCTTCCAAATAAAGCTTATTGACCATTTGCTAATTATCCATAGTTAGTGGTAATCCAGGTCGGACAATTACTTCAGTCAAAACTCCCTTGTTTGCATTTGTCACGTATCATTTGTCAAAATTTATGAAATTAATAAAAACTTACACATCTTGATACAAAAGAGTCTAATCAGTTAAAATAAAATAAGATTTGATTTTTGAAGAGCCGTACCTTTAAATAAACGGTTAATTGTGACGGAATGCAATAGAATGTGTTGTAAATTCTATAGCATAATGCTTGTATGGCTGAAATAAAAACAGATTTGAATGAATTGACCACAGACATATCTGTTAATAAATATAATTATTTGGTATTTGGCTTAGAAGGGGTAAATTGGTCATAGTATTGATTTCTAACTACCTTTTGAGAGTATTCTGGGTATTTTTCAGATTTGGGGAGATACATATTCAAGTTTGAATATTGTTTATGAACTCAATTTGGATTTATAAAATTGTGAAAGTTAATCTATACTTATAAATTTTATATTTGAAAGTCTGTATATCTAATATAAAGTAAAAATCAAATTGTCCAAATTAAAACCTAAAAGTGAACAAATTAAGCTAATATGATAATTTGACACACATTGAATTAAAACAAAAAAATATCCAAACCTGAAGAAGAAACGGTAGATTTGTTTATCCTAGCCAGATCTTTAATTGCTTCAAATCCACAAATCAAAATGTCCAAATGAAAACCTAAAAGTAAACAAATTAAGCTAATCTAATAATATGACAAAAATTGAATTATAACAAAATAAGATCCAAACCTGAAGAAGAAACTGTAGACTTTTGATCCCAGTCAGATCTTTTTAATTGCTTGAAATCCACAAATCAAAATTGTCCAAATTAAAACCTAAAAGCAAACAAATTAACCTTATCTAATAATTTGACACACATTGAATTAAAACACATAAAGATCCAAACTAGAAGAAGAAATTGTAGATTTGTTATCTTTACTTGCTTCAAATCCACATTAACCTAAAAAAATAAAATTCATCATCAAATAACACCAATGAAGTAAATTCAAAGGAAAATAGATTCATACATGAAGATTGACAGACAGATCTTTAGTTGATTTGACTTATAATCTGATTATTGTGAGTAGGAGAACCATCAATCGGTTCAGACGATTAAAAGAAAGCACATATAGATTTTTGGTAATAATATATAAATCCAGATTTGAGAAGAATAACAAGAGAATGATTTGGAGAAAAAGAGAGAAAAGAGGCAGAGTGAAAGAAAGAGGCAGATGTATCTGATGAGATGTTTTTAGGGTTTCTCCGAATGTTACCGGTAATAATAAACCGAGTTTATTTAGAATGCATTGTAAGTTTGACACATCAACATGGTTGCTTGTATGAGTGACACATAAGCACATTGAATGTGCAGGGGGGGTAAGTGTCCAAATTGTTCTTCCTTTATTATATAAGAAGATATAGTTATATTATATCCCATTATCCCTAACCTTAAATTCTTTCTTACAACCATCCAGGCCCAGCCGTCGCCTCTCATCATCCATCCCACTCGACACCCGTCGCCGGCCATCCCACCGGGTGCTTACCATCCTCCAGTCGCCGGACATTCTCCTATCGCCGGCCTTCACCCATCTCCGCCGCTAGTTCCGTCCATCATTCCATCTTCAGGCGGCCATAAATACTAAATTCATCTTCAGCCATCATTCCATCTTCAACTCACATTATCGTATACTATCGTGTATTATCGTGTATACCAGGTAGTAACAGGTTCGTGTTCATATCTGAGTTACATGTACACGATAAGTTTCCGTGTCGTGTACAGGTATACACATTTCGTGTTTGTTTCTTATCGTGTTCGTGTCTTATCGTGTACGGGTATACACGATATGCCAACCCTAATTTTAAGGATGTGTATATCTAGGGGTGTTTGGAATTCCTTATTTTAGTTTCTTAGAGCATTCTTATTTCATTATCCATCTTCATCTTTATAATTACATTAAAAACACCATATTTTCTCTTTCATTTTTAATTAAATAATTTTTTTATACTTTTATCATTACCTTTTATCTCTCCTTCATGCACAACTACTTTCAAAAACATTAAAACATTATAGAGGTGAACAGTGTGTTTCTCCAAATTTAACCATGAATAGTAACATTTTCTCTCTCCCCCTCTCATAACCACTTTTAACCATCTCTAAAAAATGGAGAATCCCCTCACATTATAATTGTATGTTATAACTTTTATAAGTTATAAAGTGTTAAAGTTAACTTTTGTGAGTGTATATGGTGTAAGTTACAACTTTGTAATTTATAAATTATGCCTTAAATAAGTTAGAGCATCCTCATCCTATCTCCTATAATTTTGTGAGTGAGTTTGCAAATTATAGGGTGTGATTTGTGAGTTTAAATTATAGGGTGGAGAGGGAAAAGTAGTGAATTTTTGTAAATTTGGGAAAATAAATTTTGCAACTATTTATTTTTTAATATTTGTTGAATTGTTGCGAGTGGAGGAAAGAGAAAATTGTAATGATAAATGTATAAAAAAATATTATTTAATTGAATAGAAAGAGAAATGTAGTGTTTTTTATTGTAATTATAAAGATAGGGACAGGGGATAGGTTGAGAATGCTCTTATAAGGAGGTAAAATAAGAAATCCCAAACACCCCCTAAACTGACAAGTTTTTATAAAATATGTTAAAAATTTTAAAGGTCAATGTTACAATACAAAATCATTATGTGAGATTCCTCATACGTTTTTTTTGTTTGCTTCCTCGGTTCCTAAACAAACATTACATATCAGTTTTCATATTTACATTAGCTTAAACTAATCTTTATATTCATGTAACTCGATTTCTTCTTTTGTCCTTCAATTCTTCGTTTGGGCCTAAATTTGTTCGTTTCAAATACCATTTGTGCTTTTTGGACACCATTTGTAATTTTGGCTCCATGCCTCAATTGCTAATATTTTACCTGATTCATTAATATAGACTCAAATTAATCTTAACTATCTTTAACCGAACCAAATTGGCAACCACTGATTTTAGTATTTACCCAAGTCAGTCCTTAGAGCATCAACGACAAACCTTCATATACGCGTCACATCATATTTCAAACTTTTCTCAAGAATCCTAACTTTTTTCTTCAAAAAAACCCTCCAACCTTGCAAGTTTGTTGCAGGTTTGTATCACAAACCTCACCTCCACAAAGTTGTTCCGCAACAAGGAAAGTTTGCCACTTCAAGAGTTCAAGTCCATTCCTTTGCTACATCATCTGGTCATCAGATTGCGTAGCCTGATGTAGATGTTCTAAATAGTGAACCATCAACCCTCATGGGCCATTGTTGATTATCATTAACCAGTACTAAACATAGTGGACCTAATTAACTAATAGTTAAGGTCACCATGTATGATGTATTATTGAAACACATATATCCGTCATTAAACATGTAATAGAAACTCAAATATATCTATAAAGAAAATTAAGGTGATTTTTCGGGTCACGGGGGTGACCGAAGCCACTGACTCAAAAATTTTCGGGTCGACGATTCGGTTCGTGTCGGGTCGGATCAAACAATATGACATCTATTCGACTACTATTTTGTAACTTTTGTTTATAAATACTGCGAGGTTTTAGAAAATAACCAAACGTGGGATATTATATTTAAAAAAATCAGTGGTAACCAGTAACATTTTGGAAAAATATATCGAGGGTGATCGCGCTTAATACCTATAAAAATTTTCGAAAAAAATCACGAAATTTACCCTGCCAAAAGAGAAAACGGCAGTGACCGGGGCCAACCCTGGTCCCCAAATAGTTGCGCCCTTAGGACAGATGGACGGTTCTAAAGGGCAAACGAACAAAAATGATTATAAATTAATTCGAGAATATTAATCATAAACCCACACAAATTCAACCAAAAAAAATCAGAATTGCTCCCAAACACACAAAAGTTTACTTAGTAAAATAAATTGAAAAAAAACAATAGTAAAATGTCAATACATGAACATAACCTGACGGGCATAAATGAACTAATCGAACGCACTCAAACGGACAAAACCGGAAGGACGTAAATGAACACGTTGCCAAAAGAAATTTTTGTGTTACATTCGTTTATTTATTAAACAGTCCGAACAGAAACAAATTTTTCGTTAAACGGTTCACTAATAAAAATATGCTTACCTTTTATCCACGTCAGCTAATAAATATGAGAGATGGGTGGCCCTATTCAAGAAAAACCATGTGATTGGTTAAGACACGTCAGAAGCATCTATGATTGGTTCGTGATAGTCACGCGCTCCATAAGCTGAAAAAGAAGGTATGTATGTATATGTATATGTATATGTATATGTATATGTATATGTATATGTATATTTATATTTATATTTATTAACCAGCCAGTCCATGGTGCATCGCTGGTTGTACCTTTAATCTCCGATCGGTGATTAGAAGTTCTTGTTGAATCGGATTGATTGATTGATTGATTATTATAATTACTAAAATAAAAATGGCGCAAGCAGTGGAGGAATGGTACAAACAGATGCCGGTTATCACTCGCTCATATCTCACCGCAGCAATTGTTACCACAATCGGATGTTCCCTTGAGGTAATATTATATACATGATTCGATTGGATGATTTCGTTATGGTTTTTTATTGACTGTATTAGGCATCGGTTGTGTGAAATTAAGTCTGATTAGAGCCTACCAAACAGCCCCTATGTTACCGTGCATTGATTTGTATTGTAGGAATTCATTATCAGTTTTGTGTTCAAAAGTTGATTTCACAGATTAATTATGTCTAATCTTCACTGGTGTCTAATGGCTTAAAAAAACTAACCGATTTTAGGCTCATTCTTGTTGCTTGATTATATATGTTATGTGACAATAGGGCTTGTGAGGATTATATTCTAAAATCTCGATTTGAAACAGTAGAAAGCTATAAAACCTTTTAATGGAGTTGAGTTGATTGTATATTATCGGAGGCGAAACGTGTTTAAAATCTAATGTCGTTACACATTTGTAATCATTTCAAGAAAGACACATGGAAACTATTTGTTTTTATCATCCATGAAGCTGATTCCGAGCATCTACTCACTATTATGATAATTTTTATGAAAGCAAAAGCTTAAAGATAGTAGAATGCATATTTAACTTGATTTTGTGTAACTTTCTGCAGATCATTTCCCCGTATAACTTGTACCTGAATCCTAATCTTGTTGTTAAGCAATACCAAATCTGGCGCTTGATCACCAATTTCCTTTATTTCCGCAAGATGGGTAAGTTTTCATGCATATATTTAACTAATTTGAGCTTTTTTTTTTGTCAGAAACAAGTATTTTGTAATTTGTGATAAAAAATGTTTAAATATAAAATTGCATAGTCATCCCTAACTATAAGGGACTGATAACTGATTATCTGGTTTTTATTAGCTACAATGTATGGATCACATTGTGTATCTAAAAAAATAATCACTTAAAATCACGCATGTTTGATCATAGCATTTGGGAAATCACTTGGTGAACAAAGAAATGTTTTTTTTTAAATTAATTATATTACAATTTCTATGAATAAAGAAATCGTTAAGTAATATAATTTTATTAGGCCTGTTTAGTGAACCGTTTGGTAGGAAGTGCACTTATGTTAGTTCATTTGATAAATGAACAAGCATGATGACAAAATTTGTTCATTTAACTAAGCCAACAAACATGATCACTTGCTTCGTTCGTTCATTACTTCATTTATGTTCATGGACGTTCGTTCATATTTGATCACTTATGTCCATTTCTTTACGCTTGGTTAAATATGCATTCAAATTTATTTATTACTAATATCATTTTAAAATCAATTTGATTTTCATATTATATAATCAATTTGATATCTTTGCTTAGTTTTAAAGTGTTGGATGTAACTTTATAGATGATGGTATTTTGGTCTTCAATTTAGATATTGATTTTCACTTTTAAATGATGTCCGTTCACATTCGTTTGTTTAGAACATTACAAACGGATATCAAGACATTCGTTTTCTTAATGAACGGACGTGAACAAGAAAATCCATTCGTTTAAGCTTTCGTGTTCGTTCATTTGTTCGATTAATATTAATGCCGTTCGGTTCGTTTACAGACTTGGACTTTCTGTTTCACATGTTCTTTCTGGCTCGATACTGCAAGCTTCTAGAAGAAAACTCTTTCAGAGGAAGAACTGCAGATTTCTTTTACATGCTGCTATTTGGGTCAACTGTGTTGACCACTATTGTGCTTGTTGGTGGGATGATACCTTATGTGTCAGAATCTTTTGCTAAGATTATATTTCTTAGCAATTCACTAACTTTTATGATGGTAATTTGTTTACTTTTGTTTTACAGTTTCTAACTGTTGAAACATTATAGAGTTTAAATTCCTGTTTTTTAATTTATTCATTTTTTATTTTTTCCAGGTTTATGTATGGAGCAAGCAAAATCCATATATTCATATGAGCTTCTTGGGCTCTTTACTTTCACAGCAGCTTACTTGCCATGGGTGAGTTCCTGTCAATATCTAATCTAAAATTTCTGAAATTTAACATCATATGCTAATTTATGTTTTGTACGTAAGTTTTTAAATTGCCTAAATCCTGTCAATATTGAATAAAAAACATTATAAGCATATGGGATGTTATACACTGATACAACAAAAATTAAGTTTGTATTTAAAAGTTATATTTTATGATTATTTTTTTGATCAATGATAGTAAATACGCAATCAAAAAGATTAAAAATGATGCCTAAATTGGTTTAGGTTAATAACTTAATACAAATGTTACTTAAAATCAAGATTACATAACAAACTGATGAGCAGAATTATGGAAAAGTGATTTTTATTGATTTTTTG